>NC_057801.1:656876219-657179490 GCF_018294505.1 Triticum aestivum | reverse complement strand
TCAAGCTACCACATGGATGTGTTGGCCTCACGACTAAGTCCTCACACTAAGGACATCTGCCGTGACAAATCCACGACAAATCCAAACGTAGACTATGTCTATATATGGTGCTATGCTACTCTGCAAGTAATGACACTGACATATCCAACATTCGCTTCTCCTCTTCTCTACTTACTCTGCCTAGCATCAAAGCTCTGGCCGCATCAACCATGTCCGCTGGCTGCTCGTCCACCTGCTCTTCAGTAGGCAACAACCAGATATGCGCAAAGCCGCCACCCGTACCATCACCTGTGGGTATCATCACACCCCTGCCGGCACACGCACCGCATCCGGTTCCTTAGGGGGGTGTGAAGAAGCCAAAGATGACATCATTCAGATAAACCTAATGTGTGTTTAGCGAGGTTGTGTACCTCAATATTCGAAGCTCTTCTTTCAGAAAGAAAAGAGCAAGCTTGAAACTCAGACGAAATATACTTGATTTCATGAATGATTTGTCCATGCATCCCACCAGTTCCCTTTTCGATGTTCTTAATCACTTCTTTGCAATCCGAGGCGATGACGATACGAGTTTGCATGAGATCTATCGTTAAGGACATGGCTCCTTGACATGACAAAGCCTAAGGGAAGCAAAGTGAACAACTCTTGCCAACACCAGGGTCAAAGCTACCAGGAATGCTCCGCTGTTGTATCTGTATAGCACTGATCAAGCCCACGTTTGACGTTTTGGATATAACTCCATCCACCTTTAGTTTTGCATTACCCACGGGAGGAGGAATCCACCGAGGAGCAGCGCCCCGGGAAATGTTAGTCTGATGTGGAATGGACAGTGCTTTGTATGCAATAATCTTTCCAAGGAAACACTCCACAAACTCATGTGTGTTGTTGGGGCTTTAGAAGTCGTATTCATGAATTGCTTTCTGGCGAGAATGCCATATAGCCTATAGGGTAACGAACAGTTGGTGAAGTTTGAATGCGGAAGTGATACTAGTAGAGAAAATATCCAACACTTGGCATCAGGTTCCCTTGTCTGGTTCATAGCTTCCACTAAGTCCTGATCAACGCGACATTGTATAGTCTAGGAGCGAATGTCTCCATGAATCCTCCACCCCACAAAGAGTGCAGTTGCTACAAACAGCCATGTTGCGGTGGTGGAGCAGGTTCATAGATGGGATAGACTGTTGTGCAAGACGCCAAGGGAAAACTCTGATCTTTGACTACACCTGTACCTTCCATAGCTTGCACCACACTCGTTGCTCTTCCTTAGAGTTTGATGAATTAGCTCGGTCCTCTAGCCACACTTCAAGCATGGTGTTTTGTTGAGATAATCATTTGTTAAGCAGATCTCAACGAAAACAAAAATGCCCTTTCGATCAAAGTTCCCAGCCCAAAATTCTTGAGTTATCCTGATTGAAAGTGAAACAGATAGAATGGCCTCGGCATCGATGGGGATGAAGGTGTTGCGAACTAATTCCCTGATCCAATCCGCCGTGTTTTCCTAGATAAGGTCACTTAGAAATTGCGGTACATCCTGGGTGAGATGAGTAATTGGCCTCATATTATAATCCCTTGGAATCTAGTTGTCCCTTTATATGTTTGTTGTTTGACCATTACAAAATGCCCAAAATTGAAAATATAAATAAAGCATCAGTGTGACCCGGAAACGGTTGAGATTCTTGCCTGTATGAGTGATGTGTGGCTTGCTATGGAGAGAGGGATTGAGAGAGTCCAAGACGAGCTGGATAACAAGTCAGTTGTGCATATGTTGCAAGACCCGAAGAAGAACACGACTGTCGTTGGACCATGGATTCAAGAGCTCAAGGAGATGCTGGATACATTTGTGAGCTTCAAGGTTGAATGGACTCGTCATTTTTCTAATATTGTCACACATAAGCTAGCTAAAGTTGGTGTTGGGGACGAACTTTGTAAGGTTCGGGAGGGGGTTCCCCCGGACTTCATTTTAGATGTAATTTTGGATGACATTCCTAGCTACAATAGCAAAATAAAACTCGCAAAAAAGCAAAAAAATCGGTAACGTTAACCCTGAAAAAACCCATTACTTTTTCTAGAACAAGCGCACAAGTTTTTTTTTGAGAAATAAGCGAACACGCTAACGGGGAGACCAGTGCATCGGGGCTAAGCCCATCTCTATACACTGATTCATGCCACATTCTTTCCCAATAAAAGAAGAGAAAAACTAGTTTAAAAAAAAGAGAAAATATACCCTAGAAAAAGGATAAAATATATAAGTATCTCCCTCCCCTTCCGCGGCCGGCGGATGGCCGCCTCGCCACGTGCCCCGCGGCCTTCCATCGTCTTCCCTGGATCCGGTGCCTCATCCGGATTGTTCTCTACCACCTCTGCCCCTGCGCTGACAAATTTATCTTCCAGATAGAAATCAGAATTAGTCTTGGGCAGTAGGTATCATTTCCTAGATTCACTACAAAAAAGACACATCCATGACATTTTGGGCTGAACGTTTTTTTCTGTCATTCTTATGACACTTCTATGACGATAATTGTGACAAAACCCGATATCATCATAGATGTGGCAGGCTCCTACTTCTATGACAAAAAGTCATGACAGGAATTGGGCTTTTCGTCCTGGGCGGGCAGGAGACGCAGCCGCATGACATTCTTTGGGCTGTCCATGACAGAAAAAACCGTGGTAGAAGCGAGGGCAAGGAAAATATCAGGGATTTCCGGGTTACGTTGGGCGGTCGGGGCCGAGCGGTGCATGGCGGGATTGCACGTTTCTCTCATAGACATACACGCGTGGGTGCGAGGCATTGGGCTCTAACTGAACCCGAGAAAGGCGCTCGCCTACTGAAACCGAGCGATTGCACTGGCTACGTGTTACTGAATCCGAGCGATCAATCGATCCTTGGCTGTTAACTGGACCCGATCGAGCGATTCCTTCGCTACTGCTACTAACTGAAGCCGACCAAACCTACTGCCTCTTGATGAACAGTGAGTGTTGTTGGGGTTGGATGAACAGTTCCCGGTGGGGTTGGATGAACAGGACCCCGTGGGAGTAGAGGCTGTTGTCGCTGGATGAACATGACCCCGATCGAGCCGGTTGGGGGTGGGTGAACAGGACCCCGTGGAGGGCTGGTTGAATAGTAGCCGGTGGAGGGCTGGATGAACAGTAGCCCATGGAGGGCTGGTTGAACAGTAGCCGGTGGAGGCCGGATGAACAGTAGCTGGTGGAGGCAGAAGGGAGACGCCATGGATGAACAGTCGTAGGAGGAGGCTGGAGGAGGTCGACGGTGGATGAAGAGTAGCCCGTGGAGTTGCGTTTTGTGGTACGCCACACCCCTCCTGATGAACAGGAACCCCGTTACGACCGTAGGAGGTCGAAGAGAAGTCAGTTTCCTCCGTTTTGCAGTACGCCACACCCCTCTCGATCAACAGGGCCCCGTTTCGACCGTAGGAGGTCGAAGAGAAGTCTGTTTCCTCCGTTTTGCGGTATGCCTGACCCCTCCCGGTGAACATGATCTTGTTTCGACCGTACGCGGTCGAACAGAAGGCCGTTTCCTCCATTCTGCGGTATGCCAGACCTCGTTTCAGCTGTTCTGTCCAAGCCGGTTGGCTCCCAATGAACAAGATGCATTTTGTTGCCTCCCGATGAACACGACGCGGTTTCTCTATTTTAACCCAGCCGTTTGGTTGCCGATGAAAAGGACGGTGTTGCTGCCCTCCGCTGCTTCTCAATGTACATGAGCCCTATCCGTACGTATGCGCGACTGGCGTTGAAGACCCCGCCCGTATGTACGTACATGTCCGTATTTACTTTTTTGCACCCTCGCTGTACGTACATGTACACGATATTTACGGGACTGCATGACATGCTACGTCCGCGCCTCTACTATGACAGGTACCCTTCCTTACTTGGCCATGGTTCATCGCTGTAGCCTGCAGATAGACCGATCGACCAGAATGTACGTACACGTTCACGACCAGAATGACAATGCTATGTACGCTTCGGCCAGGTGGGTCCCGGCTGTCAGGGAGGATAAGAAGGCACTTCCTTGCGTGCGAAGTTATTGCTGGTGGGTCCTAGCTTTCAGGGGGAGAATCCTTTTTTTGCCCGTAACATGGCCGCACTTCCTTGCATGCGAAGATGTAGCTGGTGGGTCCTAGTAGTCATGGGAAAATGTTTTTTTAGTGAAATGTGGTGACCCGTCTGATGGGTCCCTGATGTGTAGGATCTTGAAGTATGTCTAGAGGGGGGTGATTAGACTACTTGACCAAATAAAAACTTAACCTTTTGCCAATTTTGGTCTTTGGCAGATTTTAGCAAACTTAGCACAAGTCAAGCAATCTTAACACAATTCAAGCAAGCATGCAAAGAGTATATGAGCAGCAGAAATTAAGCATGCAACCTGCAAGAATGTAAAGGGAAGGGTTTGGAGATTTCAAACGCAATTTGGAGACACGGTGATTTTTGAGCCGTGGTTCCGATAGGTGGTGCTATCGTACATCCACGTTGATGGAGACTTCGACCCACGAAGGGTAATGGCTGCGCGAGTCCACGGAGGGCTCCACCCAAGAAGGGTCCACGAAGAAGCAACCTTGTCTATCCCACCATGGCCGTCACCCACGAAGGACTTGCCTCACTAGCGGTAGATCTTCACGAAGTAGGCAATCTCCTTGCCCTTACAAACTCCTTGGTTCAACTCCACAATCTTGTCGGAGGCTCCCAAGTGACACCTAGCCAATATAGGAGACACCACTCTCCAAGAAGTAACAAATTGCGTGTTGATGATGAACTCCTTGCTCTTGTGCTTCAAATGATAGTCTCCCCAACACCCAACTCTCTCTCACATGATTTGGATTTGGTGGAAAGAAGATTTGAGTGGAAAGCAACTTGCACTACAAAAAAATACACTTCCGTGATGATACGTGTTTGTCACAGTAGGTCGCTTTTTTGTCATGCATGTACATCCATGACAAATTTATGATAGAATCAAGATAGTCATACCTGTGCTGTCGTAGAAGTGTTCCATGACATTACCAAAATTATCATCACGGAAGTGTCCACTTCCATGACGATAAATCGCGCGTCACAGAAGTGCTTTCGTCAAGGGTGACCGACACGTGGCATCCACCGTAACAGAACACCGTTAAGCTATCGGGTCGGGTTTTGGATCCGATAACCCGTTAACAGCCCCGACCAATGGGGATTTTCCACATGTAAAATCATCATTGGCTGGAGGAAACACGTGTTGGCTCACCGTTGGGACAGATGTCATCCACTCATTGGACAGAAGGCGCCTATGATACGTCCACATGTGGCACGGCCCAACAGAGGCCCATTCCTGTGAAAAGGCCGGCCCGTTTGACTTGGTCAAAAGGTGGCGGGCCGGCCCATGTAAAGCCTGTTAATGGCATGTTCGCATATAGCCCATTTACAACCCGCTAACCCAAGGCCCGTTACGCCCTATCCGAATTAGGCCCAATAGTGTCATCTGGGCCACCCAATATGATTCCAGCCCGTTTCGCTTCTGGCCCATGTATGGCCTATGAAGTCTTTCGGCCCATATGAGGCCCTATGTAACTCTTGGCCTATTAACGGCCCGTGGTGAAACTGGCCCGTAATGAACAGTGTATTACTTTACACCCATTAATGACCCGTGGTGAAACTGGCCCGTAATGAACAGTGTGTCACTTTATACCCATTAATGGCCCGTTATTCCGTTGGGCCGTTTCCAGCCCATGTTATGTTTCAGCCTTCTCAAAGCTCATTTATTCTTGGGCTCATTTCCAGCATTCGTTTACTTACGACCCGTTACTGTCATTTTCTGCTTATGGGCCAAATTCCGCCCGTGGTTACAGTCGGCCCGTTTGTGGTCCGTTAACACGTTGGGCCGTTTTCATAGCGTCATGAAATATGGCCTATTAATGATGGCTCGTTATGGTCGGCCCATGAACGGACGATTCCAACTCTAGCCCATTTAGGGCCATTATGCGGCATGTTATTGGCCCATGTTTGGCCAATCGATCATACTGCCCGTACAAGGCCCATTGATGATACGACCCGTAGAAGGCCCATTGTTTCTGTGGCCCGTAGAAGGCCCACTGTTAGCACGTAGAAGTCCCACTGTTTATACGGCCCGTAGGTCCAGTGTCACTATAGTAAATATTAGCCCATGGTTATTGTGGCCTAGTTTTAAAAAATAGGTTATTGCAGCCACTGGCAAACCGCAGAAAAAGAACTGCACTGACTACAAGCAAACAAATAAACAAGACAACAAGGAAATAAATAAGCAAGCAACTTACACTAGGCTATCACGGCTATTACACATATTACATCCACTGGGCATCAAAGTTTGCCACCAGTGCAAATATAGGGAACACGACAGCATATAAACGCCGCAGCAAAACAAGTCCAGAACTAAAACCACTTCAGAAGAGCTCAAGAAACAATATCCTGGGTACCCATAATGTTGGCAAGATGCTTAGCAAGCTTATTAACTTTCTCTTGTTTGGCGCTTAAGTCCTCTAGCGCTTGCTATTGCACAAGAAAGTATGCATCTGAATTTCGTAGGGACTTCCTCAGTCCTTCGGCTTCCTATCGCATAACATCTGATCGATGTCTTTCAACTTGAAGTTGAGACTCAAGAAGCCGAACTGATTCAGGCAACGAGTTTGAAGAGCTGGTGCCAGCAGTGGTAGCCAGTAACTCGAACACTACATCAAGACAGGACTTTGGGGTTGTCTCAGTGTCCTCAATATAGTTTTTATCAGCTTTCTTGGAGACCAACAAGGATGTCTCACTATCTTGAACCTTATCTGCATTACTTCCTTTACCATTGCATAACAGGGTACTCTTCTCCAATATTTTATCCGCGTTCTAAAAGAGAAACAAACAAACACATCTCAGGTTTACAATGTAGTATATGAAACTCATTTTGGTAAACCAGTTCAGTAGTAAGGTGGACAGGATAGCAGCATGAAACAAACATACCTATGTAGTATGGTCACTGTATGGTCTATATCATTCTAGTTCATGTTGCCAAATCAAGATAGATACAGTTTGAATCATATCTATTTAAGACAAAGCAGCATAGACAGAATATAAGTGTGGGAAACTACACAGCAATAACAACACTTGTAATGTGCATGGCATGAGAACACAATTGTTTATTCAATTGAAACTGAAATCAACATAGAGCAAGTTACAACAACAAACAGCCAAACACATTGAAGAAACAGGTTTAAAACATACCTGTTGCACCATTGGAGTTTCAATTGCATCCTTCAAATTTGAAATTGGTTGGTATCAGTAAATACAGTGATGCAAGAGCAAAGTAGTATGAACCATAGCTACGGAACCTGACCTAAGAACAATTCTTCTTCTGCTTTAAGCATTGACTTCGGGTTTGGAGTGGTGGTCGTCGTGATTTGGGCCCTGCAGTTACCTTACTAACTGCTCGTGTTTGGGTGCTCTGTGGTGGAGACGGTGCTGTGTCAACGGGAACTGGGTGTCTATCTGCTGGGGTTGGGGTTAGAAGGGGTGTAGCTGGTTCTCTGTCCAACTGGGTAGGGGTACAATCTGCATGAGTGCGGGTTATGTGTGGTGGGGCTGATTCTTGGGCAAGTACAACCGTGATTCTATCTGCATCGACAGGTAGCACAATCTTTTCTGAAGACCGTGTTTTTACTCCCACAGATACTGCCATCACTCCCTCCAATTGAAATGGCTGATAAACAAGAAAAGTAATTGAATGTACAAACATTGTAAGATAGACGGGTGCAATGGATAGTAGGGAAGAAAACAGGGCATGAAATAATTCACATTTATGTTGTCTAAGCAAACAGAATAGCAGGACATAATTTCACATATATGATGGCTAATTAAACAGGATAGCATGACACAATTTCACATGTATGATGGCTAACTAAACAGGATAGAATGACATACTTCAAAATATGATGACTATGTAAACAGGATGACATGATATAACTATACGATGTGTCTATTAAAGTGGTTGGCATGCCATAAATCACAAACATGCCGTCGATGGAAACATGATGGCATGATATAATTCAGGGATAGAATGACATAATTTAAAATATGATGACTATGTAAACATGATGAGATGATATAACTATATTATGTCTTTAGAAAATGGGTTGGCATGCCATAATTCAGATACATGCTGTCTATGTAAACATCATGGCATGACATAATTCAAATATATGATTTATATACTAAGGAAGTGAGCAGAGGGCAATTGCATATATTATGTGTCAACTAAGGAGATGACATTCAATATTGTGTATATGATGTAAAAACTAAGCATTGCAATACAACATATGCATTATATGAGTAATATAACCCAGCCAAGTTTGAGCATACACCTCAGCGGGATAATAGGACTGGTCATCTGCCTCTGAATCCTCCTCTGAAGAGCTATCTATAACCAGCAAGATATCTGCTTCAGCAGGTAGAGCATTGTCTGCTCTGAAGACCTTGTTTTCACTCCAGATTTCTCCATCACCAATTCAAATGGCTGATGCTCAGGAAGAGCAGTTGAATATACAAACATTGTCAACAAAAAAAGGACGGCATGATATAATTCACATATATGACGCTTGCCTAAACAACATGGCATTGCATAATTCACATACATAATGCCTTGCAACAAGATAACATTGCATCATTCACATATATAATGTCTTGCAACAAGATGGCATTGCATAATTCACATATATGGTAATTAGACACTAAATAGGTGGCATTCACACAAAGCATGTCTAAACTAAGCAAATGACATAGCAATGCAAGATACCATACGCACGATATGAGTAACATAACCCTGCCAAGTTAGGGCATGCTCCTCAGGGGGGAAATATGACTGGTCATCTGTCTCTGAATCCTCCTCTGAGGAGCTATCAGTAACCAGCAAGACATGCACTTCGTCAGATAGCATTATCTGCTCTGAAGACCTTGTTTCCACTCCAAATTTTTCCATGACCGTGCCGAATGGCTGATGCACAGGAAGAGTAATTGAATGTACTAAAATTGTTGACAAATATAACACATAATAAAAAAATGATGGCATGATATAATTCACATATAAGATGACTGGCTAACCAGGGTGGCATTGCAAAATTCACATATATGATGCCTGGCTAGACAAGATGGCATTGCATGATTCACATATACGATAAAGAAACTAAACAGATGGCATTGACACAAAGCATGTCTAAACTAAGCAGATGACATCTTTAATGTATACAGTAACCAATGCAAGGCAACATATGCATGATATTACCTACATCAGCATGCCAAGTTAGAGCGAAGACCTCATGGGGTAAATAGGAGTGGTCTTCTCCTTCTGAATCCCCCTCAGAACAGTTATCTTCCTCTTGATTACGATCCGAAATGGGTGGAGGGGGGCTGCCTTTGCGCCCACCATGGAACGACGTCTGCATGAAATTTTATTGCCACGCAAGGCTTGTCTCTTTTGCTCTACATGATCAGTTCCATTGTGTACAATAACTGGCATGCATAGGAATAAAACACAGTGAGATTATGTAAGGAGTGCATTTACAAATCCAGAGTGATGGTAGCAAACTGTGGATAGACCCAAAACCAATGATAGCAGGCAGATAATAGCTTTAGCTTTAATGTTTGTTTGCACCCAACATGAAACTCATAGTAGACACCGGAGATTAACCAGATAGTAGACAGATAGTACTGATTGTTGCCCCAATATGTACTCCACAACCATTTAAATACTCAAGTTTCAACATTAGTTTGGATCTGACTCGGAGTCTAATAGGTGAACACGACGATAATGTAGCATGTCATCATATTAAGCGACACATAACGTAAGCAGACACGGAAGAGTGCGACCTCTCTTGCGGAGACACGGAAGAGTGCGACCTCTCTTGCGGACCCGTGTAGTCCTCAAGGTCATCTGCTCAGTTGATGATGGTAATGCAGTTGTCGTGGCTGCCGGCGGCGGGGAAGAAGATCTGAGGCGGCGAAAGACAGTCTGGAGAGCGGATCCCTGCTGTGGTGAACCCTTCTGTTGTTGGAGCAGCTGAGCTGGGGTGGAACATAGCACCGCAGGAGCAGGACAAACCACACAAGGTTTTCTTTGACACATATCTGTAACAGAAGTAATTGAGTAAGGGCTTGTTTGAATTTGAGGATTCTAACAATGCAGGGATAGGAAATAGACAGGAATAGGATAGGAATGCACGTGCAAAACAGAGAATTTAAAAACACAGGATTTCTGCCAATCTGGGTGTTTGATTCACAACAATTGGAAGATCACAGGATGCAAAAAAGCATGGTGAGATTAAGTCAAACCATAAGAAAATGTACGGTTATAATGCTATTATGCTACTATCTCTTAGTCTTGTGCTTGGTGAATAGGAATATGAAAAGGAGGAGAAGTGGAAATTAGAATTCCTATGGTTTTTCTTTCAAGGAGACACTAAAGGAACAAATCCTACAGTTTTCCTTTGCTCCATTCCTTTGCACCAAATTCATGAAAAGTAGTACCATAGGAAACTTTCCAATTCCTATGTTTTTCATTAACTTTTCCTTTCAAGCACTGGCGATTCTAGTAGGCAGGCTTGAGCAAGGAAAATCCTACACTAAAAAATGTTTTTTGTGCTACTTCTATTACTTTGGACCCAGGCCACTGCCATACTAGCTCAACTCCCAGTCCCATCGACAAATGCACAACTCAAACGCGCAGAGATAAATAATGATGGCGTTCAAGAGAGTCCATCACTGATAGCTAAGTTGCCTGGTACCTCACTGCTTGTCATATAGTAGGATAAAATAATCGTATTTACCATTACTACAAGTGCTCAGTGGACAATATATATATAACATGTACAGTAAAAAACAGATGCAACAAGTGTACAACCTCTTTGGCGAAGCCATGTCGATCTCAATGTGATTGGGTTGGCCGGTGAGGACGCTCCGGCTGACTTTGCTGTCGGAGGGGAAGAAGATCTTAGGCGTATGGAGATGGAGCCCGAGGTACTACTCCGCTGTGATGGAGGGTTTCATCGTTGGAGCAGCTCCGGTGAGTTGTACGACGCCGAGGCTGAAGCAGGACAAGAGAGACAACGAACAACATTAACCTGAGTGGAATTCTAATAGCTTCACCAATACATGACGTAAAATACATAACCACAAAGTGCTAGATGTAAAATACATCAGCCGCTCATCTCTGAACTTAACTGTCGAAACTGAACTTAACTGTCGAAACTGAACTTAACTGTCGAACCTGAACCTAACTGTCGAAACTGAATTTTGCTGTCGAAACTGAACGCACTAGCAAGGTGAGGCTACACGTCGGTCGACTGACTTCTTCATCTCTGGTCAGTCGATTTTGCAGCCGTTGGATACGAAATCAAGGGCCTGCGGTTCATCTTCAACCTCCACCCCCCTGAGCCGCCAGCCACCACCAGCCAAACAGCAGCCCCCCACCGCCCGTGGCCGGCGGTGCGCCGCCCCGCCCGCCTCGAAAACACTCCCCACTGCCGGTCCGCCGCCGCCCCGGCCATCCCTCTAGGCCCCCCCGTGTCGAGCTTTTTCTCCGGCAATCCCCACGCCAACGCCCCACCACCGCCGGCGACCACCGCCCCCATCCTGAACCCTAAGATAGATAGTGGGGTACCTCTCTGGTGAGCCCCCCTCACTGCTGCAGCTGGTTCTTCCTTCACCTAGGCGAGCCCACCCCTTGAAAATCTAGTGACCCAAAAGTTGATTTAGTCGATCGAAGTGTAGCCAAATCGGAGCAGCATCGCAAGCAAGAGCCAGAGCGAGAGCAGCAGCGCGAGCAAGAGCAATAGCAAGAGCAAACCAGGCAGGGGACCAAGAGCAAGAGCAGAGCAGCAGCGCGAGCGAGAGCTAAAGCAGCAGCAAGTCCTACTGATGTGGACGTCCCCGCCGAGGGAGAGGAAGTGGCCGGCGACGCCGCCGTGGACGGAGCCGCGCCGTGTCGGCTCGGGACTGAGTGCCGGCAGCACCATGAGATCGAATCAAGAAGAAAATGCGACGATTAGTGTACAACCTCTTTGGTGGCGCCGATTAGGCCGCAGCTTCAACCGAGGAAACGGTGATGATGATACTCTTCCGGTGGTGCAGGTGAAGACGGCGGTGTGGGAATGGAGGTGGCGCGAAAGACGAGGGGAACGTCGGGGCATCTCCTTGGAGGTGGAGGATGGGGTGGCTGAACCGGCGGGACGATGAGATCGATGACAGATCCTCATCCAGTACACTGGATGAGGGACGTCGAGGTGTTGCTGTGGACGACGTCGTCGGGGAAGAGGCTCCGGCTGGGTGGCGGACAGAACAGGGTGTGGGGTTTCGTCGCGGGTTTTCGCGGCCTCGGTGTACGAATGGTTGGGCGGATGGGATGGCAGTGGGGAACCATGGCTTAGAGACGCGCTTGTTCGAAATGTGGGGTAATTTACGAAAGTACCCCCCACCAATTTGAGGCGGTTCTTTCGGTTCAGGGGTACCACGGGCATTTCGCGTGTCGGGATTTCACAGGAGGTGGGAGTTTTCGCGCGCGTTGTAATTTCGGAATAGCAAGGCGTGGGTTGAGATGGAGGGAGTTGTCGGAGCACAACGAGACAAAGATATATCTTAAATATTTCGGGCTAACAAGGTGCAGGTTGAAGAGGCGGGAGTTTTGCAGCACAATAGACAGAGATGCTAGCTTCAATTTTTGGCATAACAAAGCGCGGCTTGAAATTTCGGAAGAACAAGCTTAACGTGTACCCAAAAAAAGACAATTTGCACCTCAACACGCACAACACACACACAAACACCATTTAGACTAGAGTAAGGTACACGTGCATTGCATGCATGAGATTTGGCAACCAAATTATGAATAAATACCACATTATAGCATGCAAGCTTTGAGTCATATATGCATGATGTAGATGTTCGTTTAATTCTTATAGTTCATTTCATTCAAAACCATCTAGTTTTTATAAGAAAGCTAATCTATTTTAAGATTCATGGAATTGTGCGTTGTAAGACATAAAGTAAAAACAAATAATGGCAAATCATGTAGAAAAACATTTGGGCAATTCTGATACGGAAGATTCTAGAACAAATAAGAAGTGCTTGTATTTTGATGTTTGTGCATTATGCTTAAGTTCAACCATGGAGTCTTCTAGATTATACATGTGGCGAAATCTGGTGGAATCTAGATGATATCCAACGGCCTCATCCAACGACCATCTTTCAAAGTTAAAGTTACCCACACACAATAAATATATATATATAATATAATATATATAGGGGTATAGATATAGATATGTGATGCGAAAGCCGCCCATCATCTCCAATTAGAATAGTGTGTCCATGCACGGATGTGACGTGGGCAAATGATGTCTCCCATCGGTATCTCAAATTCAAATCAGTCTGACCTTGTTCAATGTGTATACATTACAACATTCTCGTTTCCAAACCACACATCACAGATCTCCGTTATATTCATGCATGCATGGGTTTCAAACATCAGGATCTCTTATTCAAATATTTGAATTCAACTTTACATTGATTATGACCTCACCTATTCTTTTACAGCCACACAGTAGTCTTCTCTTTATAATTGTACCACTAACTTTCTCTCGTGCATGCATGCACACACACTACCAGTCGGCATTATCTATCGCATGCATGCAATCTTTTTCTTCAGGTCGGTCTCCCATGAAGGCACACACCCACACACATCCCCCTCTCCATCATACCGGGCATTCTTCATCTCTCACGCGTGCATGCGAAACGATCGATGTTCCTCTATGTATGTGTGTATATAGCTAGGTCTTTCATAGTTTTCCACACAAACCGATCAATCGATATATCCAGTGAGGTCTCACCCTCTTTCCCATGTCCACATCGATCAATCTATACCTCTCTATATAGGATTAACATAAATAGCTAATACACCCACATTAATTATATATCCAACGTCCCCCTCTCATCATCCATGCCTTCCGCTTCATCTCTCAGACGCGTGCACAATGGCGAAGATATGGGGCAGTAAGGGCCCTGCCCCCCTAACACCACTATATATCGAGGCTAATATGAATGTGATCATTAGACAATTGCTGCTAAAAAGGTTTAATTTCATGAATTGACCCTCCTCGTAAAGGATTAGCAATGCTTGGTCCCCTAGCTCATTTATTTTTCATGGCTCCGCCACTGCGTGCAACAGCGCACATGTTCGCCCCCTCTCTCTAAATATCAATCTCGCACTTGTGCATTCCTTCATAGTCTCCCTCCACTCGGCCCCTCGCACCATCTTCTAGCCCCCCACCGGATTTTGCCACATGTACAATCTAGCAGACTCCATGGTTGAACTTAAGCATAATGCACAAACCTCAAAACAACAGTGGTTCTCTTTTGTTATAGAATCTTCCGCATCATAACTGCCCAAACTTTTTTTCTAGTTGAATTGCCATTATTTGTTTTTACTTTATGCTTTACAATGCACAATTTCATGAATCATAAAATAGATTAAGGGCTTCTTTGATTCAAAGGATTCTCAAAGGAATTTTGGAGGATTCTAATCATTAGGAATTTTTCCTATCTTGGTTGTTTGATTCGCATGATTGTAAACCATAGGAATTTTTCCATATGATTCATTTGCACTAGATTTCATAGGAAACATCCCATCCACTCAAACCTCTTTGAAAGAATTCTGCATTTTTTCTATGCACAATCAAACACTCGTACAATCCTGTAGGATTCAAGACAACATTCCACTATAATCCCATGTTTTTCCTATTCACGCGTTCTTAGCTTTTTTATAAAAACTAATTGATTTTGAATGAGATGAACTATAAGAATTAAACGAAGGGCTACATCACGCATATATGACTCAGAGCTTACATGCTATAGTGTGGTATTTATTCATAATTTGGTTGCAAAATCTGATGCGTGCAATGCACGTGTACCTTACTAGTACTTCGAGTATGTGCAAAACACGTAAATTAGAATACCAATGGCACGCTACACAGTGTCTCTCTTACAGTTCATGAAGCCATGTGGCACATGTGGAGGCGTTGTCGAGACCTCCTTGCGTGGATTGATCACAGTGACGTGCTGCTGGTTCCAGAAGAATGTACTCGTCCTCCCTGAGCCATACTGGCGGTGCATGCACCAAGCGAAGATGTGCACACACGCCACGTGCGCACTCATTCCCTCGCACGCACATGCGGGTACACGGGCGGACACAATTTTGTACCAAGATCCACCCCATGTGATAATTTGACGCGTGTAAAGTCGTTCACTTCATTGATGGTCAATTAATACAACGCATGCAAATTGAGTGGACGCGAGGGCGGAAGAAAGACATTATTACTCCACTTCGCGCATGCGAGTAGTTAAATCGTGGGTTGCTAGTAGTACTTCCATTGGTCTCCTTCGTATTTTTTGCCAATTTTTGACAGTAACATAATATTTACGTATTTGAGCAGTGTAGTACTTGAAATTTATGTTCCGCTAAACTCATCGGGAGCCGTTTCGGGCCTCGAAACCAAAACCATCAATTAATCTTTACCTTTTTCCCATCACATTCAAAAGCCTGCTCACACCTAGTAGTACGTACCAAACCTGAACATGTTCCCACTATGCAGGTATTAGTACTACTAGTGCTAGTACTTAGGTTATAAAAAGGGGAACTACCTAACCGAAAATTACTCTACCTTTCCTCCTCATAAGTGCTTCTTCTTCGTCCGTCGTTGCCATGGCCGGTGAGCAGAGCTCTAGGTCGAGAACTACTCGTAACAAGGGAGCGGCAACCAAGGCTGTGGAAAAAACAGAGAGGGCTTGCCGCCACGCAGAGACCTCGAAAGATCTCTCCCGGGCAGGCGATGGCTCCCAGGAGCGCCCTAGCCGCGGAGGCGAACATGCCGAGCCGGCGGAGCTGGAGTCATTATCCCGCGACGGCATGCCCAATAAGCTCAAGAAGCACCTCAATAAGCAGAAGGAGTGCATCCAAGGCTTGATGGAGTTGCTAAAAGAGAGCCTCGACGACATGCCCGCTGAGCTCAATCAGCAGGGGGAGTTGACCGCCGGCTTGGTGATGCTGCTGAAGAAGAGCATTGCCTCGGAGAAGAAGGTGACCGGTGAAATCCTGCGACTTCAGGAGGACAAGGCGAAGCTCTGCCACGAGATCGACCTGTTGAAGGAGAAGAACGCCGGCTGGAAGAAGCTGCATGATAATAGTAGTTCCTCGATGAAGATGTTGCAGGCCCTCGTCATGGAACAGAAGGAGGAGTTGGCGAAGCTCCACATCAAGCAACCGACTGCTGTCAAGGTACGTAATGCGGCCGTGGAACAGATGATGAAGGCTCGCGTCGAGAAATCCCGCGTCATGGACAGAATGAAGAAGATGGCGGAGGAGACGCGCAAGGAGATGGAGGTCGTGGAGGCGATGAAAAAGCAGTTACGACTCCGCGGCGAATTAGATCATTTGGGGTGATAATCTTCCTTCTTCTTTTGCTGCTGTGTTTCGCCATGGCCGGTGAGCAGAGCTCTAGGTCGAGAACTACTCGTAACAAGGGAGCGGCAACCAAGGCTATGGAAAAAACAGAGAGGGCTTGCCGCCACGCAGAGACCTCGAAAGATCTCTCCCGGGCAGGCGATGGCTCCCAGGAGCGCCCTAGCCGCGGAGGCGAACATGCCGAGCCGGCGGAGCTGGAGTCATTATCCCGCGACGGCATGCCCGATCAGCTCAAGAAGCACCTCAATAAGCAGAAGGAGTGCATCCAAGGCTTGATGGAGTTGCTGAAAGAGAGCCTCGACGACATGCCCGCTGAGCTCAATCAGCAGGGGGAGTTGACCGCCGGCTTGGTGATGCTGCTGAAGAAGAGCATTGCCTCGGAGAAGAAGGTGACCGGTGAAATCCTGCGACTTTAGGAGGACAAGGCGAAGCTCTGCCACGAGATCGACCTGTTGAAGGAGAAGAACGCCGGCTGGAAGAAGCTGCATGATAATAGTAGTTCCTCGATGAAGATGTTGCAGGCCCTCGTCATGGAACAGAAGGAGGAGTTGGCGAAGCTCCACATCAAGCACCCGACTGCTGTCAAGGTACGTAATGCGGCCGTGGAACAGATGATGAAGGCTCGCGTCGAGAAATCCCGCGTCATGGACAGAATGAAGAAGATGGCGGAGGAGACGCGCAAGGAGATGGAGGTCGTGGAGGCGATGAAGAAGCAGTTACGACTCCGCGGCGAATTAGATCATTTGGGGTGATAATCTTCCTTCTTCTTTTGCTGCTGTGTTTCATCTTTTGCTTCGGGTGTTTCGCCGCACGTGTCACGTTCTCTGTGAGGCATGAATAGAACAATGGTTTTTGTTTTTTGAGGGAATGAATAGAACAATGCTAACAATGAGATGACTAGCAAATTAGATCATTTTTTATCGTCATATGGCACTGGGCTGCCGTGTTTCGTGCTCCTCCGTCGCAGTAATACTCCAGTCGAAAACTTGAGTATACCGCACGGTTCTTTGCTCCTCCTCGATCAGGTCGTCAGCGCATTTATACGAGCAGTCAAATCACAAGGCCCCACCTTCCAGCAGTAATGAGCCGTCAAATCACAAAGGCCCTCGCCTCTCGTGAAACCGACCAAGCTAGAGTGCCCCGCCCTCTAGGCTTTTAAAAAATGTATACTTTTGTACAACAGTAGTATCGATGGATTGCACCATGGAGCAAAACTTGAAATAAAAAAAAAGGTCGTACATATAGAGAGCGCTCGTCGCCAAATTATGCATATAGTACTATTAAAAAGGCTAGTCACAATAATGGTGTCCAGCACAACCCACCCCTCAAATAAAACTAAGCACCCTGGAATTCTTTGACAAAACTAAGCACCCTGAAGTTCTTTGACAACTAAACTGCTGGCTATATGATGTTGGCCATATATATTGTACGTATATAATGTGAAGAAACGAGTGGTAGTACTATACCAACTAAAAGATGAAATGTAAGAAATACTAGTATGTACTTACTGAAGAGTTAAAGTAACAAGAAGAAACATAACATAGTTCTGCTGGGGGTCAGCACAACACACCCCTCAAATTAAATTAAGCACATGTGAAATTAAACTTTGACTATTCCGGTAGACACTGCATTAGAACCACCATAAGCAACGACACTGCCACCTTACTCGGAGTCCTCGTCCACGTACTCGACTTCGTCCTTGTCCCTCTTCCTCTTGGCCGATACTTCTTTGCTTGAACTGCCAACTTGGTTGTTGCTCTTCATCCAACCCTTGTAGATATTGAAACAAAGGTAGCCATCCATTGCAGCGTACTGGATGTGGTCTATATCTAGTACATTCCGCTGCCATGCATGACAATGAAACGTTTATGGAGGTTTCTCCAGTTTACCGTACGAAGGATGAACCATGGCTCCTGCCAGGGTCAGCATTGAAGGCTGACGAGAGGACACCAGCCGATTCTTTTGGAGTTCCAAGGTGTTGCCTACAATGAGGCCTATCCGACGCAGGACTTCTTTGTCGTTACCAAAGTCTATAGTAACGAATTTGACTAGGTTGCTCTCGAGGAAGTCCTTAAAATCCTGGCACTCAATGTCGGCATGGCATATGTTGTAGACCAAGCATAAGTCATGCACACAAACCTGGATCACGGCGGGCTTCTTCCTCTCTTCATCCTTTAGATCCTTCTCTCGTCCCACGACTGTGGTGTACTCAACATCTAGCCCAGAGACCCACTCATCATCTGAGTCTTCGAACATGCGTCTGAAGCGAGAAAGGCATCCTTTCACCGTCGCGGAAGAACGGGTGTAGATGACGTCGAACTCATCGCTGATGATGGTTCTAACCTTGTACTCACCGCCGATCGGGGAGATTTTGGACGCCATGGATTTGGGAGGAGGGTTAGGATTAGTGGAACTGCCGTAATGTACTAATGTGAATGGACGGGACGACTAGGAGCGAACCACCGTAGTATTAAAGGACGTGCGGGGACGAGTTGGAGCGAACTGCCAGCGTGCGAACGGTAGGGTAGTGGCCTTCCATTCTCCAATGATACGGGCTTCCGAGAGCCCTTGGATCGGAGATCAAACGGTTGCATGGCGTGATTCTAGACCTATGGGTGAATATCCTATCCTGGAGGGTTATTCTGCAAATTTTCAGCAACTTAGCATGCGACCGTTTGATCTCAGATCCAAGGGCTGCCAGCAGCCCGTATCATCGTCGCGCCTACCACGACCATCGCGTCGCTCGCGTGGTCGCGCCCTTGGAGATTTAACATGGTGCGTTAGGCTATCTGATGTTGGCATGTCATACATAGTCATCACTTAGTCACTCATACTACAACAAGGTTGGCTATAAGTGTATTTTTTTACTCCTCTCTATCTCTTTCTTCGTACTCCCTCCGTCCCATAATATAAGAACATTTTTGACACTAGCTAGTGTAGTGTCAAAAACGTTCTTATATAATGGGACACAGGGAGTACTAGTATTTATTGCATTTGCCAAGGAGTGACCTCTTCCAATGAAATGGTGTTGCTAAGTTTGCTTCATTTAATTAGCTATAGACTCAAAATTGTCTTTTCACCTAGGTACATGCGCTTAGCACCGTTTCTTCCTTGGGTCACCAAACTAGTCTCTCTCTTCTTGATTAACTTGCCACATCAGACTTATGCCTATGTGGCAAGCTTAAGCACCTGTAGGAGCAAGTAAGTACAATAGTGCGCTTTACATGGCATTTTTGCATATGTGGAGGAAAGAGAGGCAAGGAGAAGTGGAGAAGTGGGCTCTCATGCAAGAGCCAGCCTCTACTAGATGGTGGAGCATTGGGAGAGGCACCTGTATGGAGGTGGTCAGGAATCGGGAGACTCACGCCGGTTGTAGCACCACAGTTAAAATGATAATGGCAACTCAAATCACGGGGCCCCACCTGTCCAGCAGTAACTCGCTGTCAAAGCACACAGCCCTACGTTTGCAGCAGCCTACTCCCTCGTCTCCTCGCGTCTCTATCAAACCGACTAGGCGGAACTGTCCCGCCGCCTACCGGGCAGGAAAAGCCCCGCCCTCGACTTTTAAATAGTATACAAATACTAATTTTGTATCCATGGATTGCGCCCGCGCCATGGAGCAAAGTGTCTAGAAAATGGCGGTACACATGTATGGAGTATACAGCACGCCCGTCGCATTCGCGTCGCACCCCAGACGGTCGGTCAGTCTGGCACGCTGCTCTTCGAATGGAACGCGCGTCATATTGCATTCGCACACACATGTGGGACGGCAATTGAGAACCGACCATAGGCACACTCCCCGGCCTCGCAAGTCGGGTGACTTAATAGAAGAGGGAGACGAGCGATAGTACTAGAGAAGTGTTGTACTACGTTGGTGCCTGGATGATCCCTGCAAGACATGGAAGATCAGTTCGTCCATGCATGTGACCAGACTCCAGTAGACACGCCTGGATTGGCTATCGTCTACATATCGTGCAGGCTGTGTTGTACATGGCTATAGTTGTGGTGAGAAATCTAAAAAAAGGTTTCTTGTCATCTCGCAAAAATATGTGTCATGTGCTTCAGATCACTACGAGGGTTAAACAGCGACAACTGAGTTGGGCTAGTCATTGGGGGCACATGCACGAACAGTGACTACTCGGCTGCCATCTAGGTCAAGCCGGCTATGTTAATTAGGACATCTATCGACGGAACCCTTTTCTACGAGTTTATCTTTAATTTGAGCTTTGTTCCTCGTCTAGTTTGTCCGTTGGGATTCATGTTATCTCCTTTGGGCAGTGAGGTTATGATTTCTTGTCATGTGGCATTTTTTCGTGTTATATGTTATAATCTGGCCCTTCAGATCAAAATGACGACAACTGCGCCTCCGGGCCACATGCATGAAGACTTCTCGACAGTCATTGACGAGGTCAAGCCGGCTCCGGTAGACAAAAGAAAACTAAGTACTACTCCACTATATAGGCAAGAGCCTCCACGCTTGCTTGCTAGTGTTGCTCCCTTCACACTGTCTCAGCCTCTCCAGATCTAAACACGATAGCGGTGGCCACACTCTCTCTCTCTCTGCTCACCGCTGGTCATAGATCCAGCCGGATCCTCTCCGCCGGGAAAGGTGAGAAGGTGCAATGTTCACGCGGTCGTCCTCGGCGACGGCTCTTACCCACTGCTGGGCGCGTCCCGATCAGCCTGCCTTGCCGTTCTCTCCCAAGCACCGCTGGCGAGGGAGGGCCTCCGACCCCTTCTTCCTCGCTGCCGTAGTGTGGGCAGATCCGGCCTCCCGCCGCCCACCTAGCGACATCCCAACGACCATCAGGTATAACTTCCTTCGAAACCGGCCTTGCTCTACTTCTCAAGCTCCTGACGTCGCTGCATTAGTAACTTTTACTATTTCTCAGCCCCCCTCGTAGACAGGATCGATCGGCTGTTCGAAAACCACATAATTTGTTTATGTTTAAGAGGTAAAACTAGTTCATGCACTCGAATCTACTACTACTTAGTTCAAACAAGGAAGAAAGGGGGTGGGGGTGGGGGAGGATTTGTTACCTGAATCTAGGACTTGGTCGAAAGAGGAAATATTGGGGGCGAAAAGTAGCAGAGACTGGCTATCCAACTGGTCTCTAGGTCTAATAGGGAAAATAAAGGGAAACACAGTACAAACTCAATATAAACCCGATCTATTGGTTGAAAAAGGAAAGAAAGTGGGGACTGGGGGACAAGTCAACAGAGTAAGTCCAACACTAGATTTGCTAGCCTCACACAGTATAAGGTGGCTATCCGAACAAAAATGGGACCAACCCAGATATCCTGTTCTGATGTTTGTTGCCCCGAGCCACTCTTATGTAATGCCACTGGTAAAATGTAGCAGTCGCACTATTAAAAGTAAGGACATGTTAAACCAATGTTGTTTTCAATGTAATGCCTCCAGTAATATGAATCAATGGCACTTCTTTACATATCCTGCTAAAATTTCCCATTAAGATAAGTTGGTTCTTTTTGTTAGAAATGCAACTGTCCTGGTCCGCCTACTCTCCCGTGCCCAAAGTAATGTCATATTTAACGGTTGTCATAGTTAATCCTAGTGCCCACACTAATATCTAGCAATGCCACTGCTTTAGAAATTGCTATTGTCCTTGTAGGATTGCCATTCAGATAAGGAACATGCTTCTTTTCATTTGATGCATGTTTCATCACTTGTTAGTCACCCTCCTTTCCACCTTTTTTGTGCAAACAGAGATATACATTTCATGCTCGATCTTAGTTGAACTGCATAAATGATATCCAAATTATAGTTGAGCATTCCAGGAGCTTCACAACCAACCTTGATGTTGCTCAATTTTATTGCAACTAATGAAGAAGAAGCTCTGTGGGTTTAGTTTTCTGATGGAAATGGAACCGGGGCTGGGGCCCTTTTCCTAAATTTTTTTGAAGAAGAAGCTACTAGCTCACGGGACATTGCTTCATTTTAGGTGAACTGCACCAAAAGGTCCCATGAATTGAATCATCCATGTTGGTGACTGAAAGAGCCAGCTTCAGCATCCCAGTCTAAGCACCCCCGGCCTCCATCCTTGCGACGCACGGTGCACCTTGTTTGCCACTTGCTCGACCCTAGTGTCACTGATAAAATGAAGTAATAATACAGTTAAAATAGAGCGAGTGTCATCTCTATCATTTCATTTCCAATGTAGATAAAGAAAGTGCTTCTCTTTGTTAAAGTATGTTTCATCAACTAGTCCAATTGTTAATGTTTAAGCGTTTCTGCAAACTGGGGTACTTAATTTTAGTTGATATGTACAAAAATAGAGATTTGAATGTCTCAAGGCACCTCCTTGTACTACTGCTGTACACTGATGTTCATCACTGGCAGAAGGTGTATCTGGGAGACTTGGGACGATGTCCAGTATGAGGCGTACCATATGAGGCGTCGCATGGCCCATCTCTCCCTCGCAGCATGGCATACTATGATACTATCGCAATATTTTCTTCTATTTATTTTGTGTGTTTCATCAACTAGTGCCACTATAATGTAATCACGCTTTTTCATTATCTATGCAAACAGGGTTATTCAGCTGCATTTTGGTGGAACTGCACAAATGTACATATGGAACCGGCATATATGCAGAGTGCGAGGTGTGCCAAGTAAAAATTACCGACACCAATCATGCTGCATGCATGCATTGGCATCCACCACCACCAGTGGGATGTGTGGCGCTCTCTATGGACGGATCTTTCTCGGCAGCAAATGCTCTAACCAAATACTAGTAGCTTATATTGGCAGTTTTCTAGGGAGTACTCTTTTCTGAAAGAAGCACCAATCTATTTTTCTTTATTTGTACACTGTGTCACAACTTTGACCCAAAGGGCCAGAGCTATTTTAGGGTGATTGGCGTAGTACTCGGAGACTGATTGTAAGCATGATTTTCATTAGCTGTCACACTGATTGTAAGCATGAGCAGGTGGAAGATTAGGTTAGTGCGAAGCTTACCTTAAACCCTACCGCCGCCGTTGAAACGAGGCAAGCATCGATGGAACCATGGAGAACGGTGGGGAAGTGATGTCGCGCCATCTGGCCTCATCTTGTGGTGGGAGAACGAATACTCCTGTGGCTCCGGCTGGCTCTGCACCCTCATGAACGGCACACCATACTCGATCGATTCTTTATCCTCTAGGTGCTCGACCTTCGACCTGTACGCCCACCACCTCCGCCTGACTGTCGCCTCGGGCGAATCTGTCTGCTCCATCGCCCATAGGAGATACTCGATGAACTCGGAGGACTGCGGCGTGACTGCCGCCGAGGAGTACATGTACATCGCCGCCCTCATCGCCATCGTCTCGCTCTTTCGCATACATTACCACATGGCCCACACCGTCCTCGAAATCTCCCACTCATTGTCAAACCAACTAAGGATCTCCTTCAACCTGGCTAACTTTGCCTGGTCGCCGCCGGCGATCTGCCTGATTCGCTGCTGCATCCTCTCCATAGATGTCGTTCTGAGTGGTCCGGTGCTAGCTTTGGAAGATGGGAGGAGAGACGGTGGTCTTGCAATAGAGAAGATGGAGAGGAGAGGAGGTGGTTTTGGAATAGAGATGGTGGAGAGGAGAGGAGGTGGTTTTGCAATGGAGAGAAGATCAAAAGAGGGAGAGGTGAGACGGTGGTTTTGGAATGGAGATGATGGAGAGGAGAGGAGGTGGTTTTGGAATGGAGATGATGGAGAGGAGAGGAGGTGGTTTTGCAATGGAGAAGATCAGAAGAGGGAGAGGCGAGACGGTGGTTTTGGAATGGAGATGATGGAGAGGAGAGGAGGTGGTTTTGCAATGGAGAAGAGGGAGAGGAGCGTGCGGCAGCGATTTAGGATTGGGCGAGAGGGCCGGCACGCTGTGACTGGATCAAAATCAAAATCAATTTACCCTTCAATTAAGAAAGCGACCCCACATTAACTAGTCTCCCTTTTATTCTGGGTCATAATTGACCATGATTTTCACACATAAAATATATGTTATACGTTGGAAAAATAATATAATTTGAAAGTACATTTAGATACGAACCGAACAATACAATATTTGGTGACATGCACTCTCATTTTGCTTGTCACATACAGTACGTGGTCAAACTTTGACCCAAAATACGCAAAACAACAAAAAAATACTTCCAAGACAAGCGCCGCTCTTCCGCTCTGCTCCTCTTAAACCACCACCGCTCCTCTCGTGTTCCAATCTAAATCCAGCTCCGCTCCTCTCCTCTTCCATTTCAAAACCACCGCCCCTCCTCTCCTGTTCTAGTCCAAAACCAGCGTCGCTCCTCTCCCGTTCTAATCCAAAACCAGTGCTGCTCCTCTCTTATTCCATTCAAAAACCACCGCCGGCGAGTGAAGGTGCTGTGGAGAAGTAGATCGATGGAGGAGTACAGCCGATATGTGAGGAGCACAGACGGCGACCCTGTGAAGCTAGCTAGGATGTTGGAGATACAGTCTTGGTTTGACAACAAGCACCAACTAGCGGCGACGGCGACATCCATGGCCAAATATCTGCAACAAAGCGAAAAGGCCGCGATACTCCTGGCGGGAGTCGCGCCGGAGTACATAGAGCTGCTCCTCTGGGCCATGGAGCAAACAGATTCACCGAATCCGATCGTGAGGGAGCGGTGGTGGGAGTATCAATCCCAGATGGAGCATTCACTAGAGATTGAAGGATCGAGCATCTATAGGGTGCCGTTTGTGAGGGTGTCCTGCCAGAGCGAGCAGGTGGAGTCTTCGTCGACCGAACCCAACTGCAAGAGGAGAAAAGCAGTTGGCCCGATGACGCTTCCCCACCATCGTCTCCCTCGCCGTTCACATCGTCTCACGGGGCGGCTATCTGCCGCCGAGGAATAGGAGGGGGCTGCCCCCCACCCCCAGCCCAATAGCCGGGCAGGTTGTGAATTGTCAGGAGGAGCTTAGGGTTGTCAGTATTTGCAGGTTGTGAATTGTGTTTTGTGTTGTGTATTTTGAGAGTACTTTCAGATATGAATGTCTTTTGAATTTCAGATTTGCAGTATTGAGCATATGAAGAATTTTATGAATTCTAGAGATCTATTTTTAACACTTAAAAATATGTAGTTTCATAGGAGTATAAAAGTGCAGACAAGAAGAAACTGCAAGTTTCAGTTTCAGATAAGAAACTGCAAGTTCAGTTTCAGATAAGAAACTGCAACTTTCATAGGCAGAGCATTTATATTAACACGACCTTTTCAAACAGGGTTAACATCATGTTGGAAGTTCTATTCATGGTCGAAAATGGAACTACCAGCCAGTTAACATCATGCTGATCAACATTCATGCATAGCACATCTTCATATGATGCACAGTCAAAATGCCCACACAATGTCGAGTGTGCGAAACACAGAGAAAACGAGGGACGAAGTTTTGGCAAGTGTTGGACGTGGTTTTGGGCTGCCCCGTCTAGGCTTTCATTTTTAACATGCGCAACCCACGACCTTGGATGGGAGGGCCTGTTTGTATTTTCTTAGGGCCGTCATGTATCGACCGGCCTATGGACCTCCCATCCGAGGTTTTATTTTTGGCAGCCCGATTTATGTATTTTTTTGAAGAAAACGTGGAGGCCTGTTCTTCTCCACCGACTGCCGAACCACACCGTTGGCCAAGCCATCCCTCCACCCCTCCACACCTCCTGTTCTTATCCACCGACTGCCGAACCACACCGCACTAGAACCAGCTAACCCTCGTACACCTCTCCATCTGCGACTCTACTCCCGCTTCTTCCCATCTCCGGCTCGTTGCTGTCCGGGGCCTCGCCGTCGTCCACCACCTTGGATGCGCTCGGCGTGGCGTGGTCAACGTGGTCAACGAACGACACAATCGGAAGTAGACTATGCGTGGAGAGGCTGACAGCTGGGTCCACGGCCGCACACAAGAAAATGCCTCCTTATTACGCGCAAAATAATGATTCCTCCACCTGACATCTGGGACCCACCGGAAGGGCCTCTGTATTTCGTGAAAAAACGTGCCCCCCGCTGACTTGTCGGACCCACCAGCTATCTTCGCATGCAAGGAAGTGCCTCCTTATTACGCACAAAAAAATGAATACTCCCCCTGCCAGCTGGAACCCAGCATACTGGGAGGCTGACTTATGGGCCTACCAAGTTGATGGGGACGGAGGGCTTTGTCAACTTAGTCAATATGAACGATTCTAGCTCCTGTTATCATATGATGTTCATCCAACGGTTGTAGTGCTTCTTCAACCTCTGGTCTTCTTGCTCCAGCCGCCCAAACCAGAGCCGGTCGTGTCGCGTGCTCCTGCCTCCCGTGGCCGGCTGTGATGCCGCGGAGGCCTCACCGCCCCCTACTACTCCCACCGCTGGCCAGGCCATCCCTCTACTCACCCACACCCCATGTTATTCTGCGGAGACAACAGCCTCACACCGCAGCCGAACCAGTGAACCCTCATACTCCTCTTCGCGTGGGCATCCACTGCTGCATCGTCCCCGGCTCCGAGTCGTCCCCTTCATAGGCCTCGCCGTCGTCCACCGCCGTGGTGCTCTCGGTGCGGCGTGGTCAACGTGGTCAAGGAACGACTTCCATCGGACGTGGACTGTACGTGGAGAGGCTGACAGCTGGGTCCACGGCCGCAGCAAGGAAGTGCCTCCTTATTACACGGAAATAATGATTCCTCCACCTGACAGCGGGGACCCACAGGACGGGCCACCGTATTTCGTGAAAAAAAGTTCCCCCCTGACTGCTGGGACCCACCAGCTACATCTTCGCACGCAAGGAAGTGCGTCCGGGCAAAAAAAAACAATTCGCCCCCCTGACTGCTGGGACCCACCAGCTACATCTTCGCACGCAAGGAAGTGCGTCCGAAAAAATGATTCGCCCCCCTGACTGCTGGACCCACCAGCTACATCTTTGCAGGCAAGGAAGTTCCTGACATTCGGGACCCACCCGGTCGAAGCGTACGTAGCGTTGTCATTCTGGTCGCGAACGTGTATGTACATACTGGGCGATGTAGAGGCGCGCACGTGTCGTAGTAGAGGCGCGCACGTGTCGTAGTAGAGGCGCGCACGTAGCATGTACACGTACGTACATCGGCGAGGGTGCAAGAAAGAAAATACAGCCACGTACGTACATACGGGCAGGGTCTCGAATGCCTACTCGCGCATACGCACATGGTTGGGTCAAAATGGAGAAACAGTGTCGTCATCGTATTCATGGGGAGCCAACCGACTGGGTCGGAACGGAATGCGTGGTCGTGTTCATCGGGAGGGCTTGGACGGAACAGGCGATGGAAACGAGGCCTGGCGTACCGCACAACGGAGGAAATGGCCCTGTGTTCGACCGGCCACATTCGAAACGGGATCCTGTTGATCGGGAGGGGCCTGGCGTACCGCAAAACAGAGGAAACGGACCTCCTACGGTCGAAACGGGGGTCCTATTGATCGGGAGGGGTGTGGCGTACCACAAAGCGGAGGAAACAGACCTCCTACGGTCGAAACGGGGGTCCTGTTGATCGAGAGGGGTGTGGCGTACCGCAAAACGGATGAAACGGACCTCCTACGGTCGAAATGGGGGTCCTGTTCATCGGGAGGGGTGTGGCGTACCGCAAAACGGGACTCCACGGGATACTGTTCATCTCCACCGTCGACCTCCTCTAGCCTCCACGGGCTACCGTCGACCTCCTCCAGCCTCCACGGGCTCCTGTTCATCCATCCTCCACCGCGCGCTACTCCACCGGCTACTGTTTAACCACCCCTCCACCGTCTACTGTTCATCCAGCCCTCCACCGTCTACTGTTCATCCAGCCCTCCACACCACGGGGTCCTGTTCAACCACCCCTCCACGGCCACCCCTCCACCGTCTACTGTTCATCCAGCCCTCCACACCACGGGGTCCTGTTCATCCAGAGGCAATGCCACCGCTCACTGTTCATCCAACCCCCCCCCCCAACGCTAATTGTTCATCCAATCGACCGGCTTCAGTTAGAAGTAGTAGCGAAGGAATCGCTCCATCGGGTTCATTTAACAGCCATCGACCGATCGCTCGAGTTCAGTAACGCATAGCCTACAGTGCAATCGCTCGGGTTCAGTTAGAGCCCAACGCCTCGCTCGGGTTCAGTTAGAGCAAATGCCTCGCACACACGCGCATACGTGTACAAGATAAACACGCATCGCTCGGCCCCCGACCTCCCACCGTAACCGGCAACTCCCCGAAATTTTCCTCCCCCTTGCTTCTACCATGGCTTTTCCGTCATGGACGGCCCAAAGAATGTCATGCAGCTGCGTCTCCGGCCCGCCCAGGACGAAAAGCCCATTTTCTGTCATGATTTTTTGTCATGGAAGTAGGAGCCCACCACATCTATGATGATACCGGGTTTTGTCACAATTATCGTCATAGAAGTGTCATATGTATGACAGGAAAAAAATTCGTTCGGCCCAAAATGTCACGGTTGTGTCCTTTTTTGTAGTGTTGGGGAAGGCTAGAGATCAAGATTCATATGGTAGGAATGGAATATCTTGGTCTCAACACATGAGTAGGTGGTTCTCTCTCAGAAATGGTAAGTTGGAAGTGTAGGTTTGTTCTGATGGCTCTCTCCACAAATGAAGAGGAGGTGGAGGGGTATATATAGCCTCCAAACAAAATCTAACCGTGACACACAATTTACCAATCTCGGTGGGACCGAATCAACAAACTCAGCCAGACCGATTTAGTAAACCTAGTGACTGTTAGGGTTTTTGGTGGGACCGACATGCAACTCGGTAGGACCGATACGGTTACGGTTAGGGCATAACATAATCTCGGTGAGACCGATTACACAAACTCGGTGAGACCGACTTTGGTAATAAGCTAACCAGAGAGTTGGTCAGGTAAACTTGGTGGGACCGGTTCGCTCATTTCGGTGGGACCGATCGCTCATCTCGGTGAGACCGAAACGTTACAAAGGGAAACAAAGAGATTACAATCCCATCTCGGTGAGACCGAGATCCCTATCGGTGAGACCGATTTGCCTAGGGTTTGTGGCAGTGGCTATGACATCTGAACTCGGTGGCGCCGGATAGAAAGAATCGGTGGTGCTGAATTGGACTTTAGGTTTAGGTCATATGTGGATGTGGGAAAGTAGTTGAGGGTTTTGGAGCATATCACTAAGCACTATGAAGCAAGAAACTCATTAAGCAACACCTCATCCCTCCTTGATAGTATTGGCTTTTCCTATAGACTCAATGTGATCTTGGATCACTAAAGTATAAAATGTAGAGTCTTGAGCTTGAAGCTTGAGCCAATCCTTTTATCCTTAGCATTTTGAGGGATCCACTTTTCTCATCCATGCCATGCCATTCATTGAGTTTTCCTGAAATATTTGTCTTGGAATAGTATTAGCTCAATGAGCTATATGTTGTTTAGAATTACCAAAACCACCTAGGGATAGTTGCACTCTCAATCTCCCCCATTTTGGTAATTGATGACAGCATATAGATCAAAGCTTTGACAAATGATAATAAGATTAAAAAACATCATCGCTTTGAGAAGTATGTGAAATATGAGAGCTCCCCTTGAATTTGTGCATAGTTTAAGATTTGCTTTGGACTGCAAATGCACATAGAGTTAGGTTCATGAGTTACTCTCCCATGTCACATACATCTTGATGGAGCGCTCAAAATGATAATATCCAAAATACATGCACTCGTCACCAAGCAAAGTGAATGATCATATAGAGATAAAAAGGATAATGTCATCCAACAAGCATTAATGTAGCATATGATCAAACACATGATCATCATTGTATCACACAGGCAATAAAGTATCTCAAGCAAGTGAAAGCAAATAAAGATCAACCACAAAGACAAGAGAGAACAAAAGCAAACTCTCTCTCTCTCTCTCTCTCTCAGCCTATGATCTATACATTTTTCTCCCCCTTTGGCAACAAGTTACCAAAAAGTTCCTAGAAAATGCATAGTACTATGTCGTCTCTCAGGCTTGGTCTTGATGTGGTGGTGTAGATATGACTCCAAGGACGAAGGCGTCAGTTGATGAAGTTGTAGTTGGTGGAGTAGATGCTGGAGCTGGTGGCACTGAAGCTGTAGCAGGTGCACATGATGTTGCTCTTGTGTCTGTCACATGCACAACAGCTGATCTCTGAGCTCTAGGCACTCTAGCAAATGCCTCAGTGGTTGTCTTCCCCTTCCTCTCCTGCATGTCATCTTGGAGTTGCTCCACAATAGACTGGATCTCAGTTACTTTCACATCCAAGTCATAGAACTTCTGCTCCATGATCCTCTCCAGCCTCTCCTGGTTTTGAGTTAGGGTGGCCAACCCTTTCTCAATCCTTAGAGTGGATACTATCAAGTAACCAAGCTGGTCTTGTTTGCTCTTCTGGAAGTACTCAGATGCCTCATCAATTGTTGGCATCTTGGCGGCTGACGGTGTCCTGGACTAGGGGGTACTCACCACGTCGTCTCCCGATCAGTTGGATTGGGCCGAGGACCCCCATGGCCATATACTCATGGGCCAGTTCAGACAGTTGCCGCATACAAGGAAGATTCCACAAGACTTGGTGATCAAGACAAGGACTCCTCCCCCACCGGCGTATTCGGCTAGGACTCATGTTATCCTAGGCCTCTGGTGCATTATATAAACCAGGGCCAGGCTAGTCGATAGATATAAACAACAATTGTTGGGGAACGTTGCAGAAAATTAAAAAATTTCCTACGGTTTCACCAAGATCCATCTATGAGTTCATCTAAGCAACGAGTCAAGGGAGTGATTTTTCATCTACATACCACTTGTAGATCGAGTGCGGAAGCATTCAAGGGGATGGTGATGATGGAGTCGTACTCGCCGTGATTCAAATCACCGATGACCAAGTGCTGAACGGATAGCACCTCCGCGTTCAACACACGTATGGTATGGACGACGTCTCCTCCATCTTGATCCAGCAAGGAGGAAGGAGAGGTTGAGGAAGACAGCTCCAACGGCAGCACGACGGCGTGGTGTTGTTGGTGCAGCAGTACTTCGACAGGGCTTCGCCAAGCACGTACGGAGGAGGAGAGGTGTTGGGGAGGGGAGGGGCTGCGCCTTGGCTTAGGTGTTCAGCCCTCCCCTCACCCCTCTATTTATAGGGGAAGGGGCAAGGGGGGCCGGCCCCTCTAGATGGGATCTAGAGGGGGGGCGGCGGCCAGGGAGGGGGGACTTGCCCCCCAAGCAAGGGGGGCGCCCCCTCTAGGGTTCCCCCCCAAACCCTAGGCGCATGGGCCCAAGGGGGGGGGGGGGGCGCCCAGCCCTCCAGGGGCTGGCTCCTGCCCCGCGCAGTCCATGTGGCCCCCCGGGAGGGGTGGCCCCTCCCGGTGGACCCCCGGAACCCTTCCGGTCGCCCCGGTACAATACCGATATGCCCCTGAAACCTTCCGGTGTCCGTATGACAGCTTCCCATATATAAATCTTTACCTCCGGACCATTACGGAACTACTCGTGACGTCCGGGATCTCATTCGGGACTCCGAACAACATTCGGTAATCACATACAAGTCTTCCTAATAACCCTAGCGTCACCGAACCTTAAGTGTGTAGACCCTACGGGTTCGGGAGACACGCAGACATGACCGATACGGCTCTCAGATCAATAACCAACAGCGGGATCTGGATACCCATGTTGGCTCCCACATGCTCCTCGATGAAGTCATCGGATGAACCACGATGTCGAGGATTCAAGCAACCCCGTATACTATTCCCTTTGTCAAGCGGTACGTTACAAGCCCGAGACTCGATCGTCGGTATCCCAATACCTCGTTCAGTCTCGTTACCGGCAAGTCACTTTACTCGTACCGTAATGCATGATCCCGTGACCAAACACTTGGTCACTTTGAGCTCATTATGATGATGCATTACCGAGTGGGCCCAGAGATACCTCTCCGTCATACGGAGTGACAAATCCCAGTCTCGATCCGTGTCAACCCAACAGACACTTTCGGAGATACCTGTAGTGCACCTTTATAGTCACCCAGTTACGTTGTGACGTTTGGTACACCCAAAGCACTCCTACGGTATCCGGGAGTTACACGATCTCATGGTCTAAGGAAGAGATACTTGACATTGAAAAAGCTCTAGCAAAACGAACTACACGATCTTGTGCTATGCTTAGGATTGGGTCTTGTCCATCGCATCATTCTCCTAATGATGTGATCCTGTTGTCAATGACATCTAATGTCCATAGTCAGGAAACCATGACTATCTGTTGACCAACGAGCTAGTCAACTAGAGGCTCACTAGGGACATGTTATGGTCTATGTATTCACACGTGTATTACGATTTCCGGATAATACAATTATAGCATGAATAAAAGACAATTATCATGAACAAGGAAATATAATAATAATGCTTTTATTATTGCCTCTAGGGCATATTTCCAACAACAATCATACCATAGGCTAGCTTCTAGGGTTTAGCCTCTACGATCTCGTGGTAGATCAACTCTTGTAATACTCATATCATCAAGATCAATCAAGCAGGAAGTAGGGTATTACCTCCATAGAGAGGGCCCGAACCTGGCTAAACATCGTGTCCCCTGTCTCATGTTACCATCCGCCTTAGACGCACAGTTCGGAACCCCATACCCGAGATCCGCCGGTTTTGACACCGACAGCGGCCTTCTCAGTCTTTGCCTTCTCCTTCTTAGCTTGTGCTTGCACTGAAGATGGTTCATTTTCATCCATAACCACTTGGTTGTTCTCAAAGTCTGGGTAGATAGGCATGTGTTCCTTGTCCAACAAGTAAGTGCCAGTGCCCATCTTGGAGTTAATCAGCTCCTGGATCTGTGGGGCATACCCACAACTTCTCTTCTGGTCTACAGTTGTCCTCTTGATTGTTTCAACAATGAGGCTCATAACCTTGAACTTTTGAGGTACATCAAACAAGTGTAGAAGATTAATAGCATGGCCTCTGATCATGTTATGATCACCTGACTTGGGCAAGACTGTGTGCCTGAGGATCCAGTTGATGGTTGGCAGTCCTGACAGAAGAAAATGTACAAACCCAAACTTGTGAGTCTCAAGAGCATCATCTGGGATCTCCTTGTACATATGTGCCATAGAGTTGTGATCCATTTTCTTCTTGGCATAGACATCCAAGTCATATTCTTTCTCCTTTGGTGCATTGATAAGATTTGCCCATTCTTCAATAGTAGACTGGTACCTTGTACCTTCATACATCCAAACTATTCTGCCATCAGGATAGAAGTGTGTTGTGGGGTAGAATTGCATTATGAGCTCATCATTCCACTTTGTGAGCTTCTACCCAACAAAGTCATCCACTCCAAAACCCTTGAAGCTGTCAAGCACTCCTGGGTAGTGTTCCTCATTCTCCTTGATGTATTTCCAATCGACCCATCTCATATCACAGACTATTGGTTTCTTGTCCAGCAACATAGTCTCATAGAAGTCCTGTTGTTCCTTTGTATGGAACCTGTAGTCCACAACAGTTCTCCTCCTGACTGCATAAGGATCAGTCAACCTCCACTGTCTGAGTCATGCATCCTTTCTCAGCTTCATGTTCTCTGCAATAGGATGAGCATCGTTATGATCTGGAATCTTAGGCTTTAACTTCCTCAAAACATGCTCTTCATCTTCTTCTTCTTCTACAACTTCAGGCACTGGGGCCTTGTTCTTTTCAGCAGCTGGGATGTTCCTGGTATTCCTCTTGGGTGCAGTCTTGGGCTTGGAAGCAGCCTTAGGTGCTTCTTTGGGCTTTGATGAAGCAGCCCCTGACCTTATGGCATCACCCATGAGCTTCTGAGCTTTGGGAGCTGGAGCAGCAGCCTCTTCTTCTTCCTCCTCTTCCATCATGGAAGGCTTCCCAACAACCCTGGCCATGGTCTTCTTGACCCTTTCCTTCCTCTTCTTTTCAGCCACTACTGGCTCCTTGGGTACTGATCTCTCAGTTTCCTGAGTTGATGCTCTGACTTTCAGCATAGGAGTCCTCTTAGCATTGACTTTCCTGTTCAGACCTGGCTTGGTGGTTGCAGCAGTGCCATACTCCTTCTTGAGCACTTTCCTGGAGGTGGCTTCATCCTCTTCTGCCACATAGTCTTCATCCTCAGAGTCTGAGGTTTTCTTCTTTCTGGCCCTGGTGGAAGCTTTGGGAAAGTTTCTTGGGGAGCTCCTACTGCCATCATCTGAGGAACTAGAGGTACTAGTGCCCTCACTCATTTGAATATGCTCCTCTTCCCTGTTCTGGCTGTCACTTTGATCAGACATGCTACAAACATTGACTGCTGACCCTGTGAATAGATGTAGATGAGATAGAGAGGATAAGCATCACAAAAATACAGAGGTTTTTTGCAAAAGTTTGAGTTAAAAATTTAGTTTTAGTTTTCCACAGAAAGCATTTCGGATCAACCGATTTGTGAACTCGGTGATACCAAAGCAGCTTTAGGAACCTAAACTAGTGAACTCAGTCAGACCGAGTCACAGTTCGGTGGCAATGAGACTGCTAGGGTTTCACAAAGTTCTGAATTCGGTCACACCGATTTGCAATTCTTGGTCAGACCGAGAATCACAAGTGCAATGGCCTTGGCCAAATCGGTGGAACTGATTTCTACAACTCGATGGGTCAAAGATGGTTTTAGTGGAAACCTAACCCTAAATTTTCAAATAAAACCTAATCTACGGATTGTTTTGACTAGGCGAGATAGTTTCAATCGTGGCAAGATTCATGACGAACACAATGTGCTAGGAATCAGATGGGGGTAGCATAGTGATCAAGTCCATACCCTAGCTCGGTGATGGACTCGCTACGGCGGCAACGATGGTGAAGATTCCTGTTGACGGTGATAGAGACCAGTGGCGGGAGGCGGCTGACGATGAGGAGAACGATCCGGAGACCCTGGAGGCAGAGCGGGCTGAGCGCGGGCGAAAACTATTCGGAGAAGTTTCCAAAAAGTTTGCCCTTGGGTATATATAGCCCGACCCTATTGGTGTGACCGAGTGGAACAACTCGGTGGCACCGAGATGCATTACTGCAAGCAGTTACTGCAACTTGGTGAGACCGAAATGTTCAAATCGGTTGCACCGAGATTGAAAACCTAGATCAACTTAGTGATCTCGGTATGACCAAAATGGAAGAATCGGTCAGACCAAAACGCACAAAGAAGTTTTGGAAGTTTAAGTCTATGACGAATCGGGGACTCCCAGTGCTCCTCACACAGAGTGGCTCGAATCTGACTTGATCAGATTTTGTGATGTAGCATGAATAGAGTTTGAGACAAGAAAAGCATAGATAGCTAGAGAAGGTTCTTAGGCATTATTGTCCATCCACTTGGCCAAAAGAAAAAGAAGCCAAACAAGCAAAACTACAAGTGGATGTCCTCAAATGAGTAAAATATGCAACCAACATGCTCACACAATAAAATGACAAATGAAATATGTGGCAAAGCATGCACAACCAATTCTAGCATCTATCAAGCAATTGGCGATGACTAGGTCATCTATATATGAGTATATTGACTTAGGAGTCAAATGAGAACATTTGATCATAGGTCATACTCATCGTTTAAGCTCAAGTGGGGTTACCACTTTACATAATGCATCGATGTGTTCACACCATTAGAGTTTCTTTAGCTCAATTCTTAGAGTAAAGCTCCCCCTAGATGTGAGATCCCCCCCTATAGAGGGATGAACTAACCTTGGGTTTTGTCGATGATGACTTCATGTAGGTGTTGAAGATGTGGATGCTCAATGTTGATGTAGATCATTTGGAGCAATCCTTTCGAGTGAGTTGCACTTTCAATACCTACACGGGTTAGTCCCACAAGGAACAAACAAGGATATCCATAGACATAGAGTGATGCACACACAAGATGATGTCTATGAAAGCATTAGGTTATCTTGTACCTTGTCTTACCAACAAGAGGGTTTGTGACTCCTTGAACTAGTGCAAGAAGTGAAAGTTGATTGCACTTCTCCTTGCCAAAATGATATGAGTGAAGAATGTTGGCGGAGTGACCCTCAAGAACTCTCTAGTTCTTCTTCTTCAGGATCCACACCATGTTGATGGGAATCCTTGGAGTTGTAGTCGTACTTGATGAAGTAGAACTTGACGTAGTCTTGGGAATCCACTTGACCAAAGCCTTGGGAGCTTCTTCAAATGCATCAATCTCCTCTTGAAGCTCATCCTTGCCTTTTTGCTTGTGGTCTTGTGCTGGAAGATCATCTTGAGCTTGTGTCCCTTTGAAGGAAGTAGGATCATACTTCTCTTGTTGAGGAACAAACTTCGTCTTGGGGTATTGATCTTCTTCCCACTCAACTCCATTGGCATTGAACTTTCGTTCAAAACCAACACCTTGGTTCTTCCGGTGCCTTCCTTGCTTGAGTACAATTTCCTCAAATTGCTTACTCCCGGCAAGGCTCTTGTAAACACCTTTCTCTATGATTCCCTTCAATAAACTATTTTCTTGCTCAAGTGTAACTTGGCTAGAATCATTAGTGGAATCAAGAGAACTACTAGAAGCAACAATATTGGATTTAGCATGATGATTGTTACTACTAGAGGAAGAATCCTTCTTGTTTTTGTTACTAGACTTGATTTGAGGCATGTAGGTAGATAAGAGTAAACGCTTGGCAATGTAAGAAGAACTTTTCTTGCGAAGATCATCATTGATTGCCTTTAAGAACTCATGCTCTTGCTCAAGATTGAGCTTTTCAAAGCGTAACTTCTCATGAGTCCTTAAAAGTTCTCGATGATCCCCTAAGATAGTTTCATGAGCTAACTTAAGAGTGTTTAGTTCTTTAGTTAGGAGCTCAATCTTCTCCTTATCATCGTCATTCATTTTATCTTGATTAGCATGATTAATTTACGTTTCATCATAGTATTCATCACTAGAGTTGTCAATAAGTAAATCATCATCACCTAACAAGTCATCTTCATCACTATTGAAATCAACATACTCGGGGTGTGTTACCCTTGGGCCTTTAGCCATGAAGCATCTTCCAAGTCCTTCATTTGGTTAATCAAATATGTCGTGGGAGTTGGTTGACACAAGTGCTAGACCGGCAACACCTTCATCTTGAGTATGTTCGGAGTCAGAGTGATAGCTTCTCTCGGAGTGATGTTCAGAGTCGGAACCGGATACCCATTCACCAACATGAGCTTGATGTCTTCGTTTTGTGTAGCTCTTTGATGACTTGTCCTTCCTTTCCGAATCCTTGCTTCTCAGGGACGTTCTTCGTTCATAATGATCATCTCTACTCCTTCTCTCTCTTGGCGGTGATTCTTCTCTTCTACTTCTCCTCTTAGGTGAATCTTCTCTTCTTTTGTAGGGAGCCATACATTCATTGGAATAGTGTCCGGGTCTTCCACAGTTGTAGCAATTTCGCTCTCGACTGGAAGATCTTTTGTCATTGTAGGACCTTGACTTGGATCTTCTTTCCTTGCTTCTACTCTTGTAGAATTTGTTGAAGTTCTTCACCATTAGGCTCAATTCTTCATTGAAGGTTTGTTACTCACTTGATGATGTGGGAGCTTCACATGAGGCTTTGTAAGAACCACTTGACTTGTTGCGCAGCTCCTCCTTATCCTTGAGTGACATCTCACGAGCAACAATTCTTCCGATGACCTCCGTTGGCTTGAGATTCTTGTAGTTGGGCATCATTTGGATCAATGTGCATACGATATCATACTTTCCATCCAAGGCTCTTAGGATCTTCTTGATGATGAATTTGTCGGTCATCTCTTCACTTCCTAAGCTGGCAATCTCATTTGTGATGAGAGCAAGCCTAGAGTACATTTCAGCGACGCCTTCACCATCCTTCATCTTGAACTTGTCAAGTTGACTTTGAAGCACATCCAATTTGGATTCCTTGACGGAGTCAGTACCTTCGTGCATATCAATCAAAGTGTCCCAAATTTCCTTTGCATTCTCAAGACGGCTGATTTTGTTGAATTCTTCAGGCATAATCCGTTGAAGAGGATATCACAAGCTTGAGCATTGTATTGCAGCATCTTCAACTCTTCCGCGCTAGCTTCACGGTTTGGTTCTCTCCCATCAAAGAATTCACCTTGCAAGCCAATACACACAATAGCCCAAACGGTGGGGTTATGTCCGAGAATATGCATTTTCATCTTATGCTTCCAACTAGAAAAATTAGTACCATCAAAGTAAGGACCTCTACGGTGGTAGTTTCCCTCGCTAGACGCCATACTCTCCTAGGTTGTGAAACCAAGGCTATGACCACCAAAAGCTATGGAAATCAAAGCAAATGGAGATCAAAGCTCTGATACCACTTGTAGGATCTTGAAGTACGTCTAGAGGGGGGTGATTAGACTACTTGACCAAATAAAATTTAACCTTTTCCCAATTTTGGTCTTTGGCAGATTTTAGCAAACTTAGCACAAGTCAAGCAATCTTAACACAATTCAAGCAAGCATGCAAAGAGTATATGAGCAGTAGAAATTAAAGCATGCAACTTGCAAGAATGTAAAGGGAAGGGTTTGGAGATTTCAAACGCAATTTGGAGACACGGTGATTTTTGAGCCGTGGTTCCGATAGGTGGTGCTATCGTACATCCACGTTGATGGAGACTTCAACCCACGAAGGGTAACGGCTGCGCGAGTCCACGGAGGGCTCCACCCAAGAAGGGTCCATGAAGAAGCAACCTTGCCTATCCCACCATGGTCGTCGCCCATGAAGGACTTGCCTCAATAGCGGTAGATCTTCACGAAGTAGGCGATCTCCTTGCCCTTACAAACTCCTTGGATCAACTCCACAATCTTGTCGGAGGCTCCCAAGTGACACCTAGCCAATCTAGGAGACACCACTCTCCAAGAAGTAACAAATGGTGTGTTGATGATGAACTCCTTGCTCTTGTGCTTCAAATGATAGTCTCCCCAACACTCAACTCTCTCTCACAGGATTTGGATTTGGTGGAAAGAAGATTTGAGTGGAAAGCAACTTGGGGAAGTCTAGAGATCAAGATTCATATGGTAGGAATGGAATATCTTGGTCTCAACACATGAGTAGGTGGTTCTCTCTCAAAAATGGTAAGTTGGAAGTGTAGGTTTGTTCTGATGGCTCTCTCCATGAATGAAGAGGAGGTGGAGGGGTATATATAGCCTCCACACAAAATCTGACCGTTACACACAATTTACCAATCTCAGTGGGACCGAATCAACAAACTCGGTCAGACCGATTTAGTAAACCTAGTGACCATTAGGGTTTTCGGTGGGACCGACATGCAACTCGGTAGGACCGATACGGTTAGGGTTAGGGCATAACGTAATCTCGGTGAGGCTGATTACACAAACTCGGTGAGACCAATTTTGGTAATAAGCTAACCAGAGAGTTGGTTAGGTAAACTCGGTGGGACCGGTTCGCTCATTTCGGTGGGACCGGAATGTTACGAAAGGAAACAGAGAGTTTACATTGCAATCTCGGTGGGACCGATCGCTCATCTCGGTGAGAGCGAAATGTTACAAAGGGAAACCGAGAGATTACAATCCCATCTCGGTGAGACTGAGATCCCTATCGGTGAGACCGATTTGCCTAGGGTTTGTGGCAGTGGCTATGACATCTGAACTCGGTGGCGCCGGATAGAAAGGATCAGTGGGGCCGAGTTGGACTTTAGGTTTAGGTCATATGTGGATGTGGGAAAGTAGTTGAGGGTTTTGGAGCATATCACTAAGCACTATGAAGCAAGAAACTCATTAAGCAACACCTCATCCCTCCTTGATAGTATTGGCTTTTCCTATAGACTCAATGTGATCTTGGATCACTAAAGTATAAAATGTAGAGTCTTGAGCTTGAAGCTTGAGCCAATCCTTTTATCCTTAGCATTTTGAGGGATCCACTTTTCTCATCCATGCCATGCCATTCATTGAGCTTTCCTGAAATATTTGTCTTGGAATAGTATTAGCTCAATGAGCTATATGTTGTTAGGAATTACCAAAACCACCTAGGGATAGTTGCACTTTCATGCTGTCAGGTGGATGAATAATTATTTTACGCGTAATAAGGTTGCACTTCCTTGTTGTGGCCGTGGACCGAGTTGCCAGCCTCTCCATGTACGGTACTCTTCCGATGGAGACAACATTGACCAAGCCACGCCGAGAGCACCAAGGCGATGGATGACGATGATGCCTAGGAAGGGGACGACACGGAGCCGGGGAAGACGCGACAGTCGATTCCCACAAGGAGAGGAGTACGAGGGTTGACTAGTTCAGTTGCGATGTGAGGTTGCCGTTGCCGCAGAATAACAGGGGGTGTGGGTGAGTAGAGGGATGGTCTGGCCAGTGGTGGGAGTAGTAGGGGGCGGTGAGGCCTCTGCGGCAGCATAGCCGGCCACGGGAGGCAGGAGCAGGTGGCACGACCGGCGCTGGTTTGGGCGGCTGGAGCAAGAAGACCAGAGGTTGAAGAGGCACTATGGTCGTTGTATGGACATCACACGGTCAGTGGAGCTAGAATCGTTCATATTGACTAAGTTCACAAAGCCCTCCGTCTGTGTTAACTTAGTAGGCCCACAAGTCAGCCTCCCACTATGGTGGGTCCCAGCTAGCAGGGGGGTATTCATTTTTTGTGCATAATAAGGAGGCACTTCCTTGCATGCGAAGATATAACCGGTGGATCCGAGCTGTCAGCGGGGGGGACTTTTTTCGCGAAATACAGAGGCCCTTCCAGTGGGTCCCAGTTGTTAGGTGGAGGAATCATTTTTTGAGCGAAATAAGGAGGCATTTCCTTGTGTGTGGTCGTGGACCCTGCTGCCAGCCTCTCCACGTACAGTCCACTTCTGATGGATGTCGTTCGTTGACCACATTGACCATGCCGCGCCGAGAGCACCAGGGCGGTGGACGACGGCGAGGCCTAGGAAGGGAACGACACGGAGCCGGGGAAGACTCCGAAGTGGTTTCCCACACGGTGGAGAGTTCGAGGGTTTACTGGTTTGGCTGTCGTCGCTGAAAAATAACAGGAGGTGTGGGTGAGTAGAGGAATTGCCTGGCCAGCGACGCAGTAGGGTGGGGTGGTGCCGCCTGTGCGGCAGCACAGCCGGCCACGGGAGGCGGGAGCAGGCAGTCCCACCGGCGTTGGTTTGGGCGGCGGGGGCAAGAAGATCAGATATTGAAGGAGCAGCACGACCATTGGATTAACATCCCACGGTAACTGCTACTAGAATCGTTCATGGACTCAGTTGACAAAGCCTTTCGTACACATCAACCTAGTAGACCCACAAGTCAGCCTCCAAATCAGTCCTAGACAGCATACAACCCAAAAATTCTAGCTAGATTCAAAATAGTTTTAAAACTAAACATACCTTAATTTAAATCCAATGAAATTTAACCCGCACAAAAACAATGAAATTTGAAAAACCAAATCAAAAGAAAAAAGTATTTTGGAACTAATTGCTTGTTTACTGTATTTTTTCATTTTACAGCCCATTTATTATTACTTATAGCCCATTTATTATTACTTATAGCCCATTATCTGGGCAAGCCTGTATGCATCCCTCCTCGTCTTGAAAGATTTCCAGCCCAGCAGGGCATAGAAAAGCAAGTAGGCCTACGTTGGTTATTCTGCAAAAAACAAAATAGCCGGGCTAGCCATTTTCAAAAAGGAAAAAAAAAACGGCTCGTCATGTGGTAAACATATGAAATAAAAGCCTGGGTTAGACGGGCCACAACTCCTGCACAACCAAGTTGATACCCTTCTTCGTCCCGAAAAAAATACTGCACGCGCTGCTGGGTTCCTACTGTCATCATCACCATGTATAGTCATCTCCTTATTCCTCTCGGTTGTTGACCATGTTGACAACACCGGAGGGCGGCGCCACGGCGAGGGAACCAAGATGGGGGATGATGGTGAGGCCTCGGATAGGAACGAACAGGAGTCGGGGAAGATGCGCAGAGTTTTAGGGTGCGATGTGGCCATGACGCTAGTTTGGCTTTGGCGGCTGGAGGAAGAAGAGACTAAAGAAACACGACAGAGGTTGAATGTCAATCCAATGGTCAAGATTGGCACAATTTTTTGTTGACTAAGCCGACACCAAGTAGCATAGTTTTTTATATATAGGAAGAAAAGAAAAACTGGGCTCGTTCGCCTGATAACATTCCCGAAACTGCGACCATTCGATCTTGCGTTGCAACTAAAACTGCGAGGAAAATGAGTTTGTCTGCCGTCCTCCTCCCAGGGAACGTTCACCACATAAGTGACTAGCACCCTTGGTTTTCAACCGAGAGGTCTTGGTTTCAAGTCCCGTGAACTCTCAATTTTGTCCTCCTTCATTCCTCGCAAAAAAAGAAGAAAGAAAATCAAAGACTTGAGAAGGCGTACAGAACAAGCTAGTGTACCAGTAAAGAGACGTTGCTCTGCTTTACAAAAAAGAGAGATGTGCTCCTGTAGCTGGTTCAAATCCAAACCTAGACTATGACTATATATGGTGCTATGCTACTCTGCAAGTAATGAAATTGACATATCCAACGTTCGCTTCTCCTCTTATCTACTTACTCTGCCTAGCATCAGAAGCTCTGGCCGCAGCAACCATGCCCGCTGGCTGCTTGTCCACCTGCTCTTCAGCAGGCAAGAACCAGATATGCGCCAAGTGGCCACCTGTACCATCGCCTGTCGGTCTCATCACACCCCTGCCGGCACGCACACCGCAGCCAGTTGCTCATCGTAACCCGTTACCGTTGGTGTGGTGCCACTGCTGCAATTCACACAGAGTCATCCGTCGCGTCTCAACCACAATACGCAACCATGGCCGAGTCTTCTACAAATGCCCGAATCATGGTGTAATAATATGTTTTTAAGTGTTGTTCTACTGCTTTCAGTTCTGATTTTTTTAATAGTTTGGTTGATGATCTTCCAATTTGATTTGTGCAGAAAAGGGAAGATTCATGTGATTTGTATTTCTGGGAAGTTGCTGATGTGGGGGAATGCAACTACGCTGACTATTTGGTTAGCCGAGAAATCCCAATACCAGTAGGTTGGGGTGTTGGACAAGTAACTGAAGGAACATCACAAGAGGAAGATGCAGAGTAGAAGGTTAAAGATGTAGTTCCTCTTATCATGGCCAAGTAACATCTGCTGAATGGCCTTGACAACAATGAGGAGATGAAAGGGCTTGTGAAGATAATGGGCAAAATCGATGTGCTCCGTAGGATGATTGTCTCTTTATTTGCAGTGTATGTAGCACTCATGATGTATTCAGTGGTTATGACATGAGCTGAAACTAGTAATGAATGAAACCTGTTTAGCAGGCTGTGAGTAGTGTTGTGAACATATAATGATTTCTATTAACAGAAATTGGGGGGTATCCCCTTTTGCTCATAAATAAATAAATAGCAGAGGCCATTTTACTAATAAATAAATAAATAAATTAGCAGAGGCCCTGTCGGGTCAGCTTTGTTCCCATTCGAAGATGTCGAGCAAATTGTGGTCCAACAACAAACTATGTCATCAAATACAAGTTTCATAGCCAAATATGAGTACAACTAAACAACAATGTCATCATGTTTTAGTCGTCATACAATCACCAAACACAAATCAACATACATAATAACTGATGTCCTCACAACAAATTACTAAACAACAAGTTCATCAGGTTTCAGCTGTCATAGCAAACACAATTTCACATAGTAGATAAAAAACATCTTCTGACAGGCAAATACGACAAAAGAAATCTAATCATCATCCGCAGCAGCAGCGTCAACATCTTCGCCATGTTTATCAGTCTGAATAATAATTCCCCCCAGTGTCATCTTCTCCTTCATCCTCAATGTCCTTAGGCATTGGCTTCTTATTGATCAACTCTCGTATGTCCATAGCCCGACAGGCAATCTTTTCGCCAACGTCATTGACGTGATGGTTCTCAAAGATATTAGGAAGCTCTGTGGAATCTTCTACATCAGGAGCAGTGTAAGCATCATCTTGTTGTGCAACTTCATTAAACGAATTCCTCTACTCAAACCTTTGCAATACTCTCCAGTAATCGCTACGTGTAAATGTGTCTTCCAAGAAAAATATCTGTGTTGCTTGATTTGCCAAAATAAAAGGCTCGTAGGTCTGGTACGCTGCCTTGACATTGATGGATTTGAAATAATCAGCATCTCTGGGTTTTGCGATCCTGGAAAACAGGTTATACCAATGACAACACAATGGAACCACACACCGATGAATCTCGAGACTGGAGATATAATACAACTGAACAATGTCAGTTATGTTAGCATACATTTCAGTTGTCACTTTGTCGTACTTATCCGTGCTCATGATGGCACTGTTTTGTGTCTTCTTGCCTTCATCATGTGAAAGGGTGTTGTAGCACACATCTCCAAGAATGCAAGATTCATAATGCCTTACCCGAGTATCAGGACCCATTGCTAGTGCATAAAGGGCATCATCAACTTCTTGCCCATCCTCCGGCATCTTGTTAACCTATGGTTAGAAAATAGACAAGCTAATCATCTTATGTACTCGATATATTAAAACAACTAACAGTGCAATTCAAAAGCTTACATGGCTCTTGAACCATTTCGCAAATCCTTCCATAACCAGTTTGTCAATGTTTCTTGGATTTTGAGGCAGTAACTCCTTTTTGTAGATGTTGCACAACATAGTGATCGCATCAAACATCTAAATATATAAGAATGTGCTGCAAGTTTAGTAGATTATGATGTATAAGCTGCAGTACTTAGCACTTACTCGATATAAGGTAGAATCTCATGATAGTTATTGAACACATACCAAACCATTTTGTCCAAATATTTAGGTTTGTCGTCTTGTCGACTCTTCCCTGTAACTCGAACAGAATAATCGAAAACATTGAGTCGGGGATTGTCTTCACCCACCTCTTTGCTAAGCTGATCAAGTATTTCAATGTATTTTGAGCAGAATGGCAACGCTTTTGGAGCAATGTAGGCCTCTGCAATGGAACCCTCGGGTGTAGCTCTGTTACTAACATAGCCCTTGAAAGTGCCTAGCCGCCTTTCAATAGGGTACATCCAGCCATACTGTACTGGACCTCTAAGTAGTGCCTCATCAGGTAGATGAACAACCAAATGCACCATCACATCAAAGAAGGCTGGAGGATATATCTTAAGGTCGCATAGGATAGTTGTTATCTTGTCTCTAAGATGCTCCAAAGCTTATATCCTGATATTTATACTTCAGAGTTCCCTGAAGATTTGTCCCAACGCTGCAACTGCTCTATATAAGTCAGGGCGGCCCAATCCTCAAGGATAACAGGTAAAACCCTTTGAAGTAGGACGTGGCAGTCATGAGTTTTCAACCCTTGTACCTTGTTTCCATCTGCAGTGACTCTCCTTTCAGGGTTGGAAGCAAATCCATGCGGAAATCTCACACATGACAGGACCTCGCAGAATTATTTTCTTTTTACCTTGTCCAAGACGTACACAGCTGGTGCCATACCCCGTGATTTACCTTCAGCTTCCACCTGCAAATCCTTTTTGATACCCAGGTGTGTCAAATAAATCCTAGATTTTAAGGTATCTTTCGTCTTGGCTCCAACTGTGCAACTTCTTTGTATAAGTCAGGGCGGCCCAATCCTCTAAGGATAATAGGTAAAACCCTTTGAAGTAGGACATGTCAGTCATCGATAATGTTGTCACATATATTTTTCTCGATGTGCATCACATCAAGATTATGTCGCATATCCAAATGTTTCCAATACTCCACGTCCCACAAAGTGGACCTGGGGGAAAACAATAATCTCTCTTCTGCCATGCCATGCTTCCTTTTCCCGCTACATTATCAGGATGGTTTCCTGGTGTAATATGCCTGACCTTCTCTATTTCCACTTGCAACTCATCGGCACTGACCATCTTTAGCACATCACAATTTTCATGCTTTGCATTGAACACATATCTTCGGTATTTTGTAGGACACGGCTTGTCCTTGGCAAGGAAACGGTGATGTCCAATGTAACAGTTCTTGCTAAGTATTGTGTATGACAGCGGATTCGTATCACAATGAACACATGCATTGTAACCATGTGTCGTTCGCCCTACATAGTGCCCAAAGCCGGATAATCATGGATGCACCAAATTATAACAGCACGCAGAAAGAAATCAGCTGGTGGGCTGCTACACAGGTCTCGAATGAGAACACCCCTCCATAGCTGTTGAAGTTCCTCCACAAGAGGCTCCATGAATAAATCAAAATCCTTTCTAGGACTTTTTGGACCTGGGATGAGCAAGGCCATCATGTAGTTTTATTCTTTGGTGCAGACATTTGGAGGCATGTTGTAAGGGATAACAAGCACTGGCCACATGCTATATGTGGCGCTCTGGTGGCCAAATGGGTTAAATCCATCTGAAGCTAAGCCAAGTCCGATGTTTCTCGGGTCAGCAACAAACTTTTGTGTTTCTGATTGAAGCGTTTCTAGTCACTACCATAAGATGGATGGCTCATTACATTCTGATCTCTGTACTCCTGGTTTCTAGAATGCCACAATACATCCTATCTTGTTTCAACATCATGAAACAACCTCTGCAATGTTGGTATAATTGGAAAATGTCTCAGAACATTATGAGGAATCATCTTCACACCATCGCCATCTTTCCATATTGATGATTTGCATTTTGGGCATTCACTTAAGTTGGCATAATCCTTCTGAAACAAAACACAATTATTCTTATAAACATGGATCATATCATATCCAATTCCAACTGCACGAAGGAAATTCTTGATCTTACTGTAGGTGTGTGACAGCTCAGACGCTTCTGGGAAAGATTTGCGGAAAGCAGCCAACATTGCATCGAATGATTTGTTGGTCATCCGCTAAGATGTCTTTACCTGAAGAAAGGTGACCATAGCTGAGAATACTAACAGCTTATTTCCTAGGGTGACAGCCACGTTGCAGTGCTCCAACATGTGGGCCCACCATTTTTCTTCTGCAGGTGAAAGTTCACAAAATGCACAAGCATTTTGTAGCATTGTTTCAATGTTGGTCAAACTCACTGGCTTTGCCACCACCACCTCCTTCTCCTCTTCCACCTGAGCATCAGGAAGATCAAGATGGTGATTTGTTGCTTCCACATAGTTAGTAACATTGACGTTCACAGCTTCACCATGATGAACCCACCTAGTATATGTGACCGACATCCCATACAAGTGTAGATGATTTTGCACAGTTGACTGGGGTCTTGTAACTGAATTCATACAACTGCTACATGGGCAGAGCACATCTGATTTCGGACCACCATACTCGGCTTTGATAAAGTTCATGAAGTTTTCAACCCCCTCGACATATGCAGCGGAGAATCTTCGAGCAGAAGTTATCCAAGTTTTGTCCATTTGTTAGACATACAAATTAGTTCTTCTACTAGATATTACATGAAAAACATATATGCTTTTTTATGAAGTCCAGAAAAAAATACCTAGTCGATGTCTAAAGCTATGGCAAGATATTTGGACAAGCAGATCTAAGTAACGAAATATATGTAAAGCTAATTCAGCAAACAGATTTGAGTGCTAAATTATGGCTGGCTGTTTCACCAGTCAATGAGGCCAAGCACACAACCATCGAAGGCCATCTCAGTAACAAAGATCGAGTATAAAATGGTGTAGAGCTATTTCACCTAACAGATTGGCTACTAGACCATGGCAATCTACGTCACAATAAATATATGGCAAGATATTTTAGCAACTAATCGGGCGTGGCATGCCATCTCAGATAAGCAGATTGAGTGCAGAACAGGGCAAGGAAGCTTCTTAATCATAGCACATTGACTATAAACCACTTCGGCAAACAATGAGATTAATAGCGTCTATCAGCTAACATTCAGCGCTACTCCAACATGCACGGGGCCTCAGTCTAGAATGCATGTACCGTGGGAGATGTTGACCGTCGTGCGTGAACGTCGCCAGCGGTGGCGGTGCGGCTCGAGGACGGCAGTCTACGAGAGCGTACTATGGAAGCGAGAGGATCACCGTCCGTCCCCTCGACGAACCGTGGCGCCGACATATCGGCACGGCTGGGAGGGAGGCTTTGGCGGAGTGAATGGAGTGGAGGGGGTCGGGGGAGGGGGTTTGGGGAATATTATTGGCTGGTTGGCTGAAGGGCGGTTGAATTTGGGATTTTGGGGGAATTTTGGGGAGGGGGGATTTTCACGCGGTGGGCAGGAGAGTTTGGAGCATGGTCGGTTTCTCCAAGTGCAGTCAACGTGTTAGTGAAGAGGCAAGCAGAAGCGTGTTCCGTTTGTGTGAGCCGTGTGCAGGATCGACCGTCTGAAGGTGCAATGCCACTGCGACAGGCGTGCTGTGAGTGTATCGCCTTTTTTCCTTTTAAACTTGGTGCTTCGCCCCCTAAAAAAACAAAAAACTTGGTGCTTTGCGCGATCCATCGATACTACTACTAGTAATCCAGTAATCCCGACTAAAATGGCGCGGCCGGATCTTTTCACACGCGATATGCTGGGAGGTTGGCTTAGTTAGGACAAGTAATGCTACACATACGTATCCCAGTTACATAATTAACGTAATGTGAAACGTGAGAGCTGTTGACTGGAGATTGGGGAGGGAGGGGCCCACCACCATGAAAATCAGGGGGGGAGAGAGGGGCAATATACGTTAACCCTTTCGTAGGTTCCCGTAGATGTAGAAAGATGTGAAATGCGTGAATGTGTAGTGGACGTACTATTGGAGTGCCTAAGATAAATTGTGTATATATTGTATATAAATTGTGTAGTGGACGTACTATCGTAGGTTCCATATATTTTCATACTCCTAAAATATATCTTACTATTATTGTGAAAGTTCATATACACCGGACGAGATTCATGCAAACATGGCAGATTTTCATTACATTTCAAACTTTTATAGGGCAGAAAAATATAAGAAACCTGACCCTAAACCTATTCTACAGCAGCGACCGGCGTCCTCCATCTGCGATCCCCATGTACGGGCACGGGGTTCAATACCCGTGAAGTGAAGGTTCAGTCTCCATCGAGGAAGAGTAGAACACGGGAGACGGACCAGCCAGTTGGCACACCATGCCCTACTCATCCTCGGAGGAGTACCCGACCTTGTCAGTGCCAGTGGACGTGAGGTCGATGATGATGGATAAGGACGGTCCGTTGCTTCACCTGCCACATGCGCCAATGAATGTTGGATGGCGGCAAGTAGGACGCGTGGCTGACGGTGCTCCCGTCGTCGGCCACCAGCGTGGCCACCGCTTGTGTGGTCGCGTCCGCGTCCGGCTACGCCGCTATTGCATTGCACGCGGTGACTTGAGCAAGGGCGGCGACCTCAAGTTTCATCCTCGAATAGAAGCTCACCCGCAGAGCATTCGCGCTCGCGGTCATGGCGGATGTGGTGCCAAGTAGCAGGACGATGCGCTATGGTGTGGAGTTTAGCTGGGCGTTGCCACTTTAAGTAGCACATTCTGGTGAGGCCAAGCGTTCGGGTGCGTCATTAAGTAGCCGGAGTTGGTTCCTCGGGCACCGAGCCTCTTAATGACGGCATATGGATGAACGACATGAACGCGGGCAGCTGGCGCCGGCTGGAAACGCACCACGCGGCGGTGCGAGGGACGAGGGTTTTTGGTGTGCCAGGGTAGTCAGCTGTGGTCGTGGCAACGTTGGAGATGCCCTTTGCTCACATGTGATTCCCACATGCCATTGAAAAAGCAAGACAACCCGGCATGGTCTTAGGTCCTGGGGATGTAGTTGGCCGCGCTACAACACTCAGCGGACGCGTCGCGGCGCGCGCGCACTTCGGTGCCCCGTGCATCCTCAATGAGCCGGGTGTTGATCTACTGGTCGTGCCACAACGCTAACGCCACCCTCTACACCCTGAAGCCGACCGTGTCCAGTGAGGATGAGCGTGTCGCTCACTGCGGTCGCCGTGTCAAGAGGTAGTGCGGGAGCTACGCCACGTTGTTGGCCCCCATGACCCACATGAACGGTTGCCGGTGGCGAGGAAGTCGTGGGCCAGCTCCTCCATTGGACTAGTTTGTGCCACGTCATCCCGATAGGTGTGCCCCACATGCCGGTTTCCCTATTTTCCCGGCCAACTTTGAGCGTTAGTGCTCCACGTTGCGCATTAGGCGCAGAACAGGTGGTTTTTGTGCCCTGGTTCAAATGTGGTACAATACCAAGTTGTTACCCTAGCCCCAAGTGTGGTGGTTCTGGGTACGGTACCACCCTTTTCCTTTTCAACTAGTGAAGCGTAACATTTTATTAAGTATTCGGATGGTGTGCTAATGTAGGTGTCCGACTGTTTGAAGGAATAATTGAGGTGTGCCCAGCCCGTGCCCTCTTTTAGGGTCCAACTTACCATGTTCCGGCAGTAGTAACTATACTAGTCCATGTGTACTCCCTCTGTTTTTATTTACTTCGCATTTTAGCTTTGCTCGAAGTCAAACTTTGTAAACTTTGACAAAGTTTAGACAGAAATAATAACATATACAATAACAAATCAATACCATTAGATTCATTATTGAATATAGTTTCACATCATATAGATTTGCTATTGTAGTTGTTCATATTTTTTCTATAAATTTGGTCAAATTTTATGAAGTTTGACTTCAATCAAACCTAATATGCAGGGTAAATAAAAATGGAGGGAGTATCTTACTCCGTGATCAATACGGAAGGGAAAATGAGACAACTTATTGTTTATTTGAGTCGTTCAAGTATAATCATGTGGCGTTGCTTATTTCTCATTCCTCTCCAACCCTCTTCTCCATCAACAATGTTGTCCTCCGGTCGAGTCCATCCTCCCACATGCCTCATTTGAACATTCCACTGAGTATCATTCACATGTGGGCCTAGACCATGCTTGTATTTCCAATGTTGTAATTTGTCTGACATGCATACAGACAAACGGTCCGTTTAAAGTTTCACTTTGCCTCCACTACGTGTCGCTTTCCATCTTAGTTTTGACATCCCATTATGTTCATCCCCTGACACATCTTGATGAGATCGATTGATGTTGAGAGATCAAGTGCGTGTCATGTGCCACGTTAGCATGATGAAGCCGTGTGGTTAGTGGGGTGTTTTCGATCGACTAGCTGGGTCCCGAGGTCAAACCATAGTTAGTATGTCCGATACAATATATTTTAACACGCACATTTTTCCTCTATGCCGAGACATGGCACACCCTACCGCGCGGTTTCTGGGTCCTCCCGTGTGGTGCACGCATATTTTCTTCCTTGCCGAGACATGGGACGCCCTACCGCGCATTTTCTGGGTCCTCCTCGGTCATAGTGCCAAAGCAAGTAAATGAGTCGTCAAATCACAAAAGCCCACATTTCCCGCCGAGTACATCAGTGAAGCACGGTGGCTAGCTAGTTGGGCTAGTGCGACCGATTAGCTAGGCCACCGCCAAATTTGTATTTTCACCCCTTTTTTCTCTCCTTGTCGGCAGGTAAATTTAAATATCCACCATGGCGTTGCTCTGGTCTTTGGGTGCAGTAGGTGTGGCAGGATTTTTATTTTTTTGATTGATGGGAGCAGGCGCGGCAGCAATTAGTCATGATGACTCCGCCTGTAAAACCCACTGCTCCCTGCTGTGAAAAGTCGTCGACTGGTGTTTTCCCATGGTGAAAACCAAAAATCCAACCCTACTCTTCGGCTGGCTCCCTCCGCCTTCGCGTAGATTGCATTGCCTTTCAGCCATTTCGCCCCCTTTGCTTCCTCTCCCTATTGCTTCTACCTGGTTCCATGGCGGTGCACCAGATCACGGAGTCTGAGGTGAGGCGCCTGACACAGGATCTCTATGCCAAGGATGCGGATATCAGGGCCAAGGACGTGGAGCTCTGAGAGCTAAGGAGGAGAGGAGTTCCATGCTCCTCCTTTATGTGCGGGAGTTCACGGAGCTTCAAAAGCGGCAGGCGTCCACCACAAAACTACTCGAGGCGTTGGCAACATTATTGCAGAAAGTGGGAGATACGATAGGCGGTTAGGCAAGATGGCTGGAGCGCGAGCAGGTCGATCGTGACGAGGTCCAGGATCGCCTCAACCACTTGGTGGACCATGTTGCCACACACGTGTTGTGGCTGTGCGATGCCTACCTTCATGCTAGCGCGACCATGTCGGCCGTCGGGCTAAACCCGTTCGACCACCTCGTCGACTTCAACAAGTTGTGGCTTCCTGACCTGGTCTCCTTCTTCACCTATATCTCTGAGGAGCTGAGCCGTCTCCGCGCGATGGTGGGGGCGGAGCTGGACAAGGAGGGGTTGCGGGTGGCCGTCGCCGTTGCCAGGCGAATCCTCTCAGGGCTTCGTCACCGGAATCCATTTGTGCCATTGGACGTTGTCTTTGACGAGATGGCTTCTAAGGGAGTCCTGGACTAGGGGGTGTCTGGATAGCCGAACTATCATCATCGGCCGGACTCCAAGACTATGAAGATACAAGATTGAAGACTTCGTCCCGTGTCCGGATGGGACTTTCCTTGGCGTGGAAGGCAAGCTTGGCGATACGGATATGTAGATCTCCTACCCTTGTAACCGACTCTGTGTAACCCTAGCCCTCTCCGGTGTCTATATAAACCGGATGGCTTTAGTCCATAGGACGAACAACAATCATACCATAGGCTAGCTTCTAGGGTTTAGCCTCCTTGATCTCGTGGTAGATCCACTCTTGTAACACACATCATCAATATTAATCAAGCAGGACGTAGGGTTTTACCTCCATCAAGAGGGCCCGAACCTGGGTAAAACATCGTGTCCCTTGTCTCTTGTTACCATCCGCCTAGACGCACAGTTCGGGACCCCCTACCCGAGATCCGCCGGTTTTGACACCGACATTGGTGCTTTCATTGAGAGTTCCTCTGTGCGGTCACCGATAGGCTCGATGGCTTCTTCAATCATCATCAACTACGCAGTACAGGGTGAGACCTTCCTCCCCGGACAGATCTTTGTATTCGGCGGCTTTGCACTGCAGGCCAATTCGCTTGGCCATCTGGAGCAGATCGAAAGCTACGCCCCTGGCCGTCAGGTCAGATTTGGAAGTTTCAACTTCACGGCTGACATCCGCGGGGACTTGATCCTCGATGGATTTGAGCCATAGCCGAGCGTGTCGCACCGTCACGGCGAGCATGATTTAGCTCTGCAGCCGGACAGTACCCTGGAGGCCGCACTCGAACCCGCTCCGATCTTCAACTCGGAGCTGGCTGCGCAGGTCGAGGTCGGATGGCTAGACACCGCCTTGGGGGCTGCAACCTCTACGGCGATAGAGCCGAACACTGACCTTGTCCCTCATGAAGCTCGTGACTCCGAGGTGCCGGACTCCGAACCTCCCGCGCCCCCTCCGATCGGATTTGATTGGGCGCCGCTCATGGAGTTCACCGCAGCCGACATCTTTCAACACTCACCTTTTGGCGACATCTTGAGTTCGCTAAAGTATCTCTCGTTATCAGGAGAGCCCTGGCCGGACTGCGGTCAGGACGGTTGGGATGCGGACAACAAAGAAATTCAAAGCCCACCCACCACCCACTTGGTAGCCACTGTCGACGATCTAACCGACATGCTAGACTACGACTTCGAAGACATCGACGGTATGGACGACGATGCCGGAGACGACCAAGAACCAGCGCCCACCGGGCACTGGAAAGCCACCTCATCATATGACATATACATGGTGGATATCCCAAAGGATGGGAATGGAGAAGGAACAGCGGAGGATGACCCCTCCAAGAAACAGCCCAAGCGCCGGCGTCAGCGGCGCCGCTCTAAATCCCGCCACAGCAAGAATGAAGATTCCGGCACCGGAGATAATAATACACCGGACAGTGCCGAAGACAACCCACTCCAGCAAGATCCAGCGCAGGAGGACGGAGACGCCAGCCCTCATGAGAGAGCGGCAGAAGAAGAGGTAGAGGATTATATGCCTCCCTCCGGAGACGAGGCAAGCCTCGACGACGATGAATTCGTCGTGCCTGAGGATCCCGTCGAACAAGAGCATTTTAAACGCAGGCTTATGGCCACGGTGAACAGCCTCAAGAAAAAGCAGCAACAGCTTAGAGCTGATCAAGATCTGCTAGCCGACATATGGACTGAAGTCCTCGCGGTCGAAGAGCATGAGCTCGAACGCCCCTCCAAAAGCTACCCTAAACGCAAGCTGCTCCCCCGATTAGAGGAGGAGGCGTATGAACCCGCATCACCAGGTGACAATACGGCTGATCGACCACCCCGTGGTCGCGACAGAGAGGCCTCTAGGCCCTTCACTAGACCCGTACCCCGGCATCGCTCGGAAAGCACAAGGCCACAGGGGAACGCTCCGGACTTGCGAGATATATTGGAGGATAGGGCAAGACAATCAAGATCGATCTATGGATCGCGTGGGCGCCCCATGATACGTGACGACAACCGTCGCACCGAACACAGTAAGTCCGGCCGGGCCGAACAAAACAGACAAAGCTCTTTTGAGCTCCGTCGTGATATCGCCCAGTACAGAGGCACCGCACACCCACTATGCTTCACAGATGAAGTAATGGATCATCAAATCCCCGAAGGGTTTAAACCCGTGAATATTGAATCTTACGATGGCACAACATCCACATGGTCGCGGTTTGGATCGAAGACTATCTCCTTCACATCCACATGGCCCGCGGTGACGATCTTCATGCCATCAAATATCTCCCCCTCAAGCTTAAAGGACCAGCTCGGCATTGGCTTAACAGCTTGCCAGCAGAGTCAATTGGGAGTTCGGAATACCTGGAAGCCGCATTCCTCGATAACTTCCAAGGCACGTATGTGCGACCACCAGACGCTGATGACCTCAGCCACATAATTCAGCAGCCAGACGAATCGGCCAGACAATTCTGGACATGGTTCTTAACCAAGAAAAACCAAATCGTCGACTGTCCGGATGCGGAGGCCCTCGTGGCCTTCAAGCATAATATCCGCGACGAGTGGCTTGCCCGACACCTAGGACAGGAAAATCCAAAATCCATGGCAGCCCTCACATCACTCATGACCCACTTCTGCGCGGGTGAGGACAGCTGGCTAGCACGCAGCAACAACCTCAGCAAAAATTCTGGCAGTCCGGATATCAAGGACCGTAATGGCAGGTCGCGTCGTAACAAAACCAAACGCCGCATTAACGGCGACAACAGTGAGGATACGGCAGTCAATGCCGGATTCAGAGGCTCTAAACCCGGTCAGCGGAAAAAGCCATTCAAAAGAACTACTCCAGGTCCGTCCAATTTGGACCGAATACTCGACCGCTTGTGCCAGATACATGGCACCCCCGAAAAGCCAGCTAACCACACCAACAGGGACTGTTGGGTATTCAAGCAGGCAGGCAAGTTAATTGCCGAAAACAATGACAAGGGGCTGCATAGCGATGCCGAGGAAGAGACCCGGCCGTCGAACAATAGAAGGGTTTCCCCCCACAGGTGCGGACGGTGAACATGATATACGCAACGCACATACCCAAAAGGGAGCGGAAGTGTGCACTCAGGGATGTATACGCGATGGAGCCAGTTGCCCCGAAGTTCAATCCATGGTCCTCCTGCCCGATCACTTTTGACCGAAGGGACCACCCCACCAGCATCCGCCACAGCGGATTCGCCGCATTGGTCTTAGACCCAATCGTCGATGGATTTCACCTCACCAGAGTCCTGATGGACGGCGGCAGCAGCCTGAACCTGCTTTATCAGGATACAGTGCGCAAAATGGGCATAGACCCCTCAAGGATTAAACCTACAAAGATGACCTTTAAAGGCGTCATACCAGGTGTAGAAGCCAATTGTACAGGCTCAGTTACACTGGAAGTGGTCTTCGGATCCCCGGATAACTTCCGAAGCGAGGAGTTAATCTTCGACATAGTTCCGTTCCGCAGCGGCTACCATGCCCTGCTCGGACGTACCGCGTGTGCAAAGTTCAATGCGGTGCCGCACTACACATACCTCAAGCTCAAGATGCCAGGCCCTCGAGGAGTCATCACGGTCAACGGAAACACTGAACGTTCTCTCCGCACGGAGGAACATACAGCGGCTCTCGCAGCAGAAGTACAATGCAGCCTCTTAAGGCAATTCTCGAGTCCGGCCGTTAAGCGGCCGGACACAGCTAAGCGTGCCCGAAGTAACCTACAACAAGACCACCTGGCACGTTCCGAGCACGCGTAGCAGTGCGGCCATAACCCCAGCCCCTGTAAAACGTCAAGACAGGTCCTTCACGTACACCATTACGCTCTGAAGATACCATGGGCATGGGGAGAGGGGCACGACCACGATAGGCCCAGACTGCGGCTCAACCACACCAGGGGCTCTCAAGTGTGTCGTTCTTTTTTCTTTTTCCTTTTTATTTTTTTCCTGCAGGACTCCGTTCGTCAGAGGCCCTGTCCGGCGGCAGACATGCCGAACTCACGATGCAACAGTCAGGGAAGGAGAAAAGCTAAAACGAATATCCAGGTGGTCTCCATTACGAGCATTAAATCTGTTTTATGCACCATTCCGCAGCCTACCCCTGGAGGGGGACATGTTTAACAGTCCCATCCCTTGCTTATCGCACCATTTGTATCGTTCTGCACTTACAGCAGTATTTCTTGAATAAAGTAATGCAGCACCTTTTTGCTTCCAATTGCATTTCTTTCTTATACATATGTTCATCTATGACATGTTGCATCCGTACATTTTGGTACGGCTAATACACCATGGGCTTACGTTTCCCGCATCATGGTGTGATAAGTCTGAACACTTTCACAAGTGCGGCACCCCAAACTTATAGCATTATATGCATCGGCTCCGAATCATGTCTTGGGTCAATAGTTGGTTTTGCCCAGCTCCCATGTTTTGGTACCTTACTTTCCGTTGTATCAGCTAAGGTAGCACTGGGAGAACCACTGCGATTGCGCCCCAGTTGAGCTGGGTTAACGCCTCAGTGGAGAAAGCTAAAACTGACCGTCATGATGAGGCGAGAGCTGGTCGTTGTTCGAGAGTTTTTTGCGAGTCCTTAAAGACTTATGCCGCTTAGAGCGAGGAGCCGACTTAGTCCGGCCCAGGCGTGGATAGCGCCCCAAATTCGGCCTTCCGAAGACTAGGGGCTTCGCCGAAATTTAAAATTATAGAATTCTATGGCTAAGTGAGAGTGTTCAAGCATTATAAGTCCGGTTGCCTTGTTCGTTGTGTTGAGTGCCTCCCTAGATGGACCCAAATATGGGAACAAGAGTGCTCAAATTTATCCCGAACACCCCAGCACTCGTGGCATGGGGGCTGAAGCCGATGACTTGCCATCTCTCAGATTTGATAAACAGCCGCACAGAAGGTAATATTTTAAATTAAAATGAGTTGCTTAGCGCAAATGAACTAAGTTTTCAGCGCATAGGATAACAAAATGCGAGTCTACTCAAATATTACATCTTTGGAGCACTCACCCGCAATAGTGCGGGTGCCCTTCAGCACACTCTTATAATACATCTCGGGCGTGCGATGCTCCTTGCCCTCTGGTGGCAGGTCCATCACGAGCTTCTGGGCATCCATCTTGCCTCGGTGCACCTTTGCGCGGGCAAGGGCCCGACGGGCACCTTCAATACAGGCGGAGTGCTTGATGACTTCAACCCACGGGCACGCATCCACCAGCCGCCGCACCAGGCCGAAGTAGCTCCCAGGCATGGCCTCCTTAGGCCACAACCGAACTATGAGGCCCTTCATGGCTTGTTCGGCTGCCTTGTGGAGCTCGACCAGCTGCTTCAGCTGGTCGCTAAGGGGCACCGGATGTCCGGCCTCAGCATACTGAGACTAGAAGACCTTCTCCGTCGAGCTCCCCTCCTTGGCCCGGTAGAATGCGGCAGCATCGGACACGCTGCGAGGAAGATCTGTGAACGCTCCTGGAGAGCTCCGAATTCGGGTAAGCAACAGGTAATTAACACTCACATGCTTACTTTGCATGAAAAATGCCTTACCCGCTGCTATTTTCTTCAACGCCTCAATTTCCTGGAGGGCCTTGTAGGCTTCGGCCTTAGCGGCTTTGGCACTCTCAAGAGCCGTTGCAAGCTCAGACTCTCGAGTCTTCGAGTCATGCTCCAGGCTCTCATGTTTTTTCACGAGATCCTGGAGCTCTTGCTGTACCTCCGCCACCCGCGCCTCCTGCTTCTCTCGCTAGGTGCGTTCCGTGGCTGCATTGCGTTCGGCCGCGGCCACCACCTCTTTCAGGGTCGCCACCTCGTTAGTGGCCCCTGCAATACCCATGTTATCCTTGTCATTCTTTTTGCAACCAAAATCCTTTTTTGTAAGGTACAATTTTAATAAGGTGTTACTCACCTTCCTTGTCCTCGAGCTGCTTCTTGGCACGGCCGAGCTCGTTCTCGGACCGCTCGAGGCTTTCTTCAAAGTATTGACCTCCACAGTCAGTGCGGCAGAGGTCAGCAGCGCAGCCTGCAATCCCATATTGACATATTTTTTATGACTCCTGCATATATCTTCTTAGATCCTCAGTCCGGTTTTTCTTTCCGAACACCGAACCGAGCATCAGGGGCTACTATCTATGCGGTACTATTTTACATATATCAAAATTCTTACCTCAAAGCCTGTTAGAAGGCTACTGCAGGCTTCGGTCAGCCCGCTCTTGGCAAGCTGCACCTTCTGAATCACCACACTCATAACAGTGCGGTGTTCCTCTTTGATGGAGGCGCCATTGAGCGCCTCCAGCAAGCTATCCGGCGCCTCCGGTTGGGCGGAGGCTGCCGGCGTCACGGTCTTGCCCTTCTTACGAAGGGGCCGCCCGCCGGACTCCGGAGCCACTATAGGATCCGGAGCCGAGTCCGGTGCAAAGTCCGGGAGGTTGTCCTGCGACACCTCCGGGGCCTCCTCCTCCTGGCGGGTCCCTTCCCGGGATCCCACCTCGGCATCGTCCGTGTCACGGGGGGTGGAGGCGGTCGGAAGAGAATCCATATCCGACGCACCTAAGGACCCGCTCGACGAAGCGGGAAGATCGTCCTTGGGCGGACTGCAGGGTTGTATGCGGCATTAGAAAGACATTGTGTGGCAAAAAATAAAAAAACCATAAAGTTATTCGGGAGTCCGGATACTCACGATCTCGCCATGGGCTTGGCCCTTGGGGGCCAGTCTTCGTCGTCGTCACTGGCGTTGGCAGAGCAGTCCAGGGGAAGGGTTTTTCCCTTCTTGGACCCTTTGGCCTCCCTCGTTGGGGAGGCCTTCCTTTTCTTCTCTCCCCACACTGGGGGAGAGGCTTTCTTCTTCTCCTCCTCACCTTGGTGAGAAGAGTCGGCCTCGGAGTCGTCATCCGATAGGACCTGAAAACAGGAACTCTTCCGAGTCCCCGTGGCCTTCTTCTTGGCCTTCTTCTCCGGCACCACGTGGGGTGCCGAAGCCAGCAGCCCCGTTAGACGGGCGTTCGCTGGGTCCTCTGGCAATGGGGCCGGACAGATAGTCTGTTCGGCCTTCGCCAGCCAGTCATGTTAAAGGAAAAGGGGAGTTTAGATCCCGCATAGAGTCAAACTATGGAAAACGAGCGTTCCTTAAAGGACAAAATCACTTACCTCGTCAGCCGGACGCTGCAAGCTGAATCCGCGATCTTCGGTAGCGGATGCGGGAGCGTCGGCGCCCTTGAACAACACCTTCCAGACATCTTCGTACGTAGTGTCGAAGAGCCCGCTCAGAGTCTGGTGCTGCGCCGGATCAAACTCCCACATGTTGAAACCCCGTCGTTGGTACGGGAGAATCCGGCGGATGAGCATGACCTGGACTACGTTGACAAGCTTGAGCTTCTTGTCCACCAGCTTTTGGATATAGGCTTGGAGTCCGGTCAGCTCCTCTGAATCACCCCAGATCCGGCCACTCTCTTTCCAGGAGGTGAGCCATGTAGGAATGCCAGATCTGAATTCGGGAGCCGCTGCCCAATCAGGGTCACGCGGCTCGGTGATGTAGAACCACCCCGATTGCCACCCCTTAATGGTTTCCACGAAAGTGCCTCCAGCCAAGTAACATGGGACATCCTGCCCACCATGGCGCCTCCGCACTCCGCTTGGCTGCCCTTCACAACCTTCGGCTTGACACTGAAGGTCTTGAGCCACAAGCCGAAGTGGGGCTGGATGCAGAGGAAGGCCTCGCACATGATGATGAACACCGAGATGTTGAGGATGAAATTCGGGGCCAGATCATGGAAATCCAGGACGTAGTAGAACATGAGCCCCGGGACGAAGGGATGAAGTGGGAAGCCCAGTCCGCAGAGCAAATGGGGAAGAAATACTACCCTCTCATGGGGCCTGGGGGTGGGGATGAGCTCTCCCTCGTCGGGGAGCCCGTGCGCGATGTTGCTGGACAAATATCCGGCGTCGCGCAGCTTCTGGATCTGCCCCTCCATGACGGAGGAGGCCATCCACTTGCCTCCCGCTCCGGACATAGTTGGAGAAGGTTGAGGTGAGAAGTGCGGACTTGGGCACTGGAGCTTGAGTTTGCGGAGATGGATAAGCCAAGGAGGAAGAAGGCGCAGGTAAAACGGTTGGATCTTTATCCCCTTATATGGGCGGACAAAAACATGTGTCCCCACCGGCCTGGTAAAACTCGCTTCTCTCCCAAGCGCCGCAATCAATGGCGCGGTTGGGTTACCCACGTCCGTATTGATGGGAATCCCGGAATAAGGGGAACACGATCTCTGCTTCGACAAGACGTGTCAAGGAAACCGCTTCGCTAAACGCGCTGAGGTGGTGCAATAAAAACAATTCAAGTAAATGCTTGGTAGTGGTGTGATGTCATGCCACAAAACACGTCAGCAGATTGAACTGGTGTAATATTATTCTCCCTACGGTGGTACGTGGAATTTATTTTTGCAGAGCCGGACACTATCCTGGTGTTCACAATCTTCTATAAATTATTCGGAGGAGGAACCCGCCTTGCAATGCCGAAGACAATATGTGCGCCGGACTCGTCGTCATTGAAGCCTGGTTCAGGGGCTACTGAGGGAGTCCTGGACTAGGGGGTGTCCGGATAGCCGAACTATCATCATCGGCCGGACTCCAAGACTATGAAGATACAAGATTGAAGACTTCGTCCCATGTCCGGATGGGACTTTCCTTGGCGTGGAAGGAAAGCTTGGCGATACGGATATGTAGATCTCCTACCCTTGTAACCGACTCTGTGTAACCCTAGCCCTCTCCGGTGTCTATATAAACCGGATGGCTTTAGTCCATAGGACGAACAACAATCATACCATAGGTTAGCTTCTAGGGTTTAGCCTCCTTGATCTCGTGGTAGATCCACTCTTGTAACACACATCATCAATATTAATCAAGCAGGACGTAGGGTTTTACCTCCATCAAGAGGGCCCGAACCTGGGTAAAACATCGTGTCCCTTGTCTCCTGTTACCATCCGCCTAGACGCACAGTTCGGGACCCCCTACCCGAGATCCGCCGGTTTTGACACCGACAGCTTCCGTCGACTGGGAGCGGACTCTGTGGGCGGTGGCACCCTCCATCGCCAACGTCTTGCGCCTCGAGAAGGAGAGGGACTTCGGTGGCGTTTAGGCGTCCTTTGAATGGGCATGTCTCGGTGCAACATGCACTGTTGGATCAAACTCAGACGGTGCGGATCAGTCACTGTAGCAAAAAGCGTGTGGGTGTGCTTGGTTGCATTCTCATCTCAGTATAGTTGGTCCCTCTTCGTGCATTCTCATCTCAGCACCCCTCTTCATGCATGCTTGATACATCTTCGTCGTATCTATAATTTTTTATTGTTCCATGCAAATATTATACAACTTTCATATACTTTTGGCAACTTTTTATACTATTTTTGGGACTAACCTATTGATCCAGTGCCCAGTGCCAGTTCCTATTTGTTGCATGTTTTTTGTTTCACAGAAAATCTATATCAAATGGAATCCAAACGCGATAAAAACTTACAAAGATTTTTTTGGAATATATGTGATTTTTGGGAAAAAGAATCAACACGAGACGATACCCAAGGCGGCCACAAGGCAGGGGGCGCCCTGGGCCTTTGTGGTCACCCCATAAGGCAGTTGGTGTCCTTCTTATGGTGCAAGAAAGCTAATATTCGGATAAAAATCGTGTTAAAATTTCAGCCCAATCGGAGTTAAGGATCTCCGAGAATTTCAGAAACGGTGAAAGGCCAGAATCTGGGAACGCATAAATAGAAGGAAACAGAGAGAGAGAGAGAGAGAGAGAGAGAGAGAGAGAGAGAGAGATCCAATCTCGGAGGGGCTCCTGCCCCTCCGCTGCCATGGAGGCCATGGACATAGGGGAAACCCTGCTCCCATCTAGGGGAAAGGTCAAGGAAGAAGAACAAGGAGGGGGCTCTCTCCCCCTCTCTCCCAGTGGCGCCGGAACACCGTCGGGGCCATCATCGTGACGAAAATCTACACCAACAAATTCGCCGCCGTCATCACCAACTCTCCCCCCCCCCTCTATGTAGTTGTGTAACACCCCTTCTCCCTGCTGTAACCTCTACTTAAACATGGTTCTCAATGCTATATAATATTTCCCAATGATTTATGGCTATCCTATGATGTTTGAGTAGATCCGTTTTGTCCTATGGGTTGATTGATGATCGTGATTGGTTGGAGTTGCATGTTTTATTATTGGTGTTGTCCTACAGTGCTCTCCATGTCGCGTAAGCATGAGGGATCCCCGCAGTAGGTTGTTGCAATATGTTCATGATTCGCTTATGGTGGGTTGCTAGAGTGACAGAGCTTAAACCCGAGTAAGGGGGTTGTTGCGTATGGGAGTAAAGAGGACTTCATACCTTATAATGCTATGGTTGGGTTTTACCTTAATGATCTTTAGTAGTTATGGATGTTTGCTTGAGTTCCAATCATAAGTGCGTACGATCCAAGAAGAGAAAGTATGTTAGCTTGTGCCTCTCCCTCATATAAAATTACAATAATGATTACCGGTCTAGTTATTGATTGCCTAGGGACAAATAACTTTCTTGTGACAAAAAGCTCTCTAATAAAACTAACTTAGTTATTTCTTTATCTAAACATCCCCTAGATTTTATTTACGTGCTCTTTATTATCTTGCAAACCTATCCTATCACACCTACAAAGTACTTCTAGTTTCATACTTGTTCTAGGTAAAGTGAATGTTAAGCATGCGTAGAGTTGTATCGGTGGTCGATAGAACTTGAGGGAATATTTGTTCTACCTTTAACTCCTCATTGGGTTCGACACTCTTACTTATCAAGAAAGTCTACAACTGATCCCCTATACTTGTGTGTTATCAAGACCTTTTTCTAGCGCCGTTGTAGGGGAGCAATAGCGTGGGGTGAATATTCTTGTATGTGCTTGTTTGCTTTATCACTAAGTAGATTTTATTTGCTGTTCTAAGTTGTTCCCTATCTTTAGTTATGGATATGGAACACAAAATACCAAAAAAAATAGGTGTGCTTGCTAATCATAGAGATGGGGAACCTCCTAAAACCCTCGATGCTCATTATGTGAAAGATATTATGCACTACTTCAATAATCCTAAGAAAACCCCATTATATTATGTAATGGGAGACACGTTGGATTATTGTGAATACTTTAGGGATTATCACTTGACTCAAAAAGGCAAACTCTTATGGGATCAAATTCATATGTTGCACTAGTATGCTCGACAACTATGCTTTAGATATGATTATACTTGTTGCTCTAGGATGAAGGCTCCACACCTTCCCTTTTCATGCAAATTTAACGATAATGAAACCTTAGCTTTGTATGCTAATGGTAGATATGATTACTATGATGTGGAACAAATTGAAGAATTTGTTGCTTTTAAGGGTGCTTATTAAATTGAATCTTTGTTTGAAAAATATGAAGCTTTTGATGATGATGTTTATAGGCCTAATTTTTTTGCTATACTTAAATATTGCTTTGAGAATTATGAATACAATGCCGATATTGATGTGTTTATTGAGAAAGTCTCCGCTGTCCAAGAAGAGATTAATATTTTGTAGGAAAATAAGGAAGAAGAAAATGATGGCACTGTGAGCTCATTAAATGAAAAAGATAACGAGGAGAGCAAAGAAAAGAGGAGGAAGAGCGGGTTAGCTACCCGTGCCCACCTTCTAACGAGAGTAACTCTTCAACTCATACATTGTTTAATTTCTCTTTGTGCTTACCGAAGGACGATTACTATGATAATTGCTATGATCCCTTTGATTCGTATGAAATATCCTTTTTGATGAAATTGATGCTTGCTATGCTTGTGGCCAAGATGTCAATATGAATTATGCTTATAGAGATGAACTTGCTATAATTCCTTATGTTAAGAATGAAATTGTTGCTATTGCACACACACATGATAGTCCTATTATCTTTTTGAATTCTCTGAACTACACTAAATCAGAGAAGTTTACGCTTATTAAGGACTATATTGATGGGTTGCATTCTACTATTGCACATGATGATTTTGATAAATATAATATGCACATTCTTGCTGCTCCTACTTGCAATTATTATGAGAGAGGAACTACATCTCCACCTCTCTACGTTTCCAACACGATAAAATTGCAAGAAACTGTTTATACTATGCATTGGCCTTTACGTGATGTGCATGAATTGTTCTTTTATGACATGCCGATGCATAGGAAGAGAGTTAGACTTTGTTGTTGCATGATATATGTTACTTTGTGCTCACTACTAAATTACAAATCATTGTTAATTAAAATTAGCGTTGATATACCTTGGGATCTGGGTGGATCAATTACTTGAGCACTTTATGCCTAGCTTAATGGTTTTAAAGAAACTGCCAGGGAGACAACCTGGAAGTTTTAGAGAGTCATTTATTTCTATTGAGTTCTTTTATAAGGTTTAAAAACAAAAAATAAAGTGGGGAACCTAAAACTTTTCAAAAAGAAAAGTGAAAGTGAGAAAGACGAGCACCGTTGAAGTGGAGGAGCTCCTTGAACTTTGTTCATGCCCATGGAAACTTTGCAAATCTTGAATTACAGAAACTTTTCAACAAAAATAATTATCCCCTTGTATAAATCCATTGTATTATAAAAATAATGTGCCAAGATTTGCCTTTAGGATGATTAGATTGCTTGTTTGTTATGTGCAGTGGAAAAACAGAAACTTTGGTTGTAGTGCGTGAATTTTCATTTTTTACTAGAACATTGAATGTATCTGAAACTTTTTGCATAGTACTTCTATACAATGTTTTTAATTTTTTCCTAAATTTTTAAGAATTTTTGGAGTTAAAGAATTATGGTGAATGTTCAGATTACTACAGACTGTCTTGTTTAAGACAAATTCTGTTTTTGATGCATTGTTTTCAAGTTTTGATGAAATTATTAATTTTATCGGTGGTATAAGCCTTGGAGAAGTTATAATACAGTAGCTATAATGCAAAAATAAAATATGTATGTGTTTGTAACAATACTTAAAGTGGTGATTTGCTTTATTATACTAACGGATCTCACGAGGTTTTGTTAAGTTTTGTGTGATTAATGTTTTCAAGTTTTGGGTGAGATCATGATGGATGAAGGAATAAGGAGTGGCAAGAGCCTATGCTTGGGGATGCCCGAGGCACCCCAAGGTAATATTCAAGGACTCCCAAGAAATTAAGCTTGGGGATGCCCCGGAAGGCATCCCCTCTTTCTTCTAACGATCATCGGTAATTTTACTTGGAGCTATATTTTTATTTGTCACATGATATGCGTAAATCTTGGAGCGTCGTGTGCTTTTTATTTTTATTTTAATAATGCACCATGCTGGTATGATATTGTCCTTGGTTGATTTATAGAATGCACTTTGCACTTCACTTATATATTTTGAGTATGGCTAGAATGCTTCATGTGCTTCACTTATATCATTTGAAGTTTGGATTGCATGTTTCTCTACACATAGAAAACCGCCATTTGTAGAATGCTCTTTTGCTTCATTTATATTTGTTAGAGCGTGGGCATATCTTTTGTAGAAAGAATTAAACTCTCTTGCTTCACTCATATCTATTTAGAGAGTCATCGGGAATTGGTCATTCACATGGTTAGTCATAAAATCCTACATAAAACTTGTAGATCACTGAATATGATATGTTTGATTCCTTGCAATAGTTTTGCGATATAAATATGGTGATATTAGAGTCATGCTAGTGAGTAGTTGTGGATTGGTAAGAATACTTGTATTAAAGTTTGTGATTCCCGTAGCATGCATGTATGGTGAACCGTTATGTAACGAAGTTGGAGCATGAGGTATTTATTGATTGTCTTCCATATGAGTGGCGGTCGGGACGAGCGATGGTCTTTTCCTACCAATCTATCCCCCTAGGAGCATGCACGTAGTACTTTGTTTTAGTAGCTAATAGACTTTGAGTCCATGGATTATATGCACTTCACCCTTCCATCATCGCTAGCCTCTTAGGTACCGTGTATTGCCCTTTCTCACCTCGAGAATCGGTGCAAACTTCGCTGGTGCATGCAAACCCCGTGATATGATACACTCTATCACACATAAGCCTCCTTATATCTTCCTCAAAACAGCCACCATACCTTCCTATCATGGCATTTTCATAGCTATTCCGAGGTATATTGTAGCAACTAGACCTCAAACAGTCTGATCTCTGTGCTTCAGTGTCATCCCTGGATCAGTAATGCTGACACGCAATACTCGAAGGATTTATAACAGAGTATCAATCACACACTTATTACATCGAATGTCTCAAAAGAGAACTTATTACAATAAATATGGCTTAAGGCCATCTAATAATGATAACGGCAGAAGGCTTGGAAGATAAGTGAGTCCATCAACTAAAACGGCATCACTGAGTATAAGACCACGACCTAAGGCACCTTACTCGTTGTCTGAAAAGTCTGCAACATGAACGTTGCAGCGCGAAAATGGGTCAGCACATGGAATATGCTGGCAATGTAAAACATAGAGAGTAATGAACAGAATAATGCTATCACTACATGCATATATGGCTGGTGGAAAGCTCTATGGTTACAGTTTTGCGTAAAGCCAATTTTTCCCTACAACAAAGGAATAAATTTTATTTAACTATCATGGTGTGCTCGAGAGAGAAGCCTCTAGTGAAAATTATGGCCCCGAGTCTACTTTTATCATATATAAAAAGACAAAAATACCTTGCTGCAATTTTATTTTATTTCTTTTGTTTTGCAACTTAATTTATTATCTATCACTACGAGATTAATCCTCGCAAGTAACCACCGAGGGGATTAACAACCCCCTGGTTTGCGTTGGGTGCGAGTATTTGATTTTATCTGTGCAGGTGTTGTTCACGAGGATTTGTGTGATTATCCTCCCGGATTGATAACCTTGGTTCTTAGCTGAGGGGAATACTTATATCTAATGTACTGCATCATCCTCTTCTCTTCGAGGAAATCCCAATGCAGCTCACAAGTAGCATGGCATGTCACGCCTTTACAGCTACAGAAGTTGGTGCTGCTGTTCCAGGAGGCCAGTAAGCCCCCGTAGCTGAGTTGTGTTTGAAAGAAAGCAACGGAGCCTCATTGTCAGACCTCGCGGAAATGATCAACAGGATGGAAACAACTGAGTTTAGCAAGCTCATGGCGACGCGATGAACCATATTGTTGTGTCCCTCTTTGGATGATCTCTTGGTTTGGTTTCCAAGTAGAATTTGTGTCTGTGTTCATATATATACTAATTTAGCTTAACTGTTCATGTGAGTGTTGCAAGTGATGTGCTAGTAGTTTTTCCATTTGTCATCGACATAATGCTCAAAATCCCCAGCTTGATGCAGAGTTTACCATCTGTCAGCAAAACAAAGGTTGTTACGTACCATGCTAGGATGTAATATTTCCGCAAGGTATGAGTGAAGCCAGGGCAAGGCTGCCGGGATGGGATGACGGCCTGAAGCACTTGGCGGCGTCGTTTCGGCTCTGCAGCCACTGCTGTGAGCTTGACTACACATCGTTCAGGGATGCCACCGTCAACGCACAGGCCCTCAGCGACAGAGAGCAAGGCGACCATGCCTAGTTCTGGCCCACCCAAGACTTCCCCACCTACCCCTCCTGTGCAAGCGGCAAGTTCGCCTCCATCAACGTTGACGGCAAGAAATTGAGGGCCAGAAGATTTGGGACATTGGGGATTTCTTATTTTTGCTATCTGTTCAGTCGGACGGGTGCAGAAGGTGTTATTATCCACTATTTTTATGCATATGCATATTATCAAAAACAATTGAAGGCAATTAGTATTGGTTTTATTGAAAAAGAGCACGTAAGAAGTCACAAAATATCAATTACAAGCTAACCAGTGGAAAATCGTCAAAGTCCCAAGTAAGTGGTGGCAAAAAATCAAAAGGCCCATTTTTGGTAAGCACCTGCAATAATCGCGTTAATACAAGAGCGTGCATCGACGAGTGACACATTTCTCGCCAACCCCTCCCGTGTCATCCCATACCTCTCTAGAAGCATCCGCGGCACCCACATTGTCTTCCTCTCATCTCATCTCTCTCTCACCATCTCTCCCTCCATTTCTCTATTTTCTCTCCAGACTGAGCACCGATGCCGAAATCCGATGTAGGTGAAACCGATCACCTATGGGGTCACAAGGATCTCTTCTACATTTGGCGGGGGATTAGTTGCACGAAGTGCAGGTCGAGTCATTAGCACACAGAGGATTTTTATCCAGGTTCAGGCCGCGAAGATGCGTAATACCCTAGTCTTATATGAGTGTTCTTGAGCTTTTTGAACTAGCTACGATGTGTGCTTTGTCCAAAAGTCTGAATCCTCTCTTTGTGTGCCTTGGCCCTCCTTTTATACACAAAGGGGTTTCCACAGTGGCACATAGGAGGTGGCAAGCTACAGTGATACTCCCTCCGGTCCTTTTTTGTGTGCGTTCTGGAAAAATCCGTTTTTCCCGCAATGCTCTACGCATTAGCTTTTTCTGTCTTCTGTTTCCAGTTATGCCCCTGCTTTCCAATCAAATGCATGCATGTGTGCTGCTCGCATCTCTCTCTCCAACGTACTTTGTGTCTTCCCGAGGCAAAGAGGGAGAGGCACATGCAGAGAGATGCGCATGCATGCAGGCCGGGAGAGAGAAGCGCATGCTTAGAGATGGAGAGGAGAGAGAGACGCGCATGCAGAGAGATGGAGAGAGTGGGCGCGAGAATATATGGCTGCAGGCCAATCATTTGCATGCAGGGAGTAACTGCCCAGCGTCTCCTAGGTAGCAATTCAGGGGCAAAGTAGTCCAAATTTTGGTGAGCTCTCCTCTCCTTGGTATCCAGGCTAGAGCTAAAACGCAAACAAAAAAGGACCGGAGGGAGTACGAGCTTATCGCTCGATCAACGTAGGACAAACACATTTAATGCGACACCTATGTGTCCTCTTGCTTTATTGGGGACGGCAACAGAGGCCATCTCGTCGTTCGCCGCTTCCCCTCGCTTTGCCACATGTCTAGGCCAACGAGGCATGCAGCGCCACACTGGCCAACTAGTTGTTGTGTTGGCAAAGTGGTAGGCTTCCACGAAGACCTGCATGCCGCCACGCAGGCGCCTGCTTAACTGGCATGCTTATCGCCGCGTTGGAGTGACGGTGGAGCGGAAAAACCTTGGCTGGCGCTGGCCTGGCTGCGGCCCAGCGATCGTCCCCGGCAAGGCTTGCCGGGGGCCTCGGAGTCATCCCCAGCAAGGATCTTGCCGGGGGTCTTCATCATTCAACCCCATGCGTACTCGTGGGTTGTCGATATTCGTGAGGAGCTGCATGCTACGAGGCATGTGCTCTTCAAATCCTGGTCTTTAACATTGTCTATGGTGTCACAGCTCTCAAGCCCGGGTGGTGGCCTTGCTGGTCTCTTTGCAAGCTACCCTGGCAAGGGGTTTGTCGGGGGCCGCGCAGGTCGCTTCGGCAAGGCTTGTTGCCGGGCATGGCCCTGCTTGCCTCTTGCTGCTTGCTACTCTGAGCACTTGCCTTGATGTTCTTTGTTCTTGTCTTGCCTCCTGTTGTCTTCCTCTGCCTCGCCAAGCCTTGCTATAGGGGTGGCTGCGACCGTCTGTGCACAAGTAAGGGGTGCAAAAGCACCCATACTTTGGTACACCAACATCCGGCATGCTCCAGCAAGTGTGCTATAGGGGGCTAGGGCACGATGCTTCAATCGCTTTTCCCCTACCTCCAAATCAAGCATATATGCGACCTCTTGATCCAAATCGGAGAACGGGGCATGGAGCCGGCTGATGGTACAGTCGCCCGACACGTGTCGCGGGGATTTTGACCTGCTTGGTGTTGTCGTCATTGTTGCAACTTGCAAGTGACCCAAATATGCTCCATGTCGCAAATGTTCACATGTGTCTGGACGAGCTGACACTAGCACAGATCGGTGAGCGCAACATGGCCTATGTTGCAAACTGGTAGGTCACGCTAAATGGTTGATCGAACGGTTGAGCATATTGGCCTCTCAAGCAACTACAATGAGATTTCACATTGGCTGGAGAGAAAATATTGCTTGATATGAGTGCTTTAGATGAGTGGGGAATGAAGCTTATGAAAATGATACGATGTTTGACAAGTGATGACCACTAACCACAATAGTTTTTTTGTTCTCTCAAACATAACCAACTCATAGGGCCCAGAAATTACAACCCATTACGACATAAAGAAGGGATCTCAAAGGTTGACGACGAATAGTAAGCGTTCATTTAGTGCAACTTAGGCGCTCCTCTCTCAAATGCACATTGGTTCTCCCTGCGAATATTCTCCTACTCCTCGAGCATGAAGTCATTCTTCAGGTTGAACATCTTGCGGATCTCCTCCGTAGTTTTTCCCTTGATCATGTCAGTCATAGTCTGGGATATTAGGTCCACCAGTCCCTCGAGGTTAAGATGGCATGCAGCCTAAGAGGGGGAAATAAGAACCACATAGTGTCAGAGAGAAGCATTAATCTATAATGGCTATAGAACATGGATAATTAGATAGATTGCATTGCATTAAGATGTGTTACAAGGTAATAAAACACAAAACAAGACGTAAAGTGACTGGTCACTATCAGAGAGAAGCATTAATGTATGTAAAATAATCATAAAAACATATATTTTTATGAGTGGCCCATTGTTTCGGCAAGTTAATCATATACAATTTACTTGCACAATGATAGTGCATCTAGTAAGTTCACACTAATCATAATAAAAAAATTCCCAGGTTATGCATAACAACAATATACATATATAAGTGAAACATACAAACCACAAAAAGATGCCCTGGCCTATTTACTATGATTGTGTATGGTCGGCCAATGTGTTAATACCCCATTCTAGGAAGGGTTAAGTTGAGTATGATTAATTTAGAAGATTGCTCGCCTTCTTATTTCCCATCCTTAGTTTAGGAAAGTGGAAAGTTTTTTCCTTTTATTTTAGGAATTTTGGACATTGTCAATAGAGCAAAATCATGTATAACTTATACCTAATCTAATTGAATCAAATCGAGAATCTACGTTGATGATGATATGAGTATTCCCCCAAGCTAATATGCAAGACGTGCAAACCCAATCTAGATTCGAGTCTCATACGGGGAACAAAAAGAAAAAATAGATCTAGAAAAAGGAGATGGTTGAACTAAAGGATATCATACCAGGATGATGTCGTAGAGGACGGTCGGGTTGACCTTGAGGAACTCTGCGTCCCAGTTCTTGAGGTCCTCGGGTAGGGTGGCGTGAGCCGTGGTATCAGACGCAACGGCACAGGTGGCTCCACCGACGGTAGCGCATGGCTTGGCGTGGACGTGCATGTAGCAGTACTCGATGACCTTGGAGAGGATCTTGGAATCAACGTTGGGGATTGTGATTTCGTTGTCGGCGCACTCATTCTCGATCATGTGGCGGATGGTCAGCGACTCCATGGCGACCGCCTCCTCGACCTCAAACTCATCGCCATCTGAGGTCTTTAGCATGATCATCTTGATCTTGCTGGTGTCTCCCATGGCCGCCATCGCCTGGATCCGAGCTGGGTTTTGGGTGGAAGGGTTGGGGGCCAAGGAAACCCTAGCGAGAAGGGGAAACTCTAGTGGCGGCGGTGGAACAAGAAGATGGAAGCTTTGTTGCGTGGTGGGTTGGGTTTGGGCTTCTGGGGTCCGTCCGGGTGAGGGTATTTACGTATTGGGGCAAGGCGGGTTTGGCAATGGGTGGATGGCTATATCTATCTATCATGCCTCCAAAGTAAATGAAGCCAAATAGTACCAAACCAAACCAAATTTGGTACGAGTTCAATGAGACCAAAAAAACTCATATTTTCCTATTTCGCAATGAAACAACTTTGGCATCTTTGGTTGGAACTGCTTCACCACCGTCCCGAGGTGTGGGCCCGACTTATAAGCCGGTCTACGTGACAAAGATTTTCTTGTGAATACGATGTATGACTGCAATACCTGAATTGTTCAATGCAGACCTTGAGGAGGACAGTGTTACCGATAACGCTGGCAATGGGGATTACCCAGGCGGGTATTGGACTTCCATCCCCATCCCCGCGACAGCCTTCACATTCCCATCCCCATCCCCATACATGCATGATTTTTTATCCCCATCCCCGCCGGATTTTTTATCCCCATGGGGAAACCCATACATGCAATCATTAACAACCTTTGATAGCATTTCAGTAGAAAACATAGCATTTCAGCACAATAAGTAATATGTTGTGGCTAGGTTAGGGTTTTCTTAGGGCTTTTTGGCCAAAGGGATGGGATGGAAGGAGATTTGGGTGGGTAAGGGCGGCAATTACATGGGGTCTACTAATTTTAGAGCCCACATATAAAGCCTTAATGGGTAAAGCGGGTAGCGGGCACATGTAATGATATCCCATCCCCATCCCGTCTTGCACGCTGGGTTAGGTATTTGACCCACTAGCTTCCTCGTGGGCATTAAAGGTGGCACATACCCGTCCCCTGAAAGATTAATTACCCATATGGACACGGGTAACGGTTAACCATTGCCAGCTTGAGTTACCAAGGTAGGCCTCCTCCTCCTAAGTTGTGTGTTCTATTTCTGCATTCCAATGTATACTATGCTTGTTGATATCAATAGTTTTTGTGGTAAATAAATAGGTTGTCGAGCAAGTGTTGATCATGCATGAAGAATACCTTTTTAAAAAAAAGGAGAAAGACCCCCAGCCTCTGCATCTAGACAATGCATGCAGTCACTTTATTAACTATTCACATAAGACCTTATAAAGAAATATAGCAGTAAGTCTGAATCCACCGCCTAGGCAACATCTGTCGCTACTCCCATCCAATTGATGAAGGGATGCTGATAGTCCGGGCCTAATACCACAGACCTCGCAGCCAAGCCTAATATCTAAGACCTGAGGCCCCAATCAAGCTACTTGTCGGGTATGGGGCACACACCGGTCCGGCGCGCTCTTAGAGACCGCCACCGCCACACCACTCCAACTTCAGAGCTGTACTGAGGCATCATCCTTACCCGGTCTAGTTGTCGTCGATGCCACCACGGCGCCCAATGCCACCACCTCCCTGCGCATGAACTGCTGAGCACGTCGCGGTCGCCACCGGTACATCTCAGCACTATGCCGCCAAGTACCACCAGCCAACACAGCTTGAAGTCTCTGGAAGATCTGTCGTGTGTGGCACCTGCCGACCAGGCATGACAAAGCGAAGCACCTGTCGGCCAGGCATGACTTGACATCTCCACCGAAGCTTCGTGCAAGACGAAGCTGCTCCACCTCCTACCTCTGACTTCCAGTGCTACTCCACAAACGATGTTCCCAAGAGAGAAACGACACCGTCATGCCGCCATTGTCTGATCTGGAAAACTAGATCTTATGGTTTCCCCCAGAGCAGCACGAGTGAGTTGACAGTAGTTACATGATGATGCCTTCATCAAGGTAACGACACATAACGTCGCCATCGCTTGCCGTCGGCTCGGTTTTCACCGGCAAATCAGTCTCCCAACTCGCAGTCGGGACTAGATGACGGATCTCGAGATCTGACTACCCAGCCTCTGGCCGGCCATCTCCGACGGAGAAGATGACCACCACCGTCGGCTGCACCGGCCAGATTAGATCTGACCGGATGTGCCACCAAACAGTCCACCAGGCCCTTGACGCCGTCGCCGATCCAAAGCCGGATGACGCGCTGACGCAATATAGACCGCCCGTCGCGAGACAGGAGTGGCCTCCGCCGCCATCGTCGCCGCTTCGCTAGATCAACCGCGCCTCCACGCGCATAGGGGCCCACACCGCCCCTGAGACACGGGAGCGAGGAGAACCCCCGCCACCGCCGTCGGCCACCGGGCAGAGGCCGGCGGCATCCTCCGGCGGCAGCAGGGGGGAGGGAGGGGGATCGACCCCGGCGGTGGCTAGGGTTGGAGTACCACCCGTGTCGCCCGAGCGGGGGGCGACGCGGGGGCGAGGAGCGGGGTTTTTGTTAAGAGGGATGTACTTCCCCTCACAGCCCCACGACAACCTACACAGTCTGCATGAAGAGTACCTGCAAAGCAACTATTTGTGGATTGAGAAGCCAAGGAGCACGCATGGTCAATGAAATGTTGTTTTGACTGTTTTTCTTTTGAATAAAATGCATTCATGGTCGTTGAACTTGTGTCGAAAGCTCACTTTGATCATCATACTTAAAAATACGGTTAATACAGTCATTATATACGACTTGAGGTGATTATACGGTCACTTGGTCATTGTATAGCTCTGTATTTTACTATGTTGACTGGTCAAACATCACAGCATCCTCTCTCTATCTTACATGGGTCCCACCTGTTAGTGGGAAAGAAAAAAAAGCGTCACAGGAGAATCATACCAGCGATACTCTGCCGAAGCCCACGTACGCTAACACCTGTGGCTCTGTCCCACACAACTTCGTGTTAAATCCATAGGGCGTTACAGTGTGAATATTTTTATTTTGATTTGACGATCAACGTTACCGTTATTTAATTAACACACACACACGCACACAACACACTTGCGTGCATGCACACACCAGTTTTGCAGCCGCCGTCCCGTCGAAAACTGTACGCGATGAGCAATTGTTGGACTACTTCGACCACACGAGTTCAAGACGCGACCTCGTATCGTCACAGTTCTTCGTCGGCGTCGCCATCCACCTGGTGATGCTCGTCCTGAACGCCGTTGTCGTCGTGTTAACCATCGTCGTCCTCTTCATGGTGGCCACTGCCCACCTTGTCGAGCTAAGGGCTGTGCAGCTGCGTGTGCATGCCGGTGAACGGTAACATGGCCGTGTTCAAGGGAGGACACCGGGCTCAGCTGTTTGTGCCCCAGACGCTGGTTGCGAAGAACACACTATTCCGTGCTGTTGGCTGCGTGCATACGCATGCGCATGGGTTCAAGAAGATGGTGAAGGGGTCAGGGAACAAAGAGGACATTGTCAGATTCAGAGTGAGGGTAGGAGAGACTGGTTCGTGCAACTCACACTGTTCATTGATCAGGAGATTGCATGTATATGTAAGTACAGAGTCTCAACTAACTCACACATAACCAGCCTGAAGACTAGGTCCTACACAACGTTACAATGTACACCACCAGGAGGAGCACTATCTATACACACACAAACACACGTTCGCTATCAGATACTAGTACCTACTCCCGGCGTGGAGCTGCGCAACGCATGCGGTGATGGTGGTCGGGCGTGCACCATGGAGTGAAGCGGCGCGTCCTGGGGGATGCGCCTGTGGGTGAAGACGGCGAACGTCCTATATGTGTATTTCCGTAATATACATAAATATTGATATTAGAGGTATAAAAAGGGTCTGAATAACTGCCACACGTGTGGCGTCGATAGGAACCCGCCCGCACGCCTCGTGCGGCATAGACGGGGATCGGCCTGCACGACCACGTCCGAGCGCACAAAAGCACGGCCCGCACGTCCGGTGTGTGGCAACCCCGCCCGCACTGCCCCGTCCGGGCCAGAAGACCGGTTGCCCGCACGACCCAGCCGATCCACGCCTTCGATCCATCCCCTCTCTCGTACGCCGCCATCGTCCCCCACCTCTCGAACCCCGACATCCGTCGCCGGCCATCCCTGGTTGCCATGGCAACCAGGGCAGATCCGTAGGGCGCTCCGACCCCAAACCACACCCTAACCCTTCCCATCCCCAGCCGCCCACTCCAATCCAGCCCTCCAAACACGATCAACTAAAACCAGGTGAAAAATCTCGATCTCGTCCTTCCCTCTCATCCTTAAGGCTGAAAATCTCCCGATCTTGTACTGGGTCCATACTATAGGGGTATAACACTGCATGGTTCGGTGTATATTCGCAATTGCCAGGCAGAATACACCAGATCTGCCATGTACTACGTTTGAGGTTAACTTAGGTGCCTAGTTTAGGCACTTAAGTAGTTGGGTATGAAATGGATGAGTAGGAATCCCTAAAAAAGGGCAGGAAGGACGATTTTTTGAATGAAGAGGGTGGGAAAAAATAATTGCCACTTGTGTGTAACGACAGTTGCCGCTTGTGTATGATGACAATTGCCACCTATTTTGACCTGTTGCTTGCCATCCCTATCTTCCATGTGCAAGCAGCAGAAGAATACAATTCTTGTGGATTATTGATGCCTTTTTGATCATCCAGTGATTGAGAACATGTCGGAAAAGAATCGAGACGCGGAAAGGATGAATCGCGAAGGTGACGCTGATGCTTGGGGTTCTAAAAGGCCAGAAACACCGCCTTGGGATGCAGCAGAGTATAGTCAACTCATCTCTGCAGGGCCGTTGCTGCCACTACTAGAACAGTATGCAAGCGTAGGTATGATGCGTGGTAACAAAAAGAAGAGAGCAGTTGCCAACTTTGCAACGATGAAGATGACATTCTACTTATGTCCTACACTCCCATTTTTTTGCAGGTTCTTATGACCAAAACACTCTCAGGGGGGCCCCATGGCAAGTTCAGTCACAAGGCGCTAACACTGACATATTTACGGGCAACCAACCTCAACTAGCTAGTATGGCTAATCAAGGTAATGCAAAACCAAAAAAAACACATACTGCTGTGGACGTGAAAAATGGACATGCAAAAAAACTGGCAAGAGGACTCACGAGTTATCACGGGTGAAAATGCAGGGCCTTCATGCAGCACGTGGCATCAGCCAGCACCCATGTACCTGCCATCGACGTCATACACAGGTCAGTCCATAAAAAAGTGAAGTTGCGGATGTTCAATTAGCAGAAGGGGCATAGTTGGCAGCTCCAAATTGCCATGACTGGACTTCTACAATTGCCATGAATTTAAAACTACATTTGCCATCCCTAGACAACTGTTGTTGCCATCAGTGGACACTTGCAGTTGCCATGGAGAAACAACTGCAGTTGCCATGCCAGAGCAACTACAGTTGCCATGTCATCGCAACTGCAGTTGCCATGGAGGAACAACTGCGGTTGCCATGCCGATGCAACTATAGTTGCCATGCCAGTAAAACTGCAGTTGCCACATCAGGGGCGACTGCAGTTGCCGTGCTAGCACAAACTGCAAATTGCCATGAATTGACCAACCACTACTATGCTTACAGCGTATTACGCTGGTGGTGACACGGCAATCGTCCCGTGGCGAGCTTCACAAATTGCAGGTGGAGCACGACATTTTGGTGTCACAGACCACACAAGATGGCCAAATGCAGCACAACAAGGTAAGGAAAAAAATGAACCACAAAAAACATCACTACATTTGTTGTTTGTAGTTTTTTGTAGGCAAAACAATAGTTGCCATGTTTGTTGAACAGTACCTGCCATGACTGGACAGCTACAGCTGCCACACATGTCCACATGCAGTCTCACGGCCTGCTGTTTGAAAATATGTCGTGCCAAATCAATCGAAGATGGTGTGATCCGTTGTGATACACATCTTATTCAACCAAAAAATCTTACTCTCGTGCTTGTTTTTTCTATTACAGAACCTACAACTACAGTGAACAGCGGTGCGGGGACATCTACTGCGGGGAGCTCTGAGCGCACGGAAGACGCGTTCCACCAGCCAGCAGACTGTCATGCTGCAAACAATTTCGAGTCAGAGTCGGGAATGGCAATCATTCCAGCAATGCCGACGAGCACCCCTTTGAACACAAGCACTAGCAACACTCGAGTAGATGGAACTGCTGCCGATACTGAAGCGAATGATGAAACTGACAACGACGCACAAGAGGATGAAGATGGTGGGCAATCCGAGATCGTGGTACCTCAGCCACCATACATTGGGCAGAGATTTGGATCGTTCGCAGAAGCAAAGGAATACTACCAGGCATACGCAAAGTTCCATGGATTTGCGGTCAACACCGAGTACCATAGGAAAATTAAGAAAACTAATGAGTACAGCAGAGGTGAGATGAGGTGCCACAAGGCACGGAGGAACAAGAAGGGGAAAGGTGTTGCGCCTGTCATTCCGGAACGAAAGAGAGGCATCATTCTCAAGAAGGGGTGCCCTGTCCGGTGTAAGCTAAACGTAGATGGAGCAACATGGGTGGTCAATGAGTATTTTGACGAGCACAACCACAAACTCATAAAGAAGTTCGACCTAGTGAAATTTCTGACCGCCCACAGAGGGTTCACCCCCGTCGAAAGGAAATTCGTAAAGCTGCTACATGATTGTAACGTCGGTCCATCAAGAATGGTACAGATACTATCTCTCATCCACAGCAAAAAGGGGACTCTGAGTAGCATGTCGTACATACCAGCTGACGTCACAAACCTACAGGCCAAGTACCGTAGAGAGAGCAAGTTGGCAGACATAGAGGCCACAATAGCCTACTTCGATGCGAAAGCAAAGGAAGATCCAGATTTCTTCTACAGGATAAGGTTGGACGATGAGGACCGTGTCAGGAACATGTATTGGGTGGATGGTGCTGCAAGGAGAGCCTACAAACATTTCCGAGATTGCATTTCATTCGACGCGACGTACCTCACCAATATGTACAAGATGCCATGCGCTCCGTTCATAGGAATAAATAACCACAATCAGTCGTTGCAGTTTGGATGCGGCCTCGTCCGGAACGAAGACACAGATGGGTACGTTTGGCTATTCAAGACCTTCTTGGAGTGCATGGATGGACTTGCTCCGATGAACATAATAACGGACCAAGATTTCAGCATGCGTGCAGGCATAGAGGAGGTCTTTCCGTTGGCAGTGCACAGGCACTGCAGGTGGCACATTATAAAGAAGGCTGAGGAGACGCTAGGACCGTTCTTTGCCGACCGTCCAGAGCTGCACAAGGCATTCGAGCTGTGCGTGGACCACAGCTTGACGGTGGAGGAGTTTGAAAGGAGCTGGATGGCCATGACTGAAACACATCAAGTCCAGGACAACGAGACTCTTGTTAGCCTGTGGGAGAAGCGAATGTACTGGGTGCCGGCCTACTTCATGCAGTGCTTCTTCCCCTTTCTGCAGACTACGCAGCGCAGCGAGGGGTTCAATGCTGTTTTAAAGCGGTACGTCAGCCCTGGCAACTCATTGCTACAGTTTGCCAAGCAGTACACAGCTTTGCAACAAAAAATTCTGGGATCTGAGCTACAGCAAGAAGCGACCACAGCCCTAAAGTAGCCAAAATTGTTAACGTATTTACCGATGGAGAGGCAAATGAGCAAGATATACACCAACAAGATCTTTAACAAGTAAGTCAGTTGCATTACAGTCTTATTTGCATAAAAAGCACCAAGTCAGTAGGGGCCTTATAGAGTGCAATGCAGTTGCCATGACATGCAGCTGCCATGTTTAATGAAATACTGTTTGCCATGCTTACTCAGATGCAGTTGCCATGTTAAAATGAAAATTTTGTTTTGGCATACTTGCTCGGGTGCATTTCCCTTGTTGAATGAAGTGCAGTTGCCATGTTTTATGCGTTGTGCTTCCATTGGAGCATGTTGGCATGCAAATGCCAATGTCAAAAAATGCTAAAAAAAATGTTATATTGGCGACACATATGCTGAAATGCAGTTGCCATGTTTAATGAAATGCATCTGCCCTTTTTTTTGAAATGCAATTGACATGTTTACTCAGCTGTAGATGCCATGTTTAATAAAAATGCAGTTGCCATGTTTTATGCAATGTGCTTCCATTGGGGAATGTTGGTGTGGAAATGACAATATCCAGTTGAAAATGTACTGCAATTGCCATGTCTGTTGTACTGCAATTGCCATGTATGTTGTAATGCATTTGCCATGTGTAGTGTACTGCATTTGCCATGTTCAACGTAATATATTTGCCATGTTCAATGAACTATGTTTGCCATGTTCAAACAAAATGTATTTCTATTTCCATGACAACATAAGGGTGTACAAGAAAAAGATCGCACGAAAGTTTAACAGAAAACACACGCAGATTCCAGGAAGAAATAAAGCGTGCCAGCATGTTCACGGCTTTCCGGGTGGACGAACATACGTTCAAGGTGTGTTCTATTTTGGGCATGTCAGATTCAGAACCTGAAGACGCGGACAAAGGAAGGAACTACTTCGTCAGAGCCTCGATAGGCGAAGGCGAGTACTACTGCCAATGCTGCAAATTCGAACGGGACGGCATTGTGTGCTGTCACATACTAAAAGTCATGGACATGAACGCTGTGACACGCATGCCCCGCCATTTCATAAGGAGGTGATGGACTTGGGACGCTGACGACGCGTTGGCGCCGCAGACAACACACGCAGTTCTGGCTGTGCATGACGAGAGACCTGAGTCAACCATGGAAGCCGTGAGGCACGTTGTGCTGTCAAAGAACTATGCTAAGCTAATTGATGAAGCGTGCAAGAGTGATGACACAGCGAGAGTCACAGAAAAACACAGGAAGGCACTGAAAAGAGAGCTTGATGAGATCAAAAAAAGGAAAGCCGAGGAAGCCTTACACCAGTTCCCCCGCACATCAAGTGTGCCTTCATCCACGGGGCCATCGTCTGAAAACTCGGAGATAGGATCTGGAACAGCAAGCACACAAACCCAGGTCAGGAACCCACCCCGTTCCATCACAAAGGGTCGTCCGAGAGAGATAAGGTACAAGTCAGGACTGGAGATTCAAGCAAAACACAAGAAAACAAAGAAAGGGGCGGGCAATCCATGAGCAAAAATTGGGGCGCTGTGACATGGTCCATGTGGACATTTTGTTTTGTACCCCTATACGATGGGATTTTTTTTAATTGGGAGAATGACTCTTGAGGGGGGACAGAAGTAGAAGGAAAATTCATTGAATGGATAAATGCATTTGCCATGTTATGGGTACTTAATCTGCCATGTTATGTGTAGTTAATCTGCCATGCTATTTTATACCAAATATGCCATGCTATTTTATACTAGATAAGCCATGCTATTTTATACTAAATATGCCATGCTACTTTATACTAAATATGCCATGTTAGTTGTACTGGATCTGCCATGTTAGTTGTACTGGATTTGCCATGTAAGTTGTACTGGATCTGCCATGTTATTTATGATGTATCTGCCATGTTAGCTGTACTGAAAATTTCCGGATGCTTTTTGTAATGACTCTGCACGGCATATATCCCCATGACAAATACGATACGGTTTAGAAGCACGTAGTGTGTTGTGTGCAATGTATGGGAAAACAAGTTGGAAAAAAAAGCGTAAACGTGCATAAACCGCAGCAAAGGTTATGGCTACATGATAAACCTACCCAATGCTAGCCAGTGCAATTAGCGATGAAAAAGAACAAGCAAAACAGCCAAAAATGAAAAAATGACGATGACTTTCACTAACCATGTCTGTTGAACTACATTTGCCATCTTTTTTTTGAAAACATCGCAGACGCATTCGAAACAGCAAAAAACAATGCTAGAAACGACGAAACCACTGTCGTAATGATAAACATAAAAACAGATCTGATGTAACGCCTAAAATAGGTTCACGTCCACACATGTATTACAGAAAACACTAAAAATGTCGCTAACACGCCACCATTACATAGTAGGCTACACGAGGTTGCAGTCATAACGTAGCACACAAAACATAGTTTTCGACAAAGAACAGAGAGATAGTACCTTAAATTCCTCAACAACAGAATGTAAGGTGTGCGTCTGGTGTGTAACGCCACGTGATCACTTGTACTTCTTGATGACTTGCTTGACAGCTTCGTCCACGAACTCGCATGCTCCGGACCGCTTGTTGAAATCTTCATTCGTCAGCCAGTTCCATGTGCAGATTTTTTGGAGCTCAACGACCGTTGCATCTGTGATAGCGGGGACAATTCTGCCTTCCCACTTTGCAAAGTATTCCAGCGCGTGAAAGCCACAGTCCGTCCTGCACGAGGAAAAAGAGTTCAGGTGAACACGCAAAATGGACAGCTGCAGCAAAGATGGACTTCAGTTCAGATGTGTCAACAAAAAGAGGGGGTGGATTGATGTAAAAATGGCACATGAAGGAGCGGGTTAAAAGAAATTACGTGTTCCCTTGCTTCACAGTCGCCACATACTCAGTCGGGAAATGCCTGATCTGGACCTTTGAATGTTCGTAGTGACGGTTCCAAGTCTCTTTGAGGTTCTTGATGAAGAGTTCGGCATGCGTAGTAAGGTCTGCATCAGCTTCCGAACGGATTGAATCAAGCACCTCAATACGTTGGTTCTTCAGGTCAAGACAGACCGCATAGTGGTGACCACACTTGTCGTGTCGGTCGTGTGGTGCAAGCTCCTGGAACATGGGGAACATGACCTGCATTTAAAAAAGCGAAGAAATGAGATACAAAGTTCACATGAAAGAACAACAGAGGGACAAAAAAATTAGAATCGCGTAGAAATGTTTGATTATGGGTGGGAGTAGTTGAAAGAAAGTTGTCGTCCATTGTATGAACAAAATGAGCCATGTATTTTACTATCAAGTTGCCACATAGTTTGCATGGGGATACAAAAAATCAAGAAGTCAGTGTGCACGGCAACTGTTGCCACATGAAAACTTCTGCCACACAAACACAAGTACAGGTTCTGGCAAAAAACCACGCCATGTGAAAAAACGGTGCAGACAGGAAAGGAGTACTCACATATTTCTTCAGTGTGAGCTTGAAGTCACCGTGTTGTGCAAAATTGTTCCTCGGGATTTTGTGGTGGAAGTCACCATCCCATATTTTGCAGGTCACACTGTAATGCATGATTATCTTGTCGGCGCATACATCGGTGTGATTGTTGATGTAGTCGATCCCGCATGCAACTACATTCGTAGACATTTTTCCGTTTGGCCTCACGGACTCGGCAAGATCACCCAGGTCGACGTACGTCGCTCCGCACTGAATGACTTTCGTTCTGTCCAAACATGAGCTGTATGAAAATGATATAGCATGGAAGAATCATGCCTACTAAGTAAAAAAATATATGAAAGAACTAAAACGTAAGCGGACCATTTATAAAAAGTACAAAGTAGATAAATGGTAAAAAAGAGCAAGCAAGATGAGAGATTATGGGGTATGGTAATTTACGCTTTCAGCTCCTTCATGTGCTTGCTGTTGGTCCTCGCATTTCCAAAACGCTTGACGATATCGTACAGCTGGGTCTGTTCCTTAGTGACCCTGAATTCGGGCTCATAGTCTTCCGCGGGGGGGGGGGGGGGGGTGAACTACCCTCTGCTGCCTCACAGGACCAGGGGTGACACTCCTAATGGTATCCTCAGATACCGTATCTGCAGGCACATTGGAACTTGATTGCCCTTGCCCTCGTGAGGAACTCCTCTGCAATGCTGTCTCCTCGATCATGCGGTAGACTTCATCAAGTGACGGTGAAATCTCCTCAGGGGTGGCTGCAATGAATATAAAAAAAAAGTGGGTTAGGATACATATAAAATCCAAAAACAGATGGATTGTGAGGAGGTAAAGGTCCATGATGTGATATGTAGGTAGAAAAAGTGGGGCAGTTGCCATGGGTGGTCCAACTACAGTCGCTATGACATAGCAAATACAATTGCCATGTAGTTGCACTGTAGTTGCCACCTAGTTGTACTGTAGGTACCATGTCACAGCAACTGCAGTCGCCATGTTGTGTCGGCTCCACTTGCCATGTGAATGTCGTATGAAAAAATGCAGCATGGTAGAAAAAATGCAGGTGGCATGATGTGGCAAATCCAGTTGCCATGTGTACTGAACTGTATTTGCCATGTGACAGTAACTACAGTTGCCATGTTGAAATAACTTCAGTTGCCATGTGCTTGCCCAAATGTCAAACGCAGCATGGCAGCAAGAAAAAAACGTAGGTGACATGGTGCATCAAATCCAGTTGCCATGTCGTCACATGGCAGTTGCCGTCACAAGTGAGGACCCCCAAAGAATGTGATTGGGACAAAAGTCAAACTACAAACATGTATACAAGAAAATCGTAAGTGCGTGATGAGTGTACCTTGCACAATTGGCTCTGCGAACTTGACAGCCTTCCTGCCCTCGACCATTGGCTGCGCCATCATTGCGGGCATGCCTCCTGGGAAAGCAAAGGCAACTGGTATAGGATCGTGCACCACCGGTTGATCTTGACTGGCGCCGAGGCTGAAGCTCGGTGGGGTAAAGGCCATTGGGTGCCTCTCATTCCTACTGGCCGGACCACGAACGACTTTCGGGGCAGAATCCAAGGGTGAAAGATCGACAATCATATCTGAATCGGCCGCTACAAAATGATCGGCCTTATTTGCAGGGCGGGGCGTGTTGTCAGCGGTCTCAGCCGCAGCTTTCATGACAATCTTCTTGTTTGGACTGTAGGGGACACCGACATTGACTGGGAGCCTGGAAGTGCGCAGATTTATGCTGGGGATTTCCGCTGCGGGTGAAGGCGCAGTCTACTCCGGGCGTTCCTCTGCGTCACTCGTGCCCGGCTTGACACCTGCATCAGTTGTGCTCCGGTCTTGCGGTTTCTCCATCACATTGATTTTTGCAGGTGGCGGGAACAGTGTGGACGCAGGAACATAACCAGATTCGTCTCTCCTGCTCCTAGCTACAGCCGGAGCGTTGGGTGTGTCTGTTGATTGCTTGCGGGGGCTACGACGCCTAGGTGGAAGACCAGCACGCGGAACGGTCGCCTTAGCAGTATCTCCACCGATAGGAGCTGGAGCTGTTGTGCCAGGATTCTCATCTGCAGATGGCATATCCTTGTGAAGTGTCGCCTCAGCTGCTTCTGTCATGGACACAGGTGAGACACCAGGCACGCGCTTGGAATCAGTATCAGATGAGCGGGAATCTTCCTTGCCTAGGTTGGTCTCGGGAGCATCCACTTCGACGCTTGCTGATGGGGTGGCATGGCTCACAGCAGCATCCTTCATTGCCAGAAGAGTTGGCAATATTTCAGCTGTCCTGGCGGATACCGACTCGTCACTCCCCGATGTACGGATGCCTGTTGTTCTAGCCTGCACATCTGCAGCCGGCGGAGATGGTCGGCCACTTGCATCAGAGTTAGTGGGAGCGGTTGACGGTGCAGCAGCAGTATTGTCGCCTGGCGCCTCATGTACATCTGAGTTGCCACCTGTTGACAACTTTGAATGCAGGCGTTCGAGTGGGTCTCTACTGATATGCTTGGCCCCGCGCGCAGTAGTCTTCTTCACCCTGCAAAGGAAAAAAAGCACGTGAAAAATGGTATGAAAAAAATGGACAAAAAATATGTTTGCAATGATAGAAGCATTAAAAAACTAAAAAACAAGTGGAAAAAGCTGGTAGTTGCCATGTAAGGGGGTCATGAGTTGCCATGTGCCATAGTTAGCAGTTGCCATACAGCAGCAGTTATCAAAGTTAGGCAAATTGAAAGGAATGATAGAAAATGTCTGATCTGTGAGGAATGCAATTTCAAAATTAGGTGGGGGATGAACTCTCAGAAGAAAATGGTAAAAAAAAGATGACAGTTGCCATTAGGTACAGAAATAGTTGCCATTTGGCCTAGATGCCAGTTGCCATGTAAAGATAATAGGAGTTGCCATACATTTAAGAAATGAAGGAAGAAATCATTTGGAAAAACAGCAGTTGCCTCGTGGGGGATGATAACAGAAGAACATGTGACAAAGCAGACCAGTTGCATTGAAAAATCAAGAACAAAACCGCTATCTCAAATGAAAAGCACATGGAGAAACCTACTTCTTGACTGCCTTTCTCAGGTCAGGTAACACGACAGGATCCCCGGTGTTGGTCGTCGTCGTACGAGCAGAAGACCTGGTGAAAGGGATGTCACCGGCAATGGGGGCACCTTTGTTCAAGCGAGCAGAAACACGGGTTGGCGTTGGCACCTGTTTCTTCGTAGCTGCTCGTCCACCAGCGGTCGGCTCACTGCACGCAACAGATGGAAGGAAAAAAGAAGGTGGCACTTGTCAGACAACAAACTAATTGCCGCGCTTGACAAAAAACAAGTGCAAAAGAAATGGATGAGATTGTTCCAAAGAAAAGATACACAGCAGAAAACTAAAATTGAGAGTCGAACCTCTTCCTGGCAGCTACGGGGTCGATCCTAGACCTCTTGCCAGCAGAACCCTGCCCAACATCCTCTGGAGCCCTCCCCCTCCTTGATGGCAAAACCCCCTCGCCTCTCGCAGCCGTATGTTCTTTCACTTTCTCCGGTGGGTGGGCACCTGTTGCATCCTTGCCCTTGTTGCCGCATGTGCGAACTTCAGCGTGTTCATCGTCATCGGTGTCATCGTCGTCGTCCTTGCTGAGGCCAGCGTCTCCATCCACATCATCCTGTGTGTCACCGGGCTCTTGGGAGCTGTTGTAGTCATACCGGCCACGGCAACCGGTTGGCCGATGTGTACGTTCTGGGAAAAATGAAGTGAACTGCCTCGCAACCGCGTCGCTGTCAGAGGCACTGAGGGACGTCCACCCCTCAACCAACTTCCCGAGCAGGCCGGTCATTCCGGATGCAAACTGCCCAATTAGATGCTCCACTGGTGCCCTCGCATGTGCACGAAAACAAGAAGCATCAACAAAACAACACCCGTACTGCATTCGCTTCCGCGACATCAACATGTAATCCACGGCAAACCGTAGATGTGGACATTTTGATTACCTCAGAAGGGCAAGACGGAGCTGAGTGCACGTCCATCCACTTTTAAAATTTTTGAGGCCCCCCAAACACGCTGTATTCTATAGCATGCTTGGCCATCAGCTATGAAAAAACAAAAAAAGAAAATGTAAGCATGCCTTATAAACCACGGACGGTTGCGTCATGTCAAATTTGTAAGCATGCCGTGTGAAAAAGACATAAACAAAAACTAACCTGTAGTTTTCCATATGTGCCATCAGTTGCCCTGTCTGCGCAAGCACAGCCTTGACAGCGCTGATGGTCCACGCAGAAACAGCAAACTTGTGAGTAGGCGGCGGGCCTCCTATCCCGGTGAAATCCACGGTGGACAGATCAAGAGAGTCGACATACATGAGCTGATTTAAAACAATTTTGCAAAGAAAAGAAAATAGCAGTTGCCATCGTGGTTAATTTGTAGTTCAGAAAAAAAAGAGCAGGATAATGTATGATCCAACGATAATATGTATGTGTTAGTTGCCATCAAAGTGTGATGGCAGTTGTCATCCTACTGTGATAGCAGTTGCCATGCTAATATGAAGGTAGTTGCCACATTGTCAGTATGACAGTTGCCACGTTGTCATTATGGCAGTTGCCACATTGTCACTATGGCAGTTGCCATCTTGTTATGACCAGATTGTCATGCATGAAATAAAAGTACGTTATAAACAAAGAGTTCACACAGAGATCTGGTGAAAATAAATACCATTAAGTGCAGACGACAACCCTTCTGGTACATCTTGTTTTTGAAAGCATCGTGGAGAAAGTCGGCAATAAACTTACACCAGTTCATACTCTTCACGTTTTTCAGATTCGCCTGCACCACACAAAATTTCAGGGCAAAAAAGTTTGCCGCGTTAGAAATCAAAACGGAAGAAACGCAACAAAAACACTGGCAGTAGCAAGCATGGATCATTCACCAGGATGGGGAAACATTTGTTGCTTGGGCGAAGAGAAGTGGTCGGCGCGAAAACAGCTGAGATGAGGTACATGAGTAGCTTCATCTTGAAAACTTCTCCGTGCGTCGTCATGTCCTGCAGAGAATCTGCCAGTACAGACGTGTTCGGCATTGCCTCCAACCCAGGAAACAAACGGGCGAACAGCTCTTCCTCGATCTCATTATTAACCTCGTACGGGACTTTGATATGTCCCCGAGGCACACCCAAAGTGCAGAACACGGATTCCTCATTCAATGGAAGTCTTCCCCGTCCCGGGATCACGAATTCCCTGGAGGCGGGATCGTATATCTCACCAAGCCAGTCGCATACCGGGTTGACAAGGTTCGTACACCGGACATCCATCAGAACCTGCATACCCATCTCAGCAGCAGCTCCCTTTTGATCGTCAGTGAATTTGTCAATCAACACGGTCAAACGTTCCTGGGAGGCTCTGTTGCGAATACGTTTCTTCTTCTGCAAAAAACAAACACAAAAGTGTTGAGCTGTTGCCATGTTTTTGCAATGTTATGAAAATTTAGTTCATGATGGACGACTATAAAAAAGATCTAGCTGCCAACAAATAACATAAATCAGGAGGAGGGGGGCGGGTGTGCGGACAGTTACCTCATCGCCCTCTTTTCTCCGTCCAGTTGCCTGGTTACGTTGAGGTGGATCCATGAAATCGTCATCATCACTTTGATGATCGCCACGAGCCATTCTGCTGATGTAGGAACAGACCAAATTGTTAATGGCGAAAATGTAAATGCAATGGGTAAGCAGTTGCCACCTAACAGAAAAATATTAACTATTTGAATGCAAATGTGGTTGCCATACTATGCAGCCAGTTTGCCACACTGTCATATCTGTATTGTGGCAACAGACATTGTGTTCACATACTGTATTGCAACATGATTATACAAAATCCAAAGTGGCAAACACGCCAACTCGATGTGCACATTAGTTCCGTCCAGTGCTACCGATTGTGGCAACTACCAAAGTTTGGAAACTGTCGCAAATAATTCAGAAAAAAAAACAAGTCTCACAAATGAAAAAGAATGTTTGAGGTTACTATTATGTAAATTCAGTAAAAAATCAGTTTGCCTCGTTCAAGAGCGTGTATGTGGCAACTATCTCATTCATTCAGTAAAATTTAGTTGCCCCCCTTGTGTGTGAGCTTGAACACATTTGTGGCAACTATGACAGTCAGTTTCAGAAAATATGTTGCCGCAGAAGAGAACACATTTGTGGCAACTGCCACATTTGTTCATGTAGTTTAGTTGCCACACACCTGTTCACGTTCGGTCATACTGCCATAGTTGCCACATTTAGAAAGCATATTTTTTCTGGTTACTTATCGTACAAGTTCAGCAGAATTAAAATTTGCCACATGGGAAGAGCATGCGTGTGGCAACTGCCACAGGAGTTCAAATGAAATTAGTTGCCACCTCGTTTTGGGGTGGCAACTATGACAGTCATTTTCGGAAATCTGTTGCCACATGGGAGAACACGTTTGTGGCAACTACCACGTTTCTTCAGGTAGTTTAGTTGCCGCACATTTGTTCACGTTCAATCATACTGCCAATTTCGCCACAGTCTGCAGTTTCAACCCCAAAACTAGACTAGGTCTAGGTTTCAATGGCAACTGCTTCAACCTCAAAATCACCCTTACAATTCTCGCGCGAAATGGCTGCAACTTCAAATTTCGAACCAATCCGCACCAAAACAACCCGGCGGACAACTCTCAAAATCCAAATGCAAGACTAATGCGTTGCCTACGAGAAGGCATAGCCTCACCGACGATGCCGCCGCAGCAGCGGCGACGAAACTGCCCACTCCCACGAAGCAACGGCAGGCACACAACTATGGCGCACCGCCGCAGCGGCGGGAACGCCGGCGCACCGCCGAATCGCCGGAATTTCTAGGAATGGATCTAGAAATCGAACAGGGAGGAAAGAGGGGAACAAAATCAGGGAGGGTATGCGATAGATGAAGCGAGCATTACCTTCGACCCGCACGCGTTCCGGCGACGCCGCTCCGCTCCGACGAGCACCACCAACGCCCGCGAACACCGTCGACTGTCCCGCCTCCGCCGTCGCCTTCTCCCCTCGCCTTCTCCTCCGGTGGACTGTAATGCGACTGGGTTGTGCCAGTAAATGCGACGCGGGGGAGAGTGAATGGAACCGTGAGGGAGAGGGTGGAGGGGTGTGCGACGTGTTTGACGTCAACTGCGGTCGGACCGTGGCGTGCGGGCGCATGGCAGTTCCACCGCACGCCTCTCAGTGGCAACCGCTGACAGCGGGATGGCAACTACCGTGCGGGCGAACCCACTCGCACACCGCACACTAGAATCGCCCAACGTGGCGCCGAAAACCAGCCCTTTTGCTCCAAGATTCGTGCAAAACGAAACCAACGGCGATGCTTGCGTGTGGACGGAGTGGTGAACGCCCACACGTGTGGGCGTTAACATTTCCGTATAAAAATGGCCCTGTAGCTAAGTACAAGGATTGTTTTTCTTTTGGTGTGGGAAAGGGAAAAGGGGGTAGAAAACTGAGCGGCCGTTTGGCCGAGAAATAAAGAGTCGAAAGCCCCGTCCAGCCCGCGCACGACGCGGCGGCTATAACGGTAAGAATAGTTGTCGCCGATTTGGCGGTGCAGCTGGACAAGACTGTAGCTGGATGTCCCTCGTTCGATTCTCTACGACCAATACGCATGGCTTTGGCTTTTATTTATTTCTTTTTTTACATCACCAGGTGGGACCCATATAAAGGTAGAGAGAGGATGCTACGATGTTTGACCAATCAACGGAGTGAAATACGGGGCTACACAATGAGCCAGTGACCATATAATCACCTCAAGTCGTATATAGTGATCGTATTGGCCGTATTCTTAAATACGATGACCAAAGTGAGCTTTTGACACAAGTTCAATGAACGTGGATGCATTTTACTCTTTTCTTTTTTGGGATTTTATTTTAGCGAGTGACTGATTAATTGCTCGTGCTTGGACATCTCTGCTTCCTCATTGAAATGACAACTGACTGCTGCCACGAGGTGCCCTCTGCTTGTTTCATTCTTTTCTTTTTTAAAAAAGAAGGAGGAAGACCCCCGGCCTCTGCATCTGGACGATGCATGCAGTCACTTTATTAATTATTTACAAAGATCTTACAACTTGTGTTTAATCGTCTGATCAGTGGTATGCTAGATGATCATGTTACACTGTGCTAAAAACTGCAGTTAAAGTCATATATACTTTGTTGCACTGTTATTCAAGTATTCAATCAGTTTTTAGACGGGACTAGTAAATGCGCACATGCAACGCACGTTAATATTTAGGCAATAATTATTTGCACACGCATATTAGGTATATTATTATTTTTGTGTTAATTTCTGTGATTATGTGATTAGTCAATCTGTATGTGCAATGCACGTTAATTTGAAAGTATATTAAGTGCATGTGGATATTAATTACGATATTATTTGCGTGTTATTATGTGATTAGTACTATAATTGACATGAAATTAACTGCACGCTAAACATGTTGAACGCTCGATATTGAAGCAGTCTAGGTCGTTGAATTGACATGATTTGATGGTCGAAATTAATTGGATCTGTCTTTTGGGGTCTTTTTTATTGATATAGATAGATGTTGTTGTGGTGGCAATGTTCCGCGAGGGGCTGGACATGAATCCTGGGCTGGCCGAGATGAAGAACGTCGTCGTCGTGCCCCATAGCGCTTCAGCTCCTTTCTGGTTTCGAAAGCTAGTGTATTAATACAGGTAGAAACGAACAGTATCAATCAAAGAGTTGCTTGCTCGTGGTAAAATGATAATGTGGGCTTGGGATTCGTATCAAAGCTTGGGATTGGAATTGGAACCCCGTTGATTCTGCAAACATTGAGCCAGGCCATACAACAAGAAATCCCATGTATTTTGTTTCCTTTTTCTTTCTGGACCAAGAGATGGCCCCAGCCTAGTGACACTTTTGTTCAGCCATTAACTATAATAAGGCACTCTCTAATAGTAATAGTCCTTTGTGTGTTTCAAGGGTCAGAAGCAAATAGTGCCACTACCAATCACCAGTTGCTCGGGAGAAAAAAACACTCTCTAACCAACTACTTACGCCGTCTCATCATAATAAAACGCTCTTATATTATGAAACGGAGGGGCTAGTAGATAGCTGAAGCAAAGCAAAAGCAAAGTGGCACGGAACGAACTCCTCAAAAAACGGATCAGCCCCGGCGTTGCCTCTGGGCGACATAGGCGGCAGCCATCTCCTCCGCCCTCCACCGGCAGGTGTCGCCGGCCAAAGTCCGTGCGGCCGACGGCGACGGCGAGGACTCATTCTACGTGCAGCGGCGGTGGTGTAGTGGGATGCGGTTGTGGCAGATGTGCTGCCGCGGTTGGCCGGCGCCGCCTGCCATGTGAGCGGCACGGCGGCCTATGATCTCTTTGGGGTCTTCCCTCTGGATCAAGTGCTCGATCAGCGGCTACACGTCGCTGTCTCCTGCGGTGTCTCCTCTAGCGGCCAATGTACTAGGGACTCAGATCGCGGCTGAGGGCTTCTTTGGATCACAGGATTAGAAAACAAAGGAATTCAAAAAACACAGGAATTTGACGGGATTGTAGGTGCAAAACAGAGGATTACAAAATAGAGGAAAACTATAAGAATGGTCATTTGGATGGAACACAGGAAAAACACAGGAAAAGTGCCTCGATCCTACGCGAATCAGTGTAAAAAAGAGGTTATAGTGGATATTGAAATTCCTATAGGATTGAGGTGTAGGAATGCATCCATAGGAATTTTGGAGGTGTGGTTCCTTTGATCCAAAGGGCTTCTTTAGGAAAAAATCCAATGGATTGGAATCCTCCAATATTCCTATGAAAATCCTTCAATCCAAAGAGGCCCTGAACAAGGCATCTCATTCGTTATGTGTTGAGCACGTACGAAGGTACAAGATGCATGCTTACATGGATGCACGGTGGCTCACCAGGCATCTCTTGGATCTTCGTGCATGGAGCCGTCTGATGGCCCTTGTGGGCTTTGGCGGCGCGCTTGATCCTGAAGTGCGGTGACTCCTCGCTACAGTTGGCATCATGGCTCACGTACGGATGTTGTCATGCACGACATCTTACACGGGCATGGTTACTAGGCGTCGTAATCCCATCAAGGTTCGCGGCTGGCAACCATGGATCTGGTGGTGACCACCCGCGGCGCTACGATCCACGGCTTGGTGGTGGTGATTCAGATTCGGTCGACCGAGTGAGGGTGACTGCACAATGTGCTGCAACGACCTCCTGCGGCTCAACGACAGCGGTGATCATTGCAAGATCTTCGGTTCATCTCAAGATCCAATGGTCGACTGCGGCAGTGGGATGCAAATTATGGGTGACCACTTGACGCGGAGGAATGGTTGGGCAGTGGCGGCGGTCATATCGCATGTAACTGTTGGGATCGTGAAAAAATGGTGGCGACAACATTTACATGACTTCGATGGTGGTGCTACTCGAGCACCCGGTCCCGAGGTCCGGGGTGAAAGTCAAGGTCTGACCCGAGCTGGTTATACCTGGCAATGGCGATACTTTTTACGTCGTTACCTTGTCGAAGGCATTGCCCGAATATGCTCCGACTGATTTTTCAGGGTGAAAACCTAGATTCTAGCCTTGGTGGTTGGATCTGGTGACAGCGACACTTGAGTGTCGCTTCCTTCTTCAAGGCGTTGTTGTTGAAGAATCTCATCGTCTGTGTGGTGTCATTAGATAATTAGTGCTGATATGGTGTTTACTGTAGTTTGCAGATCGTGGCTCTAATCACTTTGGGTTTTTTCTTTTTTTTCCTCGGCTACGCATAGCTTTGGTCTTACTCCCTCCGTCCCAAAATAAGTGATAACTTGAGTCACTTATTTTGGGACGGAGGTAGTATATGACTTTGCGATTTGCCGCTGTGTTTTTCGTGTGTGTGCGTCTGTGTTGGCTGTGCGCATTCTAGATATGCAGCCGGGTGTGTGCTTTTTGAGCTTGTATCCTCTTGATGCTTCTTTCTGAGCTAATAAAATCCACCCTTTGTCGAAAAAAGCAAAAGCAGAGTTTACAATGTCTTTTGTATGAATTAGTGAAGTTGCACGCTTTTAGTTCAATGATGAATGCCAAAAAGGAAAAATAGGGAGTTAAAATTTAGAAATTTACAAGTGTCTTAGGTTCATGTTTTTTTTAACTCCTCAAGTTTGAAGAATTAATGTTTAATTTGATGAATGAAAAAAATAGGTTAATGTCTTTTTAACTGGTGGGGTTACCAAGTGGTCCCTTTGTTTAGCTGCTGCCAGAACTGATCTTACCACAAACTCATTTTTGAGGTTGCCTGCCCTAGTCCATCACCAGATAAACTGATGATCTGTCAAACTGGCCACGTTGAATAGTCTGCATCAGTCAATCGTATCAAATCTCCAAAATGAACTTGTCAACCCAAAGAATCTTATCACCTTGCAGATCGTAGATCACAGATCAGATCTGAATAGCGATGGCCTTGCGGGATCAGATCATTATCAATCCACCAACACCCAGAAACAGTGATAAACTAAGCAGGTCAGTAAAAAACCGCTGCCATTGCTATCACTCCAAATTTTCATTTCCCTTGCACACTTCGGAGTGACAAGATAGATATACACGCTCTCACCCAATAAACCCAAGAATTACATGGCTGCACTCCACACAAGAGAAAAGAAGAGGGCTGGCTGGTTAGCATTCACAATGTACGTGGCACGTAAATATATTTTTTGCTGGACCTGAAGCTTATGGGGATTTTACAAGTAGGTGCTCATATAGTCGTGTGGGGTTGTTGTGGATTATCGACGGGTTTGCGTCCTCCAGGCGCTCCGCGAGCGATCTGAGCATGGAGACCAGATGCCGGGTGTTCTTGGTGCACCTGCACACCAGGTCGAGGTACTGCACGGCCTCCTGGGGCATGAGCCCGGTCATGAAGAAGGGGAAGAGCTTTGAGTGCGTCATCTCCATTGTGCCCATGGCCTCCGATGCCCATCCGGAGTTGGACTTGTCAGGAACATTCCCCTCCTCGCGCTGCATCCGCCGTACTGATTCCAGTCGTGGGAGCATATCCTTCTCTTCCTCCTTGAAGTGCTCTTTTGTGTGATCCTGACAGTGTTTGATTAATTTCAGATCCACACCAAGCATGAAAAAAAGATTTGTGATGGCTTATGTAATCATTTGATATTATTCCAAAAGAATCAATATATAACTACAAGTTACTACCAGATAAGGATAGTGTATAATGATCCTATCACAGGAGATCATTTCCAAATATTTAGGTACATCTTTCGCACTATTCTAGCATGCATGTACATCATTTCACTGTAACATTAACAACTACTCCCTCCGTAACTTAATATAATAGTGTCAAAAAACACCTTATATTAAGTTCCGGAGGGAGTAATGAATACTCCCTCCGTTCCTAAATATTTGTCTTTTTAGAGATTTCAAATGGACTACCACATATGGATGTATATAGACATATTTTAGAGTGTAGATTCACTCCTTTCTAGAGATTTCAACGAGTGACTACATACGGAGCAAAATGAGTGAATCTACACTCTAAAATATGTCTATATACATCCGTATGTGGTAGTCTATTTGAAATCTCTAAAAAGACAAATATTTAGGAACAGAGGGAGTATTTAGGAACGGAGGGAGTAGATTGTAGAAGTTGTCAACCCTTCTAAGTTGGTTCTGAGCCAAACCGTTGTTGTCTGCATACCACTTAATGCCAAGATACTGTGTGGCGAATCAACGCGGCAAAGCATCCATGGAAGTGCTCCTGATGATTACAACATGTATGATCTTAGCAGTTTGCTGAGCTACGTCAACTCCTTTCATCAGCTTGGTAGGCACATGTGGATAGACCTAGCTGTAGTGAGAATAAACAGCTAAAATCCAAATGTCTTGCAAAGCAACATTCTTAATTGCTTAGGCCAGGCTGCACTCTAGCTTCAGCCAGGCTGACTCTTCTCACAACTTTACACGCGCAAAACTCTAGTGCAGTGGTAGAGCTGTACGCAATAGCAATGGTGGAGGATCCATATCCAATTCTCGAAGTTACCACACTAACCCGACCCTACATGTGCCACTGAAATCCTCAAAAGCAAATCATACAAGGTAAACAGGCCAGACCAGGCTGCACCCTGCTTTCGCCTAAGCTTTCCACTCACACAATAATAATGTGGTAATATGGTAGTAGAGCTGTATGCAACTGCCATGGTAGTGGGTCTGTATCCAACTTGAACACTAAAATTAACCCTACAATGTGCTACTCAAATTATGAAGTTTTACAGAGCAAACAGGTTGGTAGTGGCCCTTATCAGGGCCACATGATCTTCTAAAAGTGCAAGGGACAGTAGTGCAACACAACCACTTTTCCATGGAAGAAGCAAGGAATCAGTATATTTTTTTCTCTCGTGGGACTAGGTGAACTCTCATCATTGTACTTCACTTTCGGTTACTACCTTTCTGAGAGTATATCTCTTGTCGGGTCATTAGCTAAAGGAGTACTGATTATGAGAGGATAACATCCACACCAACAAATTACTGGTGGCACTTTTGCCTGAAGGCAGTAGACAAGCCTTGCAAGTCACAAAAGGTGAAGCTTGCATATCAACCTCCGCGAAATGACTTTTCACATAGCACAATTCCAAAAGCCACCTGAATATTCTTTCCGGTATGATATTGAAACATACTAGTAGCACAGTCCAAATAGTACAAACTTGCAAGATCTCACAAGCAATGCAGAGTACAGAACAGTAATGCAATAAAGCAGAATAAGCTAGATGAAACAGCCACCAAATGTAATTAGTGGTAACCACCAAATGCACAAAAGAGCATGTACGTACCTGCAACGCTTTGAGGCGGACGGAGAGGTTGACCAGCACTTCATAGAAGAGGGCGCTGCCCAGCTCCAGCGTCAGAAGCGTTTTTATATCCTCCTTGATTCCGTTCATCATGGGCAGGTGCTTCCCGTGCTGCTCCTGAACCTTATCGCACACCCCTGTACATAAAATACTTTAGGATCAGAAGATTAGACTGCAGTCACGCAATCATATGGGCGTGATTAAACAACTCTCTAATTAAGCTCTTGGATCGATGAGAACAACAAGGGTGTTTGGTCTAGTGGTATGATTCCCGCTTCGGGTGCGGGAGGTCGTGAGTTCGATTCTCGCAACGCCCCCATTTTTATTTTTGTTCTGTTTTGCACTTGAAAGGAAAATGACAAGGGAATTTTTCTATCAGTAGCTTCTGCTCTACTACAGGACATCACTGTCTTTTGTTACCTTGCTCGTTTACCAATCGGATGAGAGAAAATGTCCATGTGCAGCTACAAAGGTAAAGGAACCAGAAGCATTTTGATCGACAAGGAACACGGTAGAGAAAGGAAAAGAACGCTCCCATCCCCATCCCTTCCTGTCACGGCAGATTCCGCAAAACCATGAGAATTCACCAGCACGAGTACACGGCCGGCGCAAAGCAATTTATAGTAGGGACACGGAGCAGTTGCCCACAGGCGGTGAATGCACCCGGAATGTCAAAAGGGGCAGGAAAATGCAGAAGACGACAGTGAGGAAACCACCCAATTGGAAATGCACCTTATACGTCAAACCAAAATCAGAAATCCTCGCGAGCAGCAAGCGAAACTTAAGTGCAATGTTGAAATGAGTGGGGCATGGGATCGGGCTGAAATCGACCTGGGAACGAAGCCCTCTGGATGTCGGGGAACAGCACCCGCTCCTCCATCCTGGCGTGCTCCAGCATCACCTCCATGGCGTCGCCGTACCACTTCCCCAGCCTCCGCACCTCGGCGCCCTCCACCGCCACGTTCCGCCCCTTGCCGGCCTTCTTCGCCCCCTTCTTCACCATCTCCGCCAGCTTGGCGGCCACGCCCTCCAGGTGCCGCTCGGCGCTGCGGTGCTGCAGCCGCACCATCTCGGCCACCTCCTCTGCCGCCGCGGCCGCCAGCGACGCGCGCGCCAGGGGCCGGTCTGGCGGCGCGACGCGGGGCTTGCCCTCGAAGCGCGCGTCGACGTGGCGCAGCAGCTCGTCGGCGGCGCCGCAGAGCTCCGGGTCGGCGGCGGAGAGGCGGAGCACGGGGCGGCCGAGCGGGGCCGCCTCGGACGGCGTGAAGTGCACGGGCGCCGCCGCCTTGTAGAGCAGCGCGACGCGGAGGCGCCACGCGACGGGGCAGCCGTCGGAGCCGTAGACGCGGACCACGGCCCCCCGCTCGGCGTCGGCCTCGGGGTCGACGGAGACGGAGACCGAGGGGGATCTGGCGAGCGCGTACGGGGACACGGTGGTGCCGCCGCCGCCGCCGCCGCTGGCGCCGCCGGAGGCCGCGCTGGAGTTGGAGGGCGGGGAGCCGGCCGGCGACGGGCGGCGGCGGCGCGGGGACGGGGAGCAATTGCCCATCGGGAGGCGGGGCGGGGAGAGGAAGGGTTTGGGGGGAGCTCTGGGGGGAGGAGCCGGAGGGAGGGAGGTGGCGACTGGCGAGGGGTTGGGGCTTGGGGGAGTGTTGAGTCGCGCTGCGTCGCTGCGTCGGGGCGCGGGGCGAAGTTGGCGGAGGGGGGAGGTGGGGCCCGGCTCGGGGGGGCGGCCGTTTCGGCGTTGTGCCTGTCTGGGTTTTGCGATGGAGTGGAAGGGATCAGGACTCTCTCTTGTCGCCGTCAAGTGGAAGAGGAGCTGTCAAGTGGAAGAGGGATAGAGGATGCTGCTGATTTGATTCGGAGCAAAGTGTGTGATGGTTTTGGGTGCTGTTACCCGTGGGCTGTTGCTCCTGTCTTTGGATTACCCGGTCGCGGACGGGGTACTGTCAGATTTATAAGCAACCATGTGCTGTGAGCAGATCTTCCTATGAGGACCATGGTGAGATTTGAATGCACTAAAAGACGCAATGTATCTTTTTCGTGAAAGGCCGTCAGGAATTTGTGCTCTTATCATAGGAGAGGAAACATTCTGGTATGTTCTCTCTTCGGAATATTGCGAAGACCGGAAACATGAAAGAATAATCCGTGTCAATGGTAACATGTGACAAAATGACGCAAAGCTCATTCAAAATGAAGATACCCAAAATGAGCTTTGCGTCATAAGATCCACACAAAATGGATTTTCGAACAAAATGGCCCCCACAGAGTCAGTTGTTGATTCTCTAGTTTGGTGTCTTTGTTGTGGCGTCGCGTCCTAACCTTGTCGTGTGGCCCCCTTTGATCATCCATGCCCAACGCATGCATCGGACAAACCACGACACGATACCATGTGAATGCATGCAAGCATGGCATCAACAACATTCTACAGTTTCGTATTTTCATGTTTTTTTTTCTCAATTGGTGTATTCAATTCACAGTCCGCTCCCACTAGAACCAAAATTGATATGGTTTGTCGACTTCTTTTCCGATCAATAATTGCTATGTTTGGCTATTTACAAGTTGTGTGTGCATTTCATTATCAAGTTATAATGTATGGTTTACTATGATGCAAGACTTGAATGATAGTACTAGCCACGGTAGGGCGTAACTTAAACTATAGTAGCATGCATAGTGGAGAGTAACATATGTGTGGTATCATGCAACATTTTATTTATTAGATTATAAACTCATCTCACCTTGATATGTGTGATTTTATTCATATTTACTAGTACAACTAGCTATGTTACTACAGGCCTCTCTTTTTTCATTAAGTGTTTGCCACATCATCTATTTTATCTAGATATGTGTGATGTTATCATCTATGTTACTTCCACTGTGGGTAGTCTAAGAGGGAGTTGGAGATGACGCTGCACCTCCTTTTCAAGTGCAAATTAAACCTATTAAGCTACGTGTGAAGGGCGGCCAACCAGCTATGCCACGTGGCGCAAGCTGGTTGGCTGCGATGAGAAATCTTTTAAAAAAAATTAGATGAAGGTGTGGATTATTTTTTAAATGTATTTTTTCTTATTAAATGAAGGTGAAGACCTCTGTATTTTTTAAATGAAGGGTTATGCAAAGTGGCACTCGTTGGTAGGTTGTGGTGGTAATTTTTTCTTTTTTCTTTTTTACATGAAGGTGGAGATTTTTTTTCTGAGTTGTTTTTTTAGACGGAGATAAGGACTCTATGTATTTTCTTTAACTAAAAATGTGCGCACAACTTCATCTTAAGCGGCGATGGCAATTCTCATGTAATAGTAATCAACATGTTACATAACGAGGGCCAATTGGCTCAAGATACCAATTTTCATTAATACCTATACTTTGGAATACACCAAAATTCAGCAACTGATCTCTAACAGAAGGCATTATGCCATCGACACCATAAAATGAATAAACACCAGTATATAAACACGCAGATGAATCGGTCTGACGGAAAAGGAGACGGCAGTAAACCATGGACATAGTTCGATTACTACCTCGCTGTGGGAGAGCTCGGCCTTCCAGGCGACCTTCCTCTCGTCGACCTCGCGCTCGCGCTTCTGATGTAGCTCGGCATCTCCCGCTCCTTCATCGGGCGGTCCTGGATGTCCATGTCCATAGCACCTCCCGCATCTCTTTCATGAACCTGCCCACCAACGCCTTGATCCGCACCCCTGTGTTCCTGAGATCTAAATCAAGAAGATCGGGGGAGATAAGGTTGGACGAGGTGGTTCTTGCGGTCAGCGATGAAGAGGGCACTTGCACGGGTGAGGGCGACGACGGCCACCGCGGGCGAGGGCGGAGTGAAGAGTCGGAGAGACGACGCTAGAAGCGGCCAGCGACGGCAAAAAATTAAGGAGAGGAGAAGCAGAGAAGCGATGGGAGAGAGGGGTCGATTGATGCAGTAGAAAACTTCCCCACGAAGGCAACCTAGCTTTTTTTTGGAACTCCGAAGGCAACCTAGCTAGGTGGGCCAAAGGCAACAGGCTGCCAATCACTAGATCGTTTATTTTCTCTTCTGCCACCCTATCGCTAGCTGATTACGTGGACATCGCAATACATGGACATCGCCAGCGATCACCCATTGTGCGAGGGTTAATGGGCAGGAGAATGGGAGTTTACACAAGGGTGTTTATAGAGGGAGGGATTAGTCATGGGAAGTAGATTTTTACTCCCATTCCCTTGTTTGGCATATGGTGGGAATTAACATGGGATAAAACTCATCTCACGAATTAACAGGGTACCCCTGAGAAGAAATAGGTGGGAATTGGCTTCCTTAACTCCCATTCCCCTTGCCACTTAAACTCCCATTCCTCCCAGTCAAACAGTGCACTTTTAGTCTCGTCACCCCTCAACTCACATTCCCCATCTCTAATTCCGCTGAACCAAACACGATGTTCTTGTATAAGGGCAAAGACGGGGGGATTTGTGGCATGCAAGTGGGAGGGCACTGAGCCCCTCGTGCGTGCTTTTTCTTTTGACTTTTGATTTTTAAACTTTCATAAATTTTGAACGAAAAGTCTAAATTAAATTATGTTCTCATATTCATGTTTCTCGAGGACTTGGCTTGGGCTGATTGAGTTGCGCATGGAGGAGCCTGGCAACTTCACCTCGTCGATCGGTAAGGGTTGGTGTCTGGCAAATATCAACGACAATGGTGGTGCTGTCAGAAAGAGGTCATTTCCCTTCTAATGCTAGTCTAGACAAAAATGAGATTCATGGGCACTGGCACCTAGGACGTATTTTTATAGAAGAGGCCCATCCTGATGAGATCGCGGAAATTCGCTCCTGATAAGAGGTGAACCCCGATCTGCAAGGATGCATCACTGCAACCTTGCTACTGGGCTACTGCCTAGTTCTCTTCTAATGCTCATGGGAGGTATGGAACGGGTGTAACGTGAGGGGTTTTAGGACCTTTTCATCTTTGTCCAATGTTATCATTGCTAGAATCAAAGGAGGAGGTCAAGTTGTGGGTTGTGGTGGGCGCGAAGATTTCTCAACTATCAACGACAAGGTCAAACCGGCTCAGGCAGGAGAGCGACGACAGCGACGCGTCGATGTCTCGTTCTGCCGGCGGTAGTGATCGCTCGGTGCGGAAGGATCCTTGATTTTTTAAATTATATTTGAGGTGTTTTGTGCTTTTTACAAAGCTTGGCATATCATGGGAGTACAAAAAGACATCGTCATTTTTCGAACCAATCATAAGAAAACAATTGAAGGGGAAAAAGGAGCGAATCACTCCCGCAGTGATTACTGCTATTAACCAAAAGAATTAAGTGCCTTGTAATTGGACCACATGCATTGATGCATTGGTCAATTATTTGCAAATCCCAACTTTAAAAGCCCTTTGACAAACTCCCAACAAATTATCAGTAGCACGACGGTACTCCATGCGGGATTGCTGGTGGAGTTATTTGTCTTACGGAGAAAGCAAAACGAGGCAGTAGGACTACGTACGTGCCACGTAGAGAGAAATCTGAAATCATTGTGGTTTGAGGACCTCCGCGTGTTGTCTTTTTTATGTGAGATACTCAACTGGTCGTTGGAATTGGATGGTTACGGAATCGGCATCTAGAATCGTTGTCCGGTTATAGGCTCCTCGGCTCAGTGGATCGAACAGGTTGATTAGCATCTGGTGGTATGTCATTACCTCCCGATGAAGCCAAGGCAGCACAGGCCGAAGCAAGCTACCAATAGAACGGGCTTTTTGGTTGGCTTAATTAGCAGCCAAGTACTACTCCACAGCATGCTTCTAAGTTTTCGATCGTAGTGTTGGTTTTGTCACGGGAATCGGATTGCTAAATTTGCCTACGGCCTCATTTGGTTCAAAGCTAAAGTGGAAGAAACTTATAGGAACATAAAAATAATAATCTATGATGCTACTATTCATGCCTTTTTTTTACTGAAAAACATCCGACCTATCCATCTTCAATCATGGCCACCAGAAAAAAAAAATACATCTAGAACCATAGACCACCTAGCGACGACTACAAGCACTGAATCGAGCCAAAGGCGATACTGTCATCGCCCCTCTCTCACAGGAGTCGGGCAAAACTTATATTGTAGTAAACAGTCGGAAAGTCGTCGTGCTAAGGCCCCATAGGACCAGCAAACGAAAATAGCAACCGCCGCTGGTAAAGAATAGCATAGATCGGAAGGATCCAACCTGAAGACACAAGGACGTAGACGAACGACGAACAGATTCGAGCAAACTCATCAAAGACAGATCTGCCGGAGACACACCTCCACACGCCCGCCGATGGTGCTAGACGCACCACCAGAACGTGGGTTAGGCGGGGAGAAACTTATTCCATCTTTAGGAAGCCGCCGCCGTCTCACCTTTCTGAGCAAGACACAAACCCTAACAAATTTTAAAGACACATCGAAAAACGAAGCCCTCCCACCGGCAAGGGCCGGGATCCAACACGCCTCCAAGGCCCTAAGGTTACAGACGAGGCGGACCGGCAGTGGTGCCGGTGAGAGGCAGAGCAACCCTAATTTTTTGGGGAGAAGACGGCTAAGGATGTGTTTGTTTCTTGGTCTAGATTATTTCTTGTGAGATGTTGCCATTCATGCCTTCGGTTTAAATGAATGGGTTTTTTCACGAGGGTGGTGCAAAGGGAAAATGGAGGAATTTTTTTTTTGTCTCAGTTCAGATGAAAGACGTGGGAATTTTACAATCCATTTTAATATATGAAGGAAAAATGGAGGAAAAATCTGATGGCACGACTTTCTATTTACCCTTATTAGCTCCAAACCAGTCAAGGCCAACAAACCCGAGTCTTGGATTAATAACTTCCTTTAATTTTTTTAATGACTTCTTTTGATAGAGCTGGCTGTATGTAGTTTAATAAAAAAATACCGTAGAACAACAGTGTGCCAATTTTTTTTTACAATTCATTTGTACCTCCTTTTAAATTTCCTACACACGAAGAACGAGACTAAGATCTTTATTCGCATAATAACGTGCTAATTATACATTTCGATGCGGTTTTTGTCGGAGTTATTTTTGATAGATCCCTCAGTAAGGTACTCTGGTCACACAAATAGATCATATGAGAAATAAGATGGTGTTTACCCAGGTTCACGCCCTCGCGGAGGAGATACAAACCTGCTTCTTGCTCTATTGTATTTATTGGGCATAGGGGACACAATAATCAAGGGATTGAGTATCAACTATATGGTTTAGGTGTCTATTGACTAGCCTAGCCCCGGCTTATATGGTATCGGGGTCTAGGGTTACAGGATACTAGTCAGTTACAGAGGATACCTCCTAGACGTCGACTTCCATGACAGTGTACTCCAAGTTCTTCGGGTCTTCATCTATAATGGGCCCATAGGACGATACAATGGCCTAGTGCATAAATCGAGCTAGGGGGCCTGACCCGGCCCACTTAAGGCGGCTTCTGTTATGATGAGGCACCTAATGGGGATACCCGTAATAGGTGGGCCATGAAGGGTTGAACTATCATAAAGTATGAGGTCCATATGACAGATGGGTCAAGATCAATCTCAACCACTCAGAAGTTACTCGGATGTCATTAGGATTATTGTTACTCGGACAATCAAGGGTACGAGGTACTCAGAAAAACTAGAATTATTCGGCCAGATAATATACTCGGATACATTAAGCATGCCGAATCACTCGGACGAGGAACTTCCGGGTACTCGGATGAACCGTCAGTTGTATAAAAGAAGCGGAACAAGCATGGAAGACATCTAAAGCATCATTAGAGCATCCATTTCTTGCATTATTAAAACTCCCATAATACTTCTAGTGGATGATAATAACGCTTTAGTAGTGGGCTGAAGTAATTGCTTCACTTGTGACATAAGAGGTGAGGAGGGTGGCATATAAGCCACCTCTCGCCACTTAGACGGGGCTCACTCATTCTCTCTCTCTCTCAAACTCTGTAACATACACATTGTAATATTTGATACATACACAAAGCAAAGAAAGCTGCTCTGGAGCATGAGACGGAGACTTGTTATCTTCACCGTGAAAGGCCCGAACTTGTAAAAAATACCCGTGCCACCCACCCGCATATCGATAGATCATGCTCCATCTTATCACCCCCTTTCTACTGTCGGTATTAGAACCACGCCAGCACCCCTGAACCCTAACACCATCAGCTTGATTTTGTTTATCATTAAGATTTATGTGTTTTTTCTTTTGTTGTGAACCAAACACAGAGTTTAGAAGTGGCAGGGCAGTGCCTTTGAAGTTGTTGTTTGATGAATTTTGTCAGGTTAGTTGAAATGCGGTTCGAAATGTATGTGGCGGCTTTTGCCTTCGTGTCTGCGGACTGGTCCCCTGTTTGCGGACGGATGCGGTGTCCGGTTTGCGAGTTGGAGACGCCCTTATGATATTCGATAAAGTAAACCTGGGCATGGACAGCTCGGCACGAGCCTGGGCCGAAAAACCTGGGCCGGGCCGGGTTAGGCTCGGGCCTTGTATTGTAGCCTAGAAGATAGTTTCGGGCCGGGCTCGGGCTTCTCTTTTTCCGTATCTCGGGCCAGGCTTTCGGGCTTCGGGCCAGGCTCGGGCTTCTCTTTTTCTGTATCTCGGGCCAGACTTTCGGGCTTCGGGTCGGGCTTGCACATGCGTACACTAAAAAACAACGTTCGGGCCGAGCTTTTGATACGTCCATTTTCCATCATGCTTTTATATCAATGTTTATTGCATTATGGGCTGTTATTACACGTTATATATCAATACTTATGGCTATTCTCTCTTATTTTACAAGGTTTACCATGAAGAGGGGAAATGCCGGCAGCTGGATTTCTGGCTGGAAAAGGAGCAAATATTGGAAACTTATTCTGCACAGCTCCAAAAATCTTGAAACTCCACGAAAGCTATTTTTGGAATTAATAAGAATTATTGAGCGAAGAAAGCACACAAGGGGGCCCACACCCTGGCCAGGAGGGGGGGGGCGCCCACCCCTACTGGGCGCCCCCCCTGTCTCCTGGGCCCCTTGGTGGCCCTCCGGTGCCCATCTTCTGCTATATGAAGGCTTTTACCCTGGAAAAAATCATAGGCAAGCTTACGGGACGAAACTCCACCGCCATGAGGCGGAACCTTGGACGAATCAGTCTAGGGCTCCAGTGGAGCTGTTCTGCCGGGGAAACTTCCCTCCGGGAGGGGGAAATCATCACCATCATCATCACCAACGATCCTCTCATCGGGAGGGGGTCAATCTCCATCAACATCTTCACCAGCACCATCTCCTCTCAAACCCTAGTTCATCTCTTGTATCCAATCTTGTATCTAAAACCACAAATTGGTACTTGTGGGTTGCTAGTAGTGTTGATTACTCCTTGTATTTGATGCTAATTGGTTTATTTGGTGGAAGATCATATGTTCAGATCCTTAATGCATATTATTACTCCTCTGATTATGAACATGAATATGCTTTGTGAGTAGTTACGTTTGTTCCTGAGGACATGGGTGAAGTCTTGCTATTAGTAGTCATGTGAATTTGGTATTCGTTCGATATTTTGATGAGATGTATGTTGTCTTTCCTCTAGTGGTGTTATGTGAACGTCGACTACATGACACTTCACCACTATTTGGGCCTAGAGGAAGGCATTGGGAAGTAATAAGTAGATGATGGGTTGCTAGAGTGACCGAAGCTTAAACCCTAGCTTATGCGTTGCTTTGTAAGGTGCTGATTTGGATCCATATGTCTAATATTGTGGTTAGGTTTACCTTAATACTTCTTTTGTAGTTGCGGATGCTTGTGTCGGATTTAGGGTTCCGGCAGACCCTTGAGGTTCGAACAGTGGGGTGCGTGCGGAGGTTTCGCCTTCTACCTACCTGTTCCTCCCCGAATCGCTAGGATCTAAACTACGAAAAGAATAACACAAGAGACACAGGGTTTATACTGGTTCAGGACACCATTGTGGTGTAATACCCTACTCCAGTGTGTGGTGTGGTGGATTGCCTCTTGGGCCGGTGATGAATAATACAAGGAAGGACAGCCTCACGAGGGTCTGTTCCTGTGGTGGTGGTGTCCCTTTGGAGGGGTTGATTCCATATGCCTAGATACTATGGTGGCTAGTCCTATTTATAGGCAAAGGCCCTGGGCCTCTTCCCAAATATTGAGCGAGAAGGGCGCCAGCAATTGGCCATTTTGAAGGGGAACATCTGGTACACTTATCCTGACTAAAGTTGGTCCTCGCCTGTCAAAGGCGCTGGTGGTGACGCCGGCTTGGGCTCCACGGTGACCTCCATCCTGCCGTTGGACTGGTCTTGGTCTTGTTGCACCAAAATGGATGCCTTTGCTTGATGCTCTCGCCTGCGCTTGCTCCCCTTGCACCAAAGAGGAAAGAAGGACACTGCGCGGGCTGGCGCCCTTGGTCATCATGGCTTGTGTCATGGGCACCTCGCGAGGTACCCCACCTTGAACTCTCCGCCTCCTCGTGAGCCAGCCTGATGAGGCCGAGCCTGAGGAAGCTCTTGGTCGTCCTCCCCGCGAGGCTTGGCCCCTCGCGAGGGTCTTGAGCTTGTGTTCATGAAGATGGGCCATGCTGGGGCCCCTTTGAGCCACGCCGCAGGCCGCAGGTAGGCAAGTCTGGGGACCCCCGTTCCCAGAACGCCGACAGTAGCCCCCGGGCCCAAGGCGCGCCCGGACTTGGCCGAGCAGAGAGGCGAAAGGGCAAGTGCGAAGCATCGCGGGTCCTAACAGCCTGCGGCCTTGGGCGCCGCGTGGCGGTTGATTGGACGTGGGCGTCTCCACTTCCCCATGACGCCTTGGCAACTGCACGGATTCGACAAGTCCCTGCATGCAAAGTGGGTCATGATTACCTGCGATCGTGGCGGTCGATGGTTGGCCTCCTCTGGCTTTAAGTACGGCACGCCGCGTGCCCTTCCAGTTCATCCCCTCTTGCTTCTCCTTCTTCCTCATGGCCCCGTCAAGGAGGTTCTCGGCCGTAGAGAAGGGAAAGGCCCGCCAGGCCGAGCCTGCCTCTCCCCTGCCCAAGCGCGGTCACGGCCGCCCTCGCAAGTGCCCCGTGGCCTCCACGGCGGCTCCCCGTGGCCGCGGAGGTGACCTCCCGCATGGCGATGGGTGGCCGGCCGCGGGCGGGGTGTGTGTTTCGGCCGTGCGACCCCCGAAGCCGCGCTCTCGCGCTGCGGAGGTGCTGTCAGAGTTTGTTGTGTGGGCAGTGGAGCCGGCCAGCGCCCGGCTTCAGCTCCCTCGCTTCCTCCTAGGTGAGCTCTCGGCTAGCGCCCCGGGCGGCCTCTGGCTCCAGGCAGACGGCTGCTGCAGCCGGGACTCGTGGGCTTCGCTGGAGGTCTTCGCAGCCGGGAGCCTGGCCCTGACCCGCGGCTGGCAGACGTTCGCCCGCGCGCGTGGCCTGAGCCGCCGATGCACCCTGCACTTCAAGTTCGACGGCGATGCCACCCTCTATGTGAGGGTGTTTGGGGAAGATGGTCGCCGCGCAGGGTGCTGCCCTGAAGACAACGACCACGGCCGGGGACCCAGCCCTGGAGGGGATGGAGAGGACAGCGCGCGCGTGGCTGGCGGCGCCCAGGATTCCTCAAGCTTCACTGGTTCCTCTTCGGGCAGCGACTCTTCTAGCAGCGGCCGCGGTCGGCCTCCATGCCGTCGTGCCTGCTTGGAGGGTGGTAGCGGGTCTGCCCGCCGTCGCACCCTAGTGAAGCGCGAGAGGGAGTCCGCTTGAGCTCCGGAGGCAGCTCGGATCCGCCCTGAGGGCCGGCGCCTGGCGAGCTTCGCCTGATTTGTTCTTCCCTTTCCCTTTTTCCTGCGCAAAAAGACAGCTATGTGGGGCCCCGTGGGGGTGTGTTTGTGTTACCGTTGTCAATCGTCATACTGTTTCCGTTATTTTGGTATTGTTCCTTCCTGCTGTACGCCCGCGCATAGGTAATCCCCAGCCTTGGCCGTGGGGCGACCGACCCAGGTCTTGTATTCGTGTCGCGGTGCCCGTGAGGCATGGACTGGAGGGATGCTCCTGTAGTGGACCCGGGTTGTGAGGTCTTGACCGAAAGGATCGAAACACTCGCGAGGGCGCCAGGGCCGTCCCCTCGCGAGAACTTGCACAAGAGAAATCGAGACCGGAGGGCGAAAAGTCAAAGAGCCATAAGTCAAAAGACAGCGACAGTTTCAATAAAACTTCAAATGAGAATGAACTAGCCAACTGCAGAAAGAAAATGAAAAAGCCGCGTCCGGCACCTAGTCTAGTCTTCGACGTCTTCTCACCAGCGCGGAGCTAAGTGCTGCCACTGGGTGTGGGAGGGAGCCCCAGGGCCTGAGGCCGGCGCTCCTGAGACTCCGGGGCATGTACAGCCCCAACTCATTATTACGTGAGAGTGTCACGGGCAGCGAGCTTCACAGGCGTTGGCCTTCTTCACAGGCTCCGGGCCTTTCTTCGGGGAAGCAAGCTTCACGGGCATTGGCCCTCTTCACAGGCTCCGGGCCTTTCTCAAAATGCGACAGCTTCACAGGCATTCGCCTTCTTCACAGGCTTTGGGCCCTTTCCAAAACGCAACAGCTTCACAGGTGTTCGCCCTCTTCATAGGCTCTGGGCCTTTTCCAAAGAGATGATCTTCACAGGCATTCGCCTTCTTCACAGGCTCTGGGCCTTTTCCAAAAAGATGATCTTCATAGGCATTCGCCTTCTTCACAGGCTCCGGGCCTTTTCCAAAAAGATGATCTTCACAGGCATTCGCCTTCTTCACAGGCTCCGGGCCTTTTCCAAAAAGATGATCTTCACAGGCATTCGCCTTCTTCACAGGCTCTGGGACTTTTTCAGGGGTAAAACCTCCGGAGGTGCTGGATGTTCCACGCATTCTGGACTGGCACCCCCTCCTGAGTCTCCAAGCGCGCGAAGCCGGGCCTGGAAACATGAACAACCTTGAACGGTCCCTCCCACATGGGAGAGAGCTTATGCAATCCCTCCCTGGAGAGAACCCGCCTGAGCACGAGGTCCCCTACCTCAAGAGTCCTAGGGCGGATGTTGCGGTAGTGGTATCGCTGCAGCGCTTGTTGATATCTCGCCGCTCGCAGCGCGGCTTCTCGGCGACGCTCCTCCCCCAGCATGAGGTCCATCTCCCGCATGGCGTCCTACTGCGCTTCGTCGAATGCCAGGACCCGTGCGGACCGACGTCTGACCTCGTGAGGGAGAACCACTTCGGCTCCATAGACCAAGAAGAAAGGGGTCTCTCCAGTTGGCTTGGTTACGGTCGTGCGGATGGACCACAACACGGATTGGAACTCGTTGTACCAACCTCGGCCGGAGGCTTCCAGCTTCTTCTTGAATGTTCTGGTCTTGAGGCCCCTCAGGACCTCCGCGCTGGCCCGCTCAGCCTGGCCGTTGCTTCGGGGGTGTGCCACTGAAGCGTAGCATATCTGCGTTCCAAGGTTAGCACAGTATGTTTTGAAGAGGTTACTGGTGAACTACGAACCGTTGTCGGTGATGATGCGGTTCGGCACCCCGAACCGGCTCACGATGCCCTTGATGAACTTGACCGCTGAACCCGCAGGGATGGTGCGGACGGCTTCCACTTTGGCCCACTTGGTGAATTTGTCCACGGCGATGTAGAGGTAGCGATAGCCCCCTGGCACCCGGGGAAACGGGCCCAGGATATCAAGCCCCCAGACTGCGAATGGCCATGTGAGGGGTATGGTCTGCAGACCTCCTGCCGGCTGATGGATCTGCTTCGCATGGAATTGACAGGCTTCGCAAGCCTTTACCAATTCGACAGCGTCATTGAGCGCAGTAGGCCAATAGAAACCGCTGCGGAATGCCTTGCCCACGAGGGTTCGTGATGACGAGTGGTGCCCACAGTCTCCACCGTGTATGTCCGCTAGCAGCTCTTTCCCTTGCTCCCTGGAGATGCAGCGTAGGGATACATCATTTGGTCGCTTCCGGTAGAGTTCCCCATCCCTGATGCAGTATGCTGTGGCTTGCCGCGCCACATGCTCCGCTTCCTCTTCCTCCTCCGGCAGGGTCCCTTGCGTTAAGTAACTCCGGAGCTCTGTGATCCAGCGCCCCTCCTGAGGCTCCATTGTCAGGAGCAGGCGCGCTCCTGAGGCTGGGCCACAGGCCGGGGCTCCCGAGGTAGGTGGCTGGGGGAGCTCTTCCCGAGGCTGCGCCGTGTTTGATAGCGATGGCATGGCCGAGGGCTTGAAGAGCCGCTCCTCGAAGACGCCAGGCTCCTGAGGTAGCCGCCTGGATGCTCGTTTGGCGATGTCATCGGCCTCCTGATTGGTGCCACGGGGCACATGCTGCAACTCCAACCCCCAGAACTGCTTTTCCATCCTGCGGACCTCCGCAAGGTAGGCCTCCATGTGTTCGTCTCTTGGCTCGTATACCTTGTTGGAGAAGTTGACGAGGAGCTGTGAGTCGCCCTTGATGGTAAGGCGCTTTACCCCTAGGGCAGCCGCGACCTTCAAGCCTGCTATAAGGCCTTCATACTCCGCTATGTTGTTGGAGACCTTTTCGCCTTGCTGGAAACAGAGCTGCACGGCGTAATGGAGCTTGTCCTGAGTGGGAGATATGAGCACCGCCCCAGCCCCTGCGCCCTTCCTGGAGAACGCTCCGTCGAAGTACATGACCCAGCCTTCTGGTGCCTCGCTTCCTGGGGAGAGGGATCGATCCTCGCCGGCCTTGAGGCCCGGTGCCTCCGTCCATTCGGCCACGAAATCCGCTAGTGCGGCTCCCTTGATGACTCGGGTCGTGCTGAATTCGAGCTGAAATGCTTGCAGTTCAATGTTCCACTCGGCGACCCTTCCCGCTGAGTTAGGGCTCCGGAGCACTCTTTCCAAGGGGTACGCTGAGACAACCTTGATAGGGTGACCCTGAAAGTAGTGCCGCAGCTTGCACGAGGCCACTAGTAGCGCGAGCAGGAGTTTCTGAGGCATGGGGTATCGTGCCCTCGTATCCCGCAACACCGTGCTGATGAAGTACACTGGGTGCTCGACGAGGCTTGGAGCGTCGGTGCTGGTGGCGTCCTCCGGAAGCCGTTGTGCCTCCTGAGGCGGTGGAGCCTCCAGAAGCTGGTTGCCTGGGGGAAGGGCCTCTCTCGCTCCCGGTGCGTTCCCCTACGGCGGCTAACCTTCCTCAATCGTGGTAGTGATCTTTGTGAGTCCTTTTTGGTCCTGCTTTGCCTTGGCGCGGGCAGCTGCAGCGGCCTTGGTCCGACGCTCCTCCCTAACCGCCACCAGAGCCGCGCTGGCGGAGTAGGGAGTGGCGGTGAGGTAGAGTACCAAGGGCTCTTGCGGGCGTGGGGCCACCATCACCGGTGGGCTGGTCAGGTATCTCTTGAGATCTTGGAGTGCCTTGTCGGCCTCTTCAGTCCATTCAAAGGGCCCCTTTTTCTTCATCAACTGGAAGAAAGGCAGCGCTCGCTCCCCTAACCTGGAGATGAAGCGCCCTAGTGCAGTCACGCGCCCAGTGAGCTTCTGCATCTCTCTAAGGGTCTTTGGCGGGCTCATGTCCTCGACCGCCTTGACCTTTTCTGGGTTGGCCTCGATGCCTCGGTGGGACACGAGGAAACCCAAGAGCTTGCTCGAGGGGACTCCAAACACACACTTCTCCGGGTTGAGCCTCAGGCTCACTACGTTGAGGTTTGCAAAGGTTTCCTCCAGGTCTTGTATCAGGGTCTTGGCCTCGCGAGACTTCACTACAATGTCATCGACGTAAGCTTCCACGTTCTTCCCGAGTTGCGAGCCCAAGGTGATGTGCATGAGCCGCTGAAAGGTTGCCCCCGCATTGTGCAGCCCGAAGGGCATGCATGTATAGCAGTACACCCCACACGGGGTCAGGAAGGCCGTCTTCTCCACGTCTTCCACCGCCATCTTGATCTGATGGTACCCAGAGAAGGCATCCAAGAATCATAATAGGTCACACTCAGCGGTGGAATCAATGATTTGATCGATGCGTGGGAGCGGGAACGGATCTTGCGGGCATGCTTTGTTGAGGTTGGTGAAGTCGACACACATGCGTTCCTTCCCTCCCTTCTTTGGTACTACCACAGGGTTGGCCAACCAATCTGGATATCGAACCTCGCGAATGACCCCCGCGGCTTCTAGCTTGCGGGTCTCCTGGACGATGAAGGCCTGCTTTTCAATGGACTGCCGTCTCGCTTTCTGCTTTACGGGGCGCACGTTGGGGCACACGTTGAGGTGGTGCTCGATCACGCCCCGTGGGATCCCTGCCAGCTGATCGGGCTCCCAAGCAAACACCTTCTTGTTTGCACGCAGGAACTTGACCAGGGCTTCCTCCTGCTCGGGCCCGAGGTGGGCGCCTATGGTGAAAGTGGTGCTGGTGGACCCGTCCTCGTCGACGGGTATTTGCTTGGTCTCCGCCTTGTCTTGGGTGAACAACTGTTTCTTCTTGGCTGGTGCAGCCCCCTTAGGCTCAGGGGCCCCCGCGCTGGTGGGCTGTGCTGACGCCGCCGTCTTGAAGGCGAGCTTGAGCGCTCACAGCGCATCCTCGGCGTCCCCAGTCACGGTGAGGACTCCGCTACTCCCGGGCATCTTCATGAGGTTGTATGCCGGGTGAGTCGCGGCCATGAATTGGGCCAGTGCTGGGTAGCCGAGGATAGCATTGTAGGGGAGGCCGATGAGGGCGATGTCGAAATCGACCAGCTCCGTGCAGAAATTGTCGTAGGTGCCGAAGGTCACTGGGAGCCGGATCTGTCCCAAGGAGCTGGAAGACCCACCCTCGATGCCCATGAAGGGCTGGCTCGGCCGCAGCCGCTCCCGGGGTATGCGAAGGAGGTTGAAGGTTTTGACCGAAAGCACATTGAGGACCACGCCACCGTCGATGAGGGTCCTGGTGACAGCCACCTGGCAGATGGTGGGGTTGCACAGCATGGGGAGCGCACCCGAGCAGGCCGAGTTGGAGGGGTGGTCCTCCAAACTGAAGGCTAGCCCGGCTTGCGGCTCCGACCGGTCCCGGGAAGCCCCCTGCCGCGCGGAGGCGGCGCCGACCCGGCGGATGAACGGCTTGACACGGTGACTGGAGGGCGGCGCCTGCGAGCCGCCCAGGAGGGCCGCGACGACTGGGGAGGCCGGCGCGGCGTGGTGGGCGAGGAAGAGGTTGCGCGGCTTTTCCCAAGAGGCCACGGAGGGATGCAGGGGCGATACTCGTTGCTCGTTCCCCGCTGGGCCGGTGGCGGTGTTGACGGCGGGCGACGGGAAACAACAAGGGCGCCCGCCGATGGGAGCCATCTGGGCGACTCGAGCGGCGTGAGCAGCCCGACGAGCATCAGCCATGGATGCGACGGTCGGAGAAGAGCACGGCGACGGAAGACGAATTCTGGCGCACCCCTACCTGGCCCGCCAAATGTCGGATTTAGGGTTCCGGCAGACCCTTGAGGTTCGAACACTGGGGTGCGCGCGGAGGTTTCGCCTTCTACCTAGCTATTCCTCCCCGAATCGCTAGGATCTAAACTACGAAAAGAACAACACAAGAGACACAGGGTTTATACTGGTTCAGGCCACCATTGTGGTGTAATACCCTACTCCAGTGTGTGGTGTGGTGGATTGCCTCTTGGGCTGATGATGAATAATACAAGGAAGGACAGCCTCGCGAGGGTCTGTTCCTGTGGTGGTGTTGTCCCTTTGGAGGGGTTGATTCCAGATGCCTAGATACTATGGTGGCTAGTCCTATTTATAGGCAAAGGCCCTGGGCCTCTTCCCAAATATTGAGCGGGAAGGGCGCCAACAATTGGCCATTTTGAAGGGGAACATTTGGTACACTTATCCTGACTAAAGTTGGTCCTCGCCTGTCAAAGGCACTGGTGGTGACGCCGGCTTTGGCTCCATGGTGACCTCCATCCTGCCGTTGGACTGGTCTTGGTCTTATTGCACCGAAATGGATGCCTTTGCTTGATGCTCTCGCCTGCGCTTTCTCCCCTTGCACCAAAGAGGAAATAAGGACACTGCGCGGGCTGGTGCCCTTGGTCGTCATGGCTTGCATCATGGGCACCTCGCGAGGTACACTACCTTGAACTCTCCGCCTCCTCGTGAGCCAGCCTGATGAGGCCGAGCCTGAGGAAGCTCTTGGTCGTCCTCCCCGCGAGGCTTGGCCCCTCGTGAGGGTCTTGAGCTTGTGTTAATGAAGATGGGCCGTGCTGGGCCCCCTTTGAGCCACGCCGCAGGCCGCAGGCAGGCAAGTCTGGGGACCCCCGTTCCCAGAACGCCGACAACTTGCAATAGGGGCTAATCATAAGTGGATTGCTTGTCCAAGTAAGGGCAGTACCCAAGCACCAGTCCACCCACATATCAAATTATCAAAGTACCGAAAGAGAATCATATGAGCGTGATGAAAGCTAGCTTGACGATAATTCCCATGTGTCCTTGGGAGCTCTTTTCTCATTATAAGAAATTGTCCAGGCTTGTCCTTTGCTACAAAAAGGATTGGGCCACCTTGCTGCACTTTATTTACTTTCATTGCTTGTTACTCGTTACAATTTATCTTATCACAAAACTATCTGTTACCTACAATTTCAGTGCTTGCAGAGAAAACCTTACTGAAAACCGCTTGTCATTTCCTTCTGCTCCTCGTTGGGTTCGACACTCTTACTTATCAAAAGGACTACGACAGATCCCCTACACTTGTGGGTCATCAAGACTCTTTTCTGGCGCTGTTGCCGGGTAGTGAAGCGCCTTTGGTGAGTGGAACTTGGTAAGGAAACATTTATATAGTGTGCTGAAATTTTCTGTCTCTTGTTACTATGGAAATTAATCCTTTGAAGGGCTTGTTCAAGGTATCTTCACCCCGACCAGAAGAGCAAAGAGTTGCTCCTCAACCTACTGGACCTACTGAAAATATTTACTTTGAGATTCCTTCGGGTATGATAGAGAAACTGCTAGCTAATCCCTTTGCAGGAGATGGAACGTTGCATCCCGATTTACACCCCATCTTTGTGGGTGAAGTTTGTGGATTATTTAAGTTTGCAGGTATCCCCGATGATGTTGTCAAGAGGAAGGTCTTGTTGGGGAACGTTGCAGAAAATAAAGTTTTTCTATGCTTCACCAAGATCAATCTATGGAGTCATCTAGCAACGAGAGAGAGGAGTGCATCTACATACCCTTGTAGTTCGCGAGCGGAAGCGTTCAAGAGAACGGGGTTGAGGGAGTCGTACTCGTCGTGATCCAAATCACCGAAGATCCTAGTGCCGAGCGGACGGCACGTCCGCGTTCAACACACCTATGGTTGGGGAAGACGTCTCCTCCTTCTTGATCCACCAGGGGGGAAGGAGAGGTTGATGGAGATCCAGCAGCACAACGGCGTGGTGGTGGAAGTAGCGGTGATCTCGACAGGGCTTCGCCAAGCTCAGCGAGAGGGAGAGGTGGTACGGGGGGGAGGGAGGCGCCAGGGACTAGGGTGCGGCTGCCCTCCCTCCCCCCTCTTTATATAGGGGCCCTAGGGGGTGCGCCGGCCCCTAGAGATCCCATCTCAAGGGGGGGGGGGCGACGGCCAAGGGGGAAACTTGCCCCCCAAGCCAAGTGAGGCGCCCCCCACCCCTAGGGTTTCCAACCCTAGGCGCAGGGGGAGGCCCAAGGGGGGTGCACCAGCCCACCAGGGGCTGGTTCCCTTACCTCTTCAGCCCACAAGGCCCTCCGGGATAGGTGGCCCCACCCGGTGGACCCCCGAGACCCTTCCGGTGGTCCCGGTACAATACCGGTGACCCCCGAAACTTTTTCGATGGCCGAAACAGGACTTCCTATATACAATTCTTCACCTCCGGACCATTCCGGAACTCCTCATGACGTCCGGGATCTCATCCGGGACTCCGAACAACTTTCGGGTTACCGCATACTAATATCTCTACAACCCTAGCGTCACTGAACCTTAAGTGTGTAGACTCTACGGGTTTGGGAATCATGCAGACATGACCGAGACAGCTTTCCGGTCAATAACCAACAGCGGGATCTGGATACCCATGTTGGTTCCCACATGTTCCATGATGATCTCATCGAATTAACCGCGATGTCGAGGATTCAGGTAATCCTGTATACAATTCCCTTTGTCAATCGGTATGTTACTTGCCCGAGATTCGATCGTTGATATCCCAATACCTCGTTCAATCTCGTTAACGGCAAGTCACTTTACTCGTACCGTAATGCATGATCCCGTGACCAACCACTTAGTCACATTGAGCTCATTATGATGATGCATTATCGAGTGGGCCCAGAGATACCTCTCTGTCATACAGAGTGACAAATCCCAGTCTCGATCCGTGTCAACCCAACAGATACTTTCGGGGATACATGTAGTATACCTTTATAGTCACCCATTTACGTTGTGACGTTTGGTAGACCCAAATCACTCCTACAGTATCCGGGAGTTACTTGATCTCATGGTCTAAGGAAATGATACTTGACATTGGAAAAGCTCTAGCAAACGAACTACACGATCTTGTGCTATGCTTAGGATTGGGTCTTGTCCATCACATCATTCTCCTAATGATGTGATCCCGTTATCAATGACAACCAATGTCCATAGTTAGGAAACCATGACTATCTGTTGATCAATGAGCTAGTCAACTAGAGGCTCACTAGGGACATGTTGTGGTCTATGTATTCACACATGTATTATGATTTCCGGATAACACAATTATAGCATGAATAATAGACAATTATCATGAACAAGAAAATATAATAATAATCATTTTATTATTGCCTCTAGGGCATATTTCCAACAGTCTCCCACTTGCACTAGAGTCAGTAATCTAGTTACATTGTGATGGATCGAACACCCATAGAGTTCATGTGTTGAACATGTTTTGCTCGCGGAAGAGGTTTAGTCAACGGATCTGCGACATTCAGATCCATATGCACTTTGCAAATATCTATGTCTCCATCTTGAACATTTTCACGAATGGAGTTGAAGCGACGCTTGATGTGCCTGGTCTTCTTGTGAAACCTGGGCTCCTTGGCAAGGGCAATAGCTCCAGTGTTATCACAGAAGAGAGTGATCGGCCCCGACGCATTGGGTATGACTCCTAGGTCGGTGATGAACTCCTTCATCCATATTGCTTCATGCGCTGCCTCTGAGGCTGCCATGTACTCCGCTTCACATGTAGATCCCGCCACGACGCTTTGCTTGCAACTGCACCAGCTTACTGCCCCACCATTCAAACTATACACGTATCCGGTTTGTGACTTAGAGTCATCCAGATCTGTGTCGAAGCTAGCGTCGATGTAACCCTTTACAACGAGCTCTTCATCACCTCCATAAACGAGAAACATATCCTTAGTCCTTTTCAGGTACTTCAGGATATTCTAGACCGTTGTCCAATGTTCCATGCCGGGATTACTTTGGTACCTTCCTACCAAACTTACGGCAAGGTTTACATCAGGTCTGGTACACAACATGGCATACATAATAGACCCTATAGCCGAGGCATAGGGGATGACACTCATCTTTTCTCTATCTTCTACCGTGGTTGGGCATTGAGCCGAGCTCAATTTCACACCTTGCAACACAGGCAAGAACCCCTTCTTGGACTGATCCATATTGAACTTTTTCAATATCTTATCAAGGTATGTGCTTTGTGAAAGACCTATGAGGCGTCTCGATCTATCTCTATAGATCTTGATGCCTAATATGTAAGCAGCTTCTTCTAGGTCCTTCATTGAAAAACACTTATTCAAGTAGGCCTTAATGCTGTCCAATAGTTCTATATCATTTCCCATCAAAAGTATGTCATCTACATATAATATGAGAAATGCTACAGAGCTCCCACTCACTTTCTTGTAAATGCAGGCTTCTCCATAAGTCTGCATAAACCCAAACGCTTTGATCATCTCATCAAAGTGAATATTCCAACTCCGAGATGCTTGCACCAGCCCATAAATGGATCGCTGGAGTTTCCATACCTTGTTAGCATTCTCAGGATCGACAAAACCTTTCGGCTGCATCATATACAGTTCTTCCTTAAGATAGCCGTTAAGGAATGCCGTTTTTACGTCCATTTGCCATATCTCATAATCATAGTATGCGGCAATTGCTAACATGATTCTGATGGACTTCAGCTTCGCCACGGGAGAGAAAGTCTCATCGTAGTCAACCCCTTGAACTTGTCGATAACCCTTAGCGACAAGTCGAGCTTTATAGATGGTAACATTACCATCCGCGTCCGTCTTCCTCTTAAAGATCCATTTGTTTTCTATCGCTCGCCGATCATCGGGCAAGTCTGTCAAAGTCCACACTTTGTTTTCATACATGGATCCTATCTCGGATTGCATGGCTTCAAGCCATTTGTTGGAATCTGGGCCCGCCATTGCTTCTTCATAGTTCGAAGGTTCACCGTTGTCTAACAACATGATTTCCAGGACAGGGTTGCCATACCACTCTAGTGTGGAACGTGTCCTTGTGGACCTACGAAGTTCAGTAGTAACTTGATCTGAAGTACCTTGATCATCATCATTAATTTCCTCTCTAGTCGGTGCAGGTACCACAGGAACATCTTCCTGAGCTGCGCTACTTACCGGTTCAAGAGGTAGTACTTCATCAAGTTCCACTTTCCTCCCACTTACTTCTTTCGAGAGAAACTCTTTCTCTAGAAAGGACCCATTCTTGGCAACAAAGATCTTGCCTTCGGATCTGAGGTAGAAGGTATACCCAATGGTTTCCTTAGGGTATCCTATGAAGACGCATTTTTCCGACTTGGGTTCGAGCTTTTCAGGTTGAAGTTTCTTGACATAAGCATCACATCCCCAAACTTTTAGAAACGACAGCTTAGGTTTCTTCCCAAACCATAATTCATATGGTTTCGTCTCAACGGATTTAGACGGTGCCCTATTTAAAGTGAATGTAGCTGTCTCTAAAGCGTATCCCCAAAATGATAGCAGTAAATCGGTAAGAGACATCATAGACCGCACCATATCCAATAAAGTGCGATTCGACGTTCGGACACACCGTTACGCTGAGGTGTTCCAGGCGGCGTGAGTTGTGAACTGATTCCACATTTCCTTAAGTGCGTACCAAATTTGTGACTTAAATATTATCCTCCACGATCTGATCATAAGAACTTTATTTTTCAGTCACGTTGATTCTCTACCTCGTTCGGAAATTCCTTGAACTTTTCAAAGGTCTCAGACTTGTGTTTCATCAAGTAGACATGCCCATATCTACTTAAGTCATCAGTGAGAGTGAGAACATAACGATAGCCACCGCGAGCCTCAATGCTCATTGGACCGCACACATCAGTATGTATAATTTCCAATAAGTTGGTTGCTCGCTCCATTGTTCCGGAGAACGAAGTTTGGGTCATTTTGCCCATGAGGCACGGTTCGCACGTGTCAAATGATTCGAAATCAAGAGACTCCAAAAGTCCATCTGTGTGGAGCTTCTTCATGTGTTTGTGATACGTCTCCGTCGTATCTATAATTTTTGATTGTTCCATGACAATATTATTCAACTTTTATATACTTTTGGCAACTTTTTATACTATTTTTTGGGACTAACATATTGATCCAGTGCCCAGTGCCAGTTCCTGTCTGTTGCATGTTTTTTATTTCGCAGAAACCCAATATCAAACGGAGTCCAAACAGGATAAAAATGGACAGAGATTTTTTTGGAATATTTATGATTTTTGGGAAGTGAAATCAACGCGAAACGGTGTCCGGGGTGGTCACGAGGTAGGGGGCGCGCCCCTGACCCTCGTGGTCCACCCGTAAGGTGGTTGATGTTCTTCTTTTGGCGCAAGAAAGCTAATTTTATGAGAAAGATCTGGGCGAAAGATTGACCCCAATCGGAGTTACGGATCTCCAAATATAAAGGAAATGGTGAAGGGGAAGAAACGGGGAACGCGGAAACAGAGAGACAGATCCAATCTCGGAGGGGCTCTCACCCCTCCCACGCCATGGGAGCCAAGGACCAGAGGGGAAACCCTTCTCCCATCTAGGGAGGAGGTCAAGGAAGAAGAAGAATAAGGGGGGCTCTCTCCCCCTTGCTTCCGGTGGCGCCGGAACGCCGTCCGGGGCCATCATCATCACCGCGATCTTCACCAACACCGCCGCCATCTTCACCAACATCTCCATCACCTTCCCCCTTCTATATTCAGCGGTCCACTCTCCCTCATCCCGCTGTACCCTCTACTTGAACATGGTGCTTTATGCTTCATATTATTTTCCAATGATGTGTTGCCATCCTATGATGTCTGAGTAGATTTTCGTTGTCCTATCGGTGATTGATGAATTGCTATGATTGGTTTGAGTTGCATGTTTTATTATTGGTGCTGTCCTATTGTGCCCTCCGTGTCGCGCAAGAGCGAGGGATCCCCATTGTAGGATTTGCAATATGTTCATGATTCGCTTATAGTGGGTTGCGTGAGTGACTGAAACACAAACCCGAGTAAGGGGATTGTTGCATATGGGATAAAGGGGACTTGATGCTTTAATGCTATGGTTGGGTTTTACCTTAATGAATCTTTAGTAGTTGCGGATGCTTGCTAGAGTTCCAATCATAAGTGCATAGAATCCCAAGTAAGGGATGATATGTTAGCTTATGCCTCTCCCTCAAATAGAATTGCAATAGTGATTACCGGTCTAGTAACATAGTCAATTGCTTAGGGACAATTTCACAACTCCTACCACCACTTTTCCACACTCGCTATATTTACTTTATTGCTTCTAATCAGCCCCTAGTTTATGTTTACGTGCTATTTATTATCTTGCAAACCTTTCCTATCTTACCTACAAAGTACTTCTGGTTTCATACTTGTTCTAGGTAAAGCGAACGTCAAGCGTGCGTAGAGTTGTATCGGTGGTCGATAGAACTTGAGGGAATATTTATTCTACCTTTAGCTCCTCGTTGGGTTCAACACTCTTACTTATCAAAAATTGATGCGATCCCGTATACTTGCGGGTTATCAAGACCTTTTTCTGGCGCCGTTGCCAGGGAGTCATAGCGTGGGGTGAATATTCTCGTGTGTGCTTGTTTGCTTATCACTAAGTAATTTTTATTTGCTGTTCTTAGTTGTTCTCTATCTTTAGTTATGGATATGGAACACAAAATACCAAAAAAATTAGTTGTACTTGCTACTCATGAAGATGGGGTAACTCCTAAAACCCCCGACTCTCATTATGCGAGAGATATTATGTACTACTTTGATAATCCTGAGAAAGCCCCATTCAACTTTATAATGGGAGACACGTTGGATCAACGTGAATACTTTAGGGATTATCGCTCGACACAAAAAGGGAAACTATTATGGGATCAATTTATTATGTTGTGTTGGTATGCCTGGAATCTATGCTTGAGATATGATATTACTTGTTTCTCTAGGATGGAGGCTCCACACCTCCCCTTTTCATGCAAATTTAATGATAATGAAACCTTAGCTTCCTATGCTAATGATATATATGATTACTATGATGTGGAACAAATAGAAGAATTTGTTGCTTTTAAGGCTGCCTATGATATTGAAGCTTTGTTTGAAAAGTATGAAGCTTTTGATGATGATGGTTATAGGCCGGAAAAATCTTGCTATACTTGGATATTGCTATGAAAATTATGAATACAATTACTATATTAATGCTTTAATGAAGAAAGTCAACGCTGTCCAAGAAGAGACTAATATTTTGCAGGAAGCTATGGAAGAAGAAATTGATGAAATTGTGAGCTCATTGGATGAAAAAGATGATGAGGAGAGCGAAGAACAAAAGGAGGAAGAGCGGGTTGATCACCCGAGCCCACCTTCTAATGAGAGTAACTCTTCAACTCATACATTGTTTAATTCCCCTTCGTGCTTACCGAAGGATGATTGCTATAATGATTGTTATGATCCCGTTGATTCTATTGAAATACCCCTTTCTGATGATGCTTGCTATGCTTGTGGCCAAGATGCCAATATGAATAATGCTTATGGATATGAACTTGCTATAGTTCCTTATGTTAAACATGAAATTGTCACTATAGCACCCACGCATGATAGTCCTATTATCTTTTTGAATTCTCCCAACTATAATATATCGGAGAAGTTTGCACTTATTAAGGATTATATTGATGAGTTGCCTTTTACCGTTGCACATGATGATTTTGATAAATATAATATGCATGTGCTTGCTGCTCCTACTTGCAATTGTTATGAGAGAGGAACTCTATCTCCGCCTCTTTATGTTTCCAACACGATAGAATTGCAAGAAACTGTTTATACTATGCATTGGCCTTTACTTGGTGTGCATGAATTGTTCTTTTATGACATGCTGATGCATAGGAAGAGAGTTAGACTTCGTGATTACATGATTTATGTTACTTTGTGCTCATTACTAAATTACAAATCATTGTTAATTAAAATTGGCTTTGATATACCTTGGGATTCGGGTGGATTCATTACTTGAGCACTAAATGCCTAGCTTAATGGCTTTAAAGAAAGCGCTGCCAGGGAGACAACCTGAAAGTTTTAGAGAGTCATCTATTTTTGTTGAGTGCTTTTATATAGTTTAAAAACAAAAAAATAAAGAGGGTAACCTCAAAACGTTTCCAAAAGGAAAGTGAAAGTGAGAAAGACAAGCATTGTTGAAGTGGGAGCTAGCCTTGAACTTTATTCATGCTCACGGAAACTTTGTGAATCTTGATTACAGAAACTTTTCAACAAAAATAATTATCCCCTTGTACAATTCCATTGTATTATAAAAATAATGTGATAAGGTTTGCCTTTAGGATGTTTACAATGCTTGTTGGTTTGTACGGTGCAGGACAGAAACTTTGGCTGTAGTGCGCGATTTTACATTTTTAACTGGAAAGTCAAACGGTTCTGATTCCCTTTGCACTGTCTTTCTGTACAACTTGTTTATTTTTCCTAATTTTGGTATAAGTTTTGGGGTAACAGAAGTATGGTGGATGTTCAGATTGCTGCAGACTGTTCTGTTTTTGACATATTCTGTTTTTGATGCATAGTTTGCTTGTTTTGATGAATCTATCAATTTATATTAGTGGATTAAGCCATGGAAAAGTATATTACAGTATACACAATGCAAAAACAAAATATGAATTGGTTTGCAACAGTACTTAGAGTGGTGATTTGCTTTATTATACTAACGGATCTTACCGAGTTTTCTGTTGAAGTTTTGTGTGGATGTAGTGTCTAATTGAGGATGTTTCGATGTGAGAAGAAGGAAGAGAGGCAAGAGCTCAAGCTTGGGGATGCCCGAGGCACCCCAAGTAAATATTCAAGGAGACTCAAGCGTCTAAGTTTGGGGATGCTGGGGAGGCATCCCCTCTTTCTTCAACAAGTATCGGTATGTTTTCGGATTTGTTTCGTTCATGCATTATGTGCAAGTCTTGGAGCATCTTTTGCAATTAGATTTTTATTTTTCTTTTATGCACCATGCTGGTATGAGATATTCCTTGGTCGATTTATAGAATGCTCATTGCACTTCACTTATATCTTTTGAGTATGGCTTTATAGAATGCTTCATGTGCTTCACTTATATCATTTGAAGTTTGGATTGCCTGTTTCTCTTCATATAGACAACCGCCATTTATAGAATGCTCTTTTGCTTCACTTATATTTGTTAGAGCGTGGGCATATATTTTGTAGAAAGAATTTAAACTCTCTTGCTTCACTTATATCTATTTAGAGAGATGACAGGAATTGGTCATTCACATGGTTAGTCATAAAATCCTACATAAACTTGTAGATCGCTGAATATGATATGTTTGATTCCTTGCAATAGTTTTGCGATATATAGGTGGTGATATTAGAGTCATGCTAGTGAGTGGTTGTGGATTGTAGAGACACTTGTGCTGAGGTTTGTGATTCCCGTAGCATGCACGTATGGTGAACCGCTTTGTGATGAAGTTGGAGCACAATTTTATTTATTGATTGTCTTCCTTATGAGTGGCGGTCGGGGATGAGCGATGGTTTTTTCCTACCAATCTATCCCCCTAGGAGCATGCACGTAGTACTTTGTTTTCAATGGCTTGTAGATTTTTGCAATAAGTATATGAGTTCTTTATGACTAATGTTGAGTCCATGGATTGTACGCACTCTCACCCTTCCATCATTGCTAGCCTCTTCGGTACTGTGCATTGCCCTTTCTCACCTTGAGAGTTGGTGCAAACTTCGCCGGTGCATCCAAAACCCGTGATACGATACACTCTATCACACATAAGCCTCATTATATCTTCCTCAAAACAGCCACCATACCTACCTATCATGGCATTCCCATAGCCATTCCGAGATATATTGCCATGCAACTTCCATCATCATCATATACATGACTTGAGCATTCATTGTCATATTGCTTTGCATGATCGTATAGCTAGCATGATGTTGATGTCATTGCTATGCTAGATCATTGCACATCCCGGTACACCGCCGGAAGCATTCATATAGAGTCATATCTTTGTTCTAGATATTGAGTTGTAAGTAAATAAAAGTGTGATGATCATCATTATTAGAGCATTGCCCCAGTGAGGAAAGGATGATGGAGACTATGATTCCCCCACAAGTCGGGATGAGACTCCGGACTTTATGAAAAATAAAAGAGGCCAAAGAAGCCCAAATAAAAAAAAGAGGCCAAAGAAGCCCACCAAAAATAAAAAAAATAAAAAAATAAAAAAATGAGAGAAAAAGAGAGAAGGGGCAATGTTACTATCCTTTTACCACACTTGTGCTTCAGAGTAGCACCATGTTCTTCGTAGAGAGAGCCTCCTATGCTTTCACTTTCATATACTAGTGGGAATTTTCATTATAGAACTTGGCTTGTATATTCCGATGATGGGCTTCCTCAAATGCCCGAGGTCTTCATGAGCAAGCAAGTTGGATGCACACCCACTTAGTTTCAGTTTGAGCTTTCATACACTTATAGCTCTAGTGCATCCGTTGCATGGCAATCCCTACTCACTCACATTGATATCTATTGATGGGCATCTCCATAGCCCGTTGATACGCCTAGTCGATGTGAGACTTTCTTCTCCTTTTTATGTCTTCTCCACATAACCCCCACCATCATATTCTATTCCACCTATAGTGCTATGTCCATGGCTCACGCTCATGTATTGCGTGAAAGTTGAAAAAGTTTGAGATTATTAAAGTATGAAACAATTGATTGGCTTGTCATTGGGGTTGTGCATGATTAAATACTTTGTGTGATGAAGATAGAGCAACAGCCAGACTATATGATTTTGTAGGGATAAGCTTGCTTTGGCTTTGTTGTTTTGAAAAGACATGATTGCTTTATTGGTACGCTTGAAGTATTATTGTTTTTTATGTCAAATGATAGACTATTGCTTTGAATCACTCATGTCTTAATATTCATGCCATGATTAGACATATGATCAAGATTATGCTAGGTAGCATTCCACATCAAAAATTATCTTTTTTACCATTTACCTACTCAAGGACGAGCAGGAATTAAGCTTGGGGATGCTGATACGTCCCGTCGTATCTATAATTTTTGATTGTTCCATGCCAATATTATTCAACTTTTATATACTTTTGGCAACTTTTTATAGTATTTTTTGGGACTAACATATTGATCCAGTGCCGAGTGCCAGTTCCTGTCTGTTGCATGTTTTTTGTTTCGCAGAAACCCAATATCAAACGGAGTCCAAACGGGATAAAAACGGACGGAGATTTTTTTGGAATATTTATGATTTTTGGGAAGTGAAATCAACGCGAAACGGTGTCCGGGGTGGTCACGAGGTAGGGGGGCGCGCCCTACCCCCCAGACGCGCCCCTGACCCTCATGGTCCACCTGTAAGGCGGTTGACACTCTTCTTTTGGTGCAAGAAAGCTAATTTTATGAGAAAGATCTGGGTGAAAGATTCACCCCAACCGGAGTTACGGATCTCCAGATATAAAGGAAACGGTGAAGAGGAAGAAACAGAGAACGCAGAAACAGAGAGATAGATCCAACCTCAGAGGGGCTCTCACCCCTCCCACGCCATGGGAGCCAAGGACCAGAGGGGAAACCCTTCTCCCATCTAGGGAGGAGGTCAAGGAAGAAGAAGAAGAAGGGGGGCTCTCTCCCCCTTGCTTCCGGTGGCGCCAGAACGCCGCCGGGGGCCATCATCATGACTGCGATCTTTAGCAACACCGCCGCCATCTTCACCAACATCTCCATCACCTTCCCCCTTCTATATTCAGCGGTCCACTCTCCCGCATCCCGCTGTACCCTCTACTTGAACATGGTGCTTTATGCTTCATATTATTTTCCAATGATGTGTTGCCATCCTATGATGTCTGAGTAGATTTTCGTTGTCCTATCGGTGATTGATGAATTGCTATGATTGGTTTGAGTTGCATGTTTTATTACTGGTGCTGTCCTATTGTGCCCTCCGTGTCGCGCAAGCGTGAGGGATCCCCATTGTAGGGTTTGCAATATGTTCATGATTCGCTTATAGTGGGTTGCGTGAGTGACTGAAACACAAACCCGAGTAAGGGGATTGTTGCGTATGGGATAAAGGGGACTTGATGCTTTAATGCTATGGTTGGGTTTTACCTTAATGAATCTTTAGTAGTTGCGGATGCTTGCTAGAGTTCCAATCATAAGTGCATAGAATCCCAAGTAAGGGATGATATGTTAGCTTATGCCTCTCCCTCAAATAGAATTGCAATAGTGATTACCGATCTAGTAACATAGTCAATTGCTTAGGGACAATTTCACAACTCCTACCACCACTTTTCCGCACTCGCTATATTTACTTTATTGCTTCTAATCAGCCCCTAGTTTATGTTTACGTGCTCTTTATTATCCTGCAAACCTTTCCTATCTTACCTACAAAGTACTTCTAGTTTCATACTTGTTCTAGGTAAAGCAAACGTCAAGCGTGCGTAGAGTTGTATCGGTGGTCGATAGAACTTGAGGGAATATTTATTCTACCTTTAGCTCCTCGTTGGGTTCGACACTCTTACTTATCAAAAACTGTTGCGATCCCATATACTTGCGGGTTATCAGTTTGACACCAATGTGACCAAGGCGGCAGTGCCACAGATATGTGGGACTATCATTATCAATCTTACATCTTTTGGTATTCACACTATGAATATGTGTAACATCACGTTCGAGATTCATTAAGAATAAACCATTGACCAGCGGGGCATGACCATAAAACATATCTCTCATATAAATAGAACAACTATTATTCTCGGATTTAAATGAGTAGCCATCTCGTATTAAACGAGATCCAGATACAATGTTCATGCTCAAAACTAGCACTAATTAACAATTATTGAGGTTTAAAACTAATCCTGTAGGTAAATATAGAGGTAGTGTGCCGACGGCGATCACATCGACCTTGGAACCATTCCCGACGCACATCGTCACCTCGTCCTTCGCCAGTCTCCGCTTATTCCCAGCTCCTGTTTTGAGTTACAAATATGAGCAACCGCACCGGTATCAAATACCCAGGAGCTACTACGAGTACTGGTAAGGTACACATCAATTACATGTATATCACATATACCTTTAGTGTTGCCGGCCTTCTTGTCCGCTAAGTATTTGGGGCAGTTCCGCTTCCAGTGACCCTTCCCTTTGCAATAAAAGCACTCAGTCTCAGGCTTGGGTCCATTCTTTGGCTTCTTCCCAGCAACTGGCTTACCGAGCGCAGCAACTCCCTTGCCGTCCTTCTTGAAGTTCTTTTTACCCTTGCCTTTCTTGAAACTAGTGGTTTTATTGACCATCAACACTTGATGTTCCTTTTTGATTTCCACCTCTGCTGATTTCAGCATTGAAAATACTTTAGGAATAGTTTTCACAATCCCCTGCATATTGTAGTTCATCACAAAGCTCTTGTAGCTAGGTGGGAGCGACTGGAGGATTCTGTCAATGACCGCCTCGTCCGGGAGGTTAATGTCCAGCTGGGACAAGCGGTTGTGCAACCCAGACATTTTGAGTATGTGCTCACTGACAGAACTATTTTCCTCCATCTTACAACTGTAGAACTTGTCGGAGACTTCATTTCTCTCGACCCGGGCATAGGCTTGGAAAACCATTTTCAGCTCTTCGAACATCTCATATGCTCCGTGTTGCTCAAAATGCTTTTGGAGCCCCGGTTCTAAGCTGTAAAGCATGCCGCACTAAACGAGGGAGTAATCATCAGCACACGACTGCCAAGCATTCATAACGTCTTGGTTCTCTGGGATGGGTGCTTCACCTAGCGGTGCTTCTAGGACATATGCTTTCTTGGCAGCTATGAGGATAATCCTCAGGTTCCGGACCCAGTCGTATAGTTGCCGCCATCATCTTTCAGCTTGGTTTTCTCTAGGAACGCGTTGAAGTTGAGGTTGACATGAGCGTGGGCCATTTGATCTACAAGACATTTTGCAAAGGTTTTTAGACTAAGTTCATGATAATTAAGTTCATCTAATCAAATTATTTAATGAACTCCCACTCAGATTAGACATCCCTCTAGTCATCTAAGTGATACATGATCCGGCTCAACTAGACCGTGTCCGATCATCACGTGAGACGGACTAGGCATCATCGGTGAACATCTCCATGTTGATCGTATCTTCCATACGACTCATGTTCGACCTTTCGGTCTCTTGTGTTCCGAGGCCATGTCTGTACATGCTAGGCTCGTCAAGTCAACCTAAGTGTTTTGCATGTGTAAATCTGTCTTACACCCGTTGTATGTGGACGTTGGAATCTATCACACCCAATCATCACGTGGTGCTTCGAAACAATGAACTTTCGCAACGGCGCATAGTTAGGGGGAACACTTTCTTGAAATTATTATGAGGGATCATCTTATTTACTACCGTCGTTCTAAGCAAATAAGATGCAAAAACATGATAAACATCACATGCAATCAAATAGTGACATGATATGGCCAATATCATATTGCTCCTTTGATCTCCATCTTCGGGGCGCCATGATCATCTTCGTCACCGGCATGACACCATGATCTCCATCATCATGATCTCCATCATCGTGTCTCCATGAAGTTGTTCGCCAACTATTTCTTCTACTACTATGGCTAACGGTTTAGCAATAAAGTAAAGTAATTACATGGCGTTTATTCATTGACACGCAGGTCATACAATAACTAAGACAACTAATATGGCTCCTGCCGGTTGTCATACTCATCGACATGCAAGTCGTGATTCCTATTACAAGAACATGATCAATCTCATGCATCACATATATATCATTCATCACATCCTTTTGGACATATCACATCACAAGGCATATGCTGCAAAAACAAGTTAGACGTCCTCTAATTGTTGTTACATGTTTTTACGTGGCTGCAATAGGGTTCTAGCAAGAATGTTTCTTACCTGCGTAAAACCACAACGTGATATGGCAATTTCTATTTACCCTTCATAAGGACCCTTTTCATCGAATCCGATCCGACTAAAGTGGGAGAGACAGTCACCCACTATCCACCTTATGCAACTAGTGCATGTCAGTCGGTGGAACCTGTCTCACGTAAGCGTACGTGTAAGGTCGGTCCGGGCCGCTTCATCCCACGATGCCGCCGAAACAAGATAAGACTAGTAGTGGCAAGAAAATTGACAACATCTACGCCCACAACAAGAATGTGTTCTACTCGTGCATAGAAACTACGCATAGACCTAGCTCATGATGCCACTATTAGGGAACGTTGCAGAAAATAAATTTTTTCTACGCTTCACCAAGATCAATCTATGGAGTCATCTAGCAACGAGAGAGAGGAGTGCATCTACATACCCTTGTAGATCACGAGCAGAAGTGTTCAAGAGAACGGGGTTGAGGGAGTCGTACTCGTCGTGATCCGAATCACCGAAGATCCTAGTGCCGAATGGATGGCACCTCCGCGTTCAACACACGTACGGTTGGGGAAGACGTCTCCTCCTTCTTGATCCAGCAAGGGGGAAGGAGAGGTTGATGGAGATCCAGCAGCACAACGGCGTGGTGGTGGAAGTAGCGGTGATCTCGGCAGGGCTTCGCCAAGCTCAGCGAGAGGGAGAGGTGGTACGGGGGGGAGGGAGGCGCCAGGGACTAGGGTGCGGTTGCCCTCACTCCCCCCTCTTTATATAGGGGCCCTAGGGGGTGCGCCGGGCCCTAGAGATCCCATCTCAAGGGGGGGGCTAGGGTTTCCAACCCTAGACGCAGGGGGAGGCCCAAGGGGGGCGCACCAGCCCACCAGGGGCTGGTTCCCTTCCCTCTTTAGCCCACGGGGCCCTCCGGGATAGGTGGCCCCACCCGATGGACCCACGGGACCCTTCCGGTGGTCCCAGTACAATACCGGTGACCCCCGAAACTTTCCCGGTGGCCAAAACAGGACTTCCTATATACAATTCTTCACCTTCGGACCATTCCGAAACTCCTCGTGACGTCCGGGATCTCATCTGGGACTCTGAACAACTTTCGGGTTACCGCATACTAATATCTCTACAACCTTAGCGTCACCGAACCTTAAGTGTGTAGACCCTACGGGTTCGGGAATCATGCAGACATGACCGAGACAGCTTTCCGGTCAATAACCAACAGCGGGATCTGGATACCCATGTTGGTTCCCACATGTTCCACAATGATCTCATCGAATGAACCACGATGTCGAGGATTCAGGCAATGTCGTATACAATTCCCTTTGTCAATCGGTACGTTACTTACCCGAGATTCGATCGTCAGTATCCCAATACCTCGTTCAATCTCGTTATCGGCAAGTCACTTTACTCGTACCGTAATGCATGATCCCGTGAGCAACCATATGGTCACATTGAGCTCATTATGATGATGCATTACCGAGTGGGCCCATACATACCTCTCCATCATACGGAGTGACAAATCCCAGTCTCGATCCGTGTCAACCCAATAGATACTTTCGGGGATACCTGTAGTATACCTTCATAGTCACCCAGTTACGTTGTGACGTTTGGTACACCCAAAGCACTCCTACGGTATCCTGGAGTTACATGATCTCATGGTCTAAGGAAATGATACTTGACATTGGAAAAGCTCTAGCAAACAAACTACACGATCTTGTGCTATGCTTAGGATTGGGTCTTGTCCATCACATCATTCTCCTAATGATGTGATCCCGTTATCAATGACATCCAATGTCCATAGTCAGGAAACCATGACTATCTATTGATCCACGAGCTAGTCAACTAGAGGGTCACTAGGGACATGTTGTGGTCTATGTATTCACACATGTATTACGATTTCCAGATAACACAATTATAGCATGAATAATAGACAATTATCATGAACAAGGAAATATAATAATAATCATTTTATTATTGCCTCTAGGGCATATTTCCAACAGGTCTTCCCTATATCTTTGAAGGGAGATGCATTGACATGGTATGGGCTACGTGATGATACGGGATCTTGGAATTATAAATGATTGAAGTTGGAATTTCACCAGAAGTTCTATCCTATGCATCTTTTTCATCATGATCATAATTACATATATAATTTCTGGCCTCGCGAAGGAGAAAGCATCGCTCAAGCTTGGGGGAGGCTTAAGTCAATGTTATATTCATGCCCCAATCATGAGCTCTCAAGAGAAATGATTATTCAAAAAATTTATGCTCGGCTTTCTCCCAATGATCGCAACATGCTCGATACTTCCTTCGCTGGTTCTTATATGCTGAAGACTGTTGAATTCAAATGGGACTTATTGGAAAGAATTAAACGCAACTCCGAAGATTGGGGTTCCGACGATGGTAAGGAGTCAGGTATGACACCTAAGTTTGATTATCTTAAATCTTTTATGGATACCGATGCTTTTCGTGGATTTAGCGCTAAATATGGACTTGACTCTGAGATAGTAGCTTCTTTCTGTGAATATTTTGCTACTCACGTTGATCTCCCTAAGGAGAAGTGGTTTAAATATAATCCTCCCATTGAAGTAAAAGTAGTTGCACCTATTACAGTTGAAGAAAAGACTATCACTTATAGTGATCCTATTGTTCCTACTACTTATGTTGAGAAACCTCCTTTTCCTGTTAGGATAAAGGATCATGCTAAAACTTCGGCTGTTGTTTGTAAGAGTAATACTAGGACTTATACACCTCCTGAGCAAATCAAAGTTGAACCTAGTATTTCTATGGTTAAAGATCTCTTGGATGATGATTTAGATGGGCATGTTATTTATTTCTATGGTGAGACTGCTAATATTGTTAAACCAGATGCTAAGATACATAGACCTGCTGTAGGCACGCCTGTTATTTCTGTTAAAATAGGAGATCATTGTTATCATGGCTTATGTGATATGGGTGCTAGTGCTAGTGCAATACCCTATGACTTATATTAAGAAATTATGCATGATATTGCACCCGCTGAAATAGAAGATATTGATGTTACCATTAAGCTTGCTAATAGGGACACCATTAAACCAGTAGGGATTGTTAGAGATGTCGAAGTCTTGTGTGGGAAGGTTAAATATCCTGCTGATTTTCTTGTTCTTGGTTCCCCACAAGATGATTTTTGTCCCATTATTTTTGGTAGACCCTTCTTGAATACTGTTAATGCTAGGAATGATTGTGAAAAGGATACTGTTACAATTGGTTTAGAGGATGTGTCTCATGAGTTTAATTTTGCTAAGTTTCATAGACAACCTCGTGATAGACAATCACCTAGTAAGGATGAGATTATTGGTCTTTTTCTATTGCCGTGCCTCCTACTGATCCGTTAGAACAATATTTGCTAGACCATGAAAATGATATGTTTATGAAGGAAAGAAGGGAAATAGATGAAGTGTTCCTTCAACAGGAACCTATTCTGAAACACAACTTACCTGTTGAAATCCTAGGGGACCCCCCTCCACCCAAGGGTGATCCTGTGTTTGAACTCAAACCATTACCTGATAATCTTAAGTATGCTTATCTTGATGAAAAGAAAATATATCCTGTTATTATTAGTGCTAACCTTTTAGAACAAGAAGAAGAAAGATTATTGAAAACTCTGAAGAAGCACCGTGCTGCTATTGGATATACTCTGGATGATCTCAAGGGCATTAGTCCCACGTTATGCCAACACAAAATTAATTTGGAAGACGATGCCAAACCAGCTAGAGATCCTCAATGATGATTGAATCCTAAGATGAAAGACGTGGTAAGAAAGGAGATACTAAAGCTCCTTGAGGCAGGTATAATTTATCCCGTTGCTGATAGTGAGTGGGTAAGCCCTGTCCATTGTGTTCCTAAAAAGGGAGGCATTACTGTCTTTCCTAATGATAAAGATGAACTAATCCTGCAAAGAATTGTTACAGGTTATAGGATGGTAATTGATTTCCGTAAATTAAATAAAGCTACTAAGAAAGATCATTACCCTTTACCTTTTATCTATCAAATACTAGAAAGACTATCCAAACACACACATTTTTGCTTTCTAGATGGTTATTCTGGTTTCTCTCTCAAATACCTGTGTCAGTGAAGGATCAATCAAAAACTACTTTTACTTGCCCTTTCAGTACTTTTGCTTATAGACGTATGCCTTTTGGTTTATGTAATGCACCTGCTACCTTTCAAAGATGCATGATGGCTATATTCTCTGACATTTGTGAAAAGATTTGTGAGGTATTCATGGATGATTTCTCTGTTTATGGATCCTCTTTTGATGATTGCTTGAGCAACCTTGATCAAGTTTTGCAGAGATGTGAAGACACTAGTCTCGTGTTGAATTGGAAAAAGTGCCACTTTATGGTTAATGAAGGCATTGTCTTGGGGCATAAGATTTCTGAGAGAGGTATCGAAGTTGATAAAGCTAAAGTTGATGCTATTAAAAAGATGCCATGTCGCAAGGACATAAAAGTTATAAGAAGTTTCCTTGGTCATGCCGGTTTTTATAGGAGGTTCATTAAGGACTTTTCTAAAATCTCTAGGCCTCTGACTAATTTATTGCACAAAGATATTGCTTTTGTCTTTGATTATGATTGTGTAGAAGCATTTGAAATACTTAAGAAAGCTTTGATCACTGCACCTATTGTTCAGCCACCTGATTGGAATTTAACTTTTGAAATTATGTGTGATGCTAGTGATTATGCTATAGATGATGTTCTAGGGCAAAGAGTTGATAAGAAATTGAATGTTATCCAGTATGCTAGTAAGACTCTGGATATTGCCCAGAGAAATTATGCTACTACTGAAAAAGAGTTCTTAGCAGTTGTGTTTGCATGTGATAAGTTTAGACCTTATATTGTTGATTCCAAAGTTACTATTCACACTGATCATGCTGCTATTAAATATCTTATGGAAAAGAAAGATGCTAAGCCTAGACTCATTAGATGGGTTCTCTTGCTCCAAGAATTTGATTTGCATATTATTGATAGAAAGGGAGCTGAGAACCCCGTTGCAGACAACTTGTCTAGGTTAGAGAATATTCTTGATGACCCACTACCTATTGATGATAGCTTTCCTGATGAACAATTAGCGGTCATTAATGCTTCTCGTACTACTCCTTGGTATGCTGATTATGCTAATTAAATTGTCGCTAAATTTATACCACCTAGTTTCACATACCAGCAAAAGAAAAAGTTCTTTTATGATTTAAGACATTACTTCTGGGACGACCCACACCTTTATAAAGGAGTAGATGGTGTTATTAGACGTTGTGTACCTGACCATGAACAGGAACAGATCCTACATAAGGGTCATTCTGAATCATATGGAGGACACCACGCTGGAGATAGAACTGCACATAAGGTATTGCAATCCGTTTTTTATTGGCCTACTCTTTTCAAAGATGCTCGTAAGTTTGTCTTGTCTTGTGATGAATGTTAAAGAATTGGTAATATTAGTAGACGTCAAGGAATGCCTATGAATTATTCTCTTGTTATTGAACCATTTGATGTTTGGGGCTTTGATTATATGGGACCTTTTCCTGCCTCTAATGGTTACACAAATATTTTAGTTGATGTTGATTACGTTACCAAGTGGGTAGAAGCTATTCCAACTAGTAGTGCTGATCATAACACTTCTATTAAAATGCTTAAAGAAGTTATTTTTCCGAGGTTTGGAGTCCCTAGATATCTTATGACTGATGGTGGTTCACATTTTATTCATGGTTCTTTCCGTAAGATGCTTGCTAAATATGATGCTAATCATAGAATCACATCTCCTTATCACCTACAGTCTAGTGGTCAAGTAGAATTGAGAATAGAGAGCTCAAATTAATTTTGCAAAAGACTGTGAATAGATCTAGAAAGAATTGGTTGAAAAAACTTGACGATGCATTATGGGCCTATAGAACTGCATATAAAAATCCTATGGGTATGTCTACGTATAAGATGGTTTATGGAAAAGCATGTCACTTACCGCCGGAGACCTAGATTGGTTCCGCCAAGATCCCCTACACTTGTGGGTCATCAATAAGTGACATGCTTTTCCATAAACCATCTTATAAGGAGACATACCCATAGGATTTTTGTATGCAGTTCTATAGGCCCATAATGCATCATCAAGTTTTTTGGATCAATTCTTTCTAGATCTATTCACAATCTTTTGCAAAATTAATTTGAGCTCTCTCTTGCTCAACTCTACTTGACCACTAGACTGCGGATGATAAGGAGATGTGATTCTATGATTAACATCATACTTAGCAAGCATCTTACGGGAAGCACCATGAATAAAATGTGAACCACCATCAGTCATAAGATATCTAGGGACTCCAAACCTCGAAAAAATAATTTATTTAAGCATTTTAATAGAAGTGTTATGATCAGCACTACTAGTTGGAATAGCTTCTACCCACTTAGTAACGTAATCAACAACAACTAAAATATGTGTGTAACCATTAGAGGCAGGAAAAGGTCCCATATAATCGAAGCCCCAAACATCAAACGGTTCAATAACAAGAGAATAATTCATAGGCATTTCTTGACATCTACTAATGTTACCTATTCTTTGACATTCATCACAAGATAAGACAAAACTTACGAGCATCTTTGAAGAGAGTAGGCCAATAAAAACCAGATTGTAGTACCTTGTGTGCAGTTCTATCTCCAGTGTGGTGCCCTCCATAGGATTCAACGTGACACTTGCGTAGGATCTGTTCCTATTAATGCTCAGGCACACAACGTCTAATAGCACCATCTACTCCTTCTTTATAAAGGTGTGGATCATCCCAAAAGTAATGTCTTAAATCATAAAAGAATTTTTTTTCTTTTGCTGGTATGTGAAACTAGGCGGTATAAATTTAGCAACGATGTAATTAGCATAATCAGCATACCAAGGAGCAGTACGAGAAGCATTAACGACCGCTAACTGTTCATCAGGAAAGCTATCATCAATAGGCAGTGGGTCATCAAGAGCATTCTCTAACCTAGACAAGTTGTCTGCAACGGGGTTCTCAGCTCCCTTTCTATCAATAATATGCAAATCAAATTCTTGGAGAAAGAGAACCCATCTAATGAGCCTAGGCTTAGCATCTTTTTTTCCATAAGATATTTAATAGCAGCATGATCAGTGTGAATAGTAACTTTGGGATCAACAATATAAGGTCTAAACTTATCACATGCAAACACAACTGCTAAGAATTCTTTTTCAGTAGTAGCATAATTTCTCTGGGCAGTATCAAGAGTCTTACTAGCATACTGGATACCATTCAATTTCTTATCAACTCTTTGCCCTAGAACAACACCTACAACATAATCACTAGCATCACACATAATTTCAAAAGGTAAATTTCAATCAAGTGGTTGAACAATAGGTGCAGTGATCAAAGCTTTCTTAAATATTTCAAATGCTTCTACACAATCATCATCAAAGACAAAAGGAATATCTTTTTGCAATAAATTAGTCAGAGGCCTAGAGATTTTAGAAAAGTCCTTAATGAACCTCCTATAAAAACCGGCATGACCAAGGAAACTTCTTATACCTTTTATGTCCTTGGGACATGGCATCTTTTTAATAGCATCAACTTTAGCTTTATCAACTTCAATACCTCTCTCGGAAATCTTGTGCCCCAAGACAATGCCTTCATTAACTATAAAGTGGCACTTTTCCCAATTCAGGACGAGACTAGTGTCTTCACACCTTTGCAAAACTCGATCAAGGTTGCTCAAACAATCATCAAAAGAGGATCCATAAACGGAGAAGTCATCCATGAATACCTCACAAATCTTTTCACAAAAATCAGAAAATATAGCCATCATGCATCTTTGAAAGGTAGCAGGTGCATTACATAAACCAAAAGGCATATGTCTATAAGCAAAAGTACCGAAAGGGCAAGTAAAAGTAGTTTTTGATTGATCCCCCGCTAACACAGGTATTTGAGAGAAACCAGAATAACCATCTAGAAAGCATGAATGGGTGTGTTTGGATAGTCTTTCTAGCATTTGATCAATAAAAGGTAAAGGGTATCTTTCTTAGTAGCCTTATTTAATTTACGGAAATCAATTACCATCCTATAACCTGTAATAATTCTTTGCGGGATCAATTCATCTTTATCATTAGGAACAACGGTAATACCTCCCTTTTTAGGAACACAATGGACAGGGCTTACCCAATCACTATCAGCAATGGGATAAATTATACCTACCTCAAGGAGCTTTAGTATCTCTTTTCTTACCACTTCTTTCATCTTGGGATTTAGTCGTCGTTGAGTATCTCTAACTGGTTTGGCATCGTCCTCCAAATTAATTTTGTGTTGGCATAACGTGGGACTAATGCCCTTAAGATCATCCAGAGTATATCCAATAGCAGCTCGGTGCTTTACAGAGTTTACAATAATCTTTCTTCTTCTTGCTATGAAAGGTTAGCACTAATAATAACAGGATATATTTTCTTTTCATCAAGATAAGCACACTTAAGATTACCAGGTAATGTTTTGAGTTCAAACATGGGTTCACCCTTAGGTGGAGGGGGATCCCCAAGAATTTCAACGGGAAGATTATGTTTCAGCACAGGTTCCTGTTTAAGGAACACTTCATCTATTTCCCTTCTTTCCTTCATAAACATATCATTTTCATGGTCTAGCAAATATTGTCCTAACGGATCAGTAAGAGGCACAGCAATGGAAGCAAGACCAATAATCTCATCCTTACTAGGTGGTTCCCTATCACGAGGTTGTCTATGTGAAATGATCTAGATGATGACTAGAGGGGGGGTGAATAGGAGTTTTAAAACTTTTACGGATTTGGCTTTATCCTAATGCGGAATTAAACTAACGGATACTTTTCAAGCACAAATCCCAAAAATGCTAGGCTCAACTAAGTGCACCAACAACCTATGCTAAACAAGATAGGAAATTAAGCAAACTAGCAAGCACAAACTATATCACAAGATATGGAAATGAAGGAACAACTAAGCAATTCAACTATCACAAGATATATCAATATGGGCAAGTATGAATTGCGGAAAGTAAAGGGTGTGGGTATGAGATAACCACAAGTGAGTCGGGGACGCGGATTTATCCCGAAGTTCACACTCGTGAGAGTGCTAATCTCCATTAGAGCGGTGCCGTAGCCAAAGCTCCGGGGCGTCACCAAGTGACTCACCGTATTCTCCCTTTCGAGTCACCCCCAACGGATGAGCCTCGATTCACTCGGGGTTGGTCTTGAAGGCGACCACCACACCTTTACAAACCTCTCCGGAGCACACCACAACCACGGAAGCTTCCGGAGGAACTTGACCACCTAGGCCACTTGAACACCCTTCCTCGGAGCACACCACAAAAGGAAGCTTCCGGGAGAACCTTGGCCACATAGGCCTCTTCACAATCTTCTCAATATATCACCAAACCGTCTAGGAGGCGAAGCCTCCAAGAGTATAAACTCATGGGCTCTCACACGAACAAATCGATGCGGGGAGCTCAAACCAATGCAACAAATGCAATGCAAGGTCAAGCAACAAATGCTCAACTCACTCTCTCAATCTCACAAGATGCAACTCAAGAAAGTGGGAGATTGAAGAGAGGGGATGCAATGGAGGAAATCAACAAATGACTCCAAGATCCATCCACAAATCACCCTTCACTTAGAAGGGAGATAGGGGTTTGGGAGAGGTGGTAAGAGGCTCAAAATGATGTTTAGAATGTGAATGAACAACCCCCAAACCGGTGGGGAGGAAGGGCTCTTTTATAGCCAACTTCCAAAACTAGCCGTTGGGGCTCCAACGGACACTTCCTGGACACCCCGTGCCCACGGGGGTTTAGACCCCGTGCCCACGGGGTCCCGTGCGCACAGTACAGGCCCGTGTGCACGGGGCCCCGTGCCCACGGGGGGCAAAAACCCCGTGTCCACGGGGTACCCAGAACAGCCTGCAGCAGCCCACTAAAACAGTGATAACTTTGGCATACGGACTCCGAATTCGATGATCTTGGGCTTGTTTTGAAGCTATGGAAAAGCCCAAGGTCCTCACATAGAGAACCACCCAAGATCAACAATAAATAATGATGCAAGTAATGCAAAGGTTTGAGCTCTCTACATGCGACATGATCAAGCTACTTGCCCGAGAGTCCCTCTTGATAGTACGGCTATCAAACCTATAATCCGGTCTCCCTCCAAGCACCATGAGACCGGCAAAACTAGGAAAACCTAGCTAAGGTATACCTTTGCCTTGCATATTCAACTTGAGCTTGGTGATGACTCCAATGCTTGTCTCAAGTTGGAATCCCTTTCTTGTCCACAACCACTTGGTGAAGATGCTTGAATTGATTCCTCATATTGCAATGAGGGAAGCCTTAACTTAAGCCCATCTTCACATGAGCATTATCATGATGTGGACCGCAAGCTTCAAAGCATATAACCTCCGGCTTCTCATCTTGCACTTGGAATCCTCGAACCCGATGACCATCACCACTTGATGTCATCCACACATAGGCTACTTGAGATCTTTCCTTTTGATGCAAGCCCATGAGAAACACCTAACCCACATAGACATACCAAACACATAGCATGGGTTAGGTAACAAAGCACAATTCACAATTACTTACCATACCACTAGATCACTTGATCTCACGTGGTACAATGTTTGTGCTTTGAGAGTTGACCACTTAGATATAATCTTTGAGCTTCATCTTGGTCAACCAACATCTTTACTCGAAGCTCCATCTTGGTTTCTTGAAAGCCACAATGAACTCTTCATTTCCCTTCATTGCTTCAAGACTATATCACCAAAGACTCTTCCATGACCATATCAAGTTCCACTATGAATATCATCTTGGTCACCACTTGCCCTTCTAAAAACTCCATCACAATCTCTTGAGAGGCATAATGAATTCGTCACTCTAGTTGCTTGCTTCAAGACTTGATCAACCGAAACCCAACACATGATCTCACCATGATCTTGTCTTGAGACCATAACTTGAATTCTTCTCTTTGATTACTCTCTCAAGCCTTGATCCTCAGAAGCCCAAATATATCAATCTTTGAGATCCTCCAATGCACTCCATCATGAACATAATTAGATTAGGCATTGAAACCAATCTTGATGGCTTCAATAGAAGTACCCGAAGACCAACTTGAAACCTCACTGGATATGGGATCTCGAGAGCCAACACCTAGGCCAAGTAAGCATGGGGTATCCAGAGAGTTGACACTCGACCCCGTGCGCACGGTACAAGCCCGTGTGCACGGGGTATCCAGAGAAGGATACCATGAGGACTTCTTCGGATGCTTTGATGGCAGACTTCACAAAACAGCCCAATGCACTTCAAGCATCACTATGGAACATATCTTCATATAAGATTCAATGCACTTGATGCTCCATAGGAATTGTCATTTAGTACCAAAGCATAGGGCAAATATATCTTCATATATATGGACTTCATCCTTGATTCTGTCCAATATCCTTGAGGCACTATCTTCATATATATGGACTTCATCCTTGATTCCGTCCAATATCCTTGAGGCACTATCTATGGACAAAACCTTCAAATATATCTCACTGAAAACATTAGTCCATAGAGATTGTCATTTAATTACCAAAACCACAATTAGGGGCTACATGCCCTTTCAATCTCCCCCATTTTGCTAATTGATGACAATCTCAACAAGAGGGTTTATATAATGAATTTAAAACAAGTATGCAATCTATCCGAGAATAAATTGTATACTTGAGGTGGTTTTGATAGCTTCAAACATCACAAAGATAGTTGATGTTATCAAAACCAGTTGTACTAGCATCGAAATACTACATAAGAATTTGATGCTAGTAGAACCACAATATATAGAGCAAACTCCCCCACAATATATGCACAGGAAATAACTTGGTGGAGTTTCCTCTATATACACATCCATGCAATGAGCAAGCACAACAAAAGTAGATAAGCATGAATGACAGGAACCAACCCACTTCACCTAAACCCTCTAAACTTCTCCCCCATTGGCAACAAGTGCCAAAATGGAAGAAAAATCTAGATGGCCAATATAGTATGAGTTCCTTCTTAATTTGTGCATTTCTCATATTATGAGTGGAATCAAATGCACATATCCAGTTATGAACAAACGAAGAAATTCACACTATATTGAGCATCCATAGAATGCACCAAAATGATATGACAAAAGAATCAAACATTCAAAGGATCCAAAGAACATATTTTGGACAAGGGATAATGGAGATATCCAATATGATAATCATGCTAAGCATGGGTCCAAAATATATCCACCAACTCATGAGTGCAAACATATGTGCAAAACATACAAGCACTCACTCAACAAGTACTAATCATGCCATGATGCAACACACACAATGTTGACTCTAACTTGAATAAATGCATGAAGTAAGTACTTGTTACCAAGAGAGAAAGCATTGGTTCAAGAGGCCCTTGATCTAGTACGCGAACATGAGGGACTTGATCTTGTTCTTGGATAGGTATATGATCTCCCATAACATCTTGCTCTTGTGTTGGGGGTGATGACTTCCCTTATGGTCGATCCACAAGAGGGGCTCTTACTCCTTCTTCTTCTACATGGACAAGGGGTGTTTCTTGTGGAAGAATATGACCAATCCCCATTGTACTTGTAGCTTGGGAAGGAGCCTCATCACCTACAACACTTGAAACAAATTGCTCCGCATGGAAGGACCGAACCGGGTTTTCATTTATCTTCTCCCCCAAATCAAAGAATCAATCAAGCTTGGCCCTAATAATTTCCCACGGTGTCTCCACCTCCTCGTGAATAAGCCAAGCATCCAATGCTTCTCCAAGGTACCTAAAACACATTAGGGTACAAAATGGTCCCCAAACATATTGGGTCCGAAGTAGTAAGCACAACCACAATACATAGGGCAAACTCCACAATAAGTATGTGCAAAAGGATATGAAAATGAATTTCATGCACACCTTTAACCATTAATTATATTATGGAGTTTACCCTATATAGAGGATCAAGAGAGCAAGCAAGGCATGAAGAAGTATATAAATAAATATGCATGCACATGCCTACCAAGATCCAAAGAGATACAATTTGGACAAGAGAACACTTAAACAAAGAATACTCCAAAAATAACATAAAGCATTCAAGTTGTCCAAATTATATCAAAGAGACGAATCCACACAGGACCGCAAGAAAAGTACAACATATGAACTAAGCAAAAACCAAAGAGCATATAGGATATACATTACACACATGCTCAAAGGCTTATCTCACTCAAGTAGATAATAGATAGTACAAGGAGTGAGATAAGGCAAGTTGAAGCACAAGCCGAGAAGAAGATGATCATAAAATTCTACCACAAGAAGAAATACCAATTGGTATTTGGAATTAACACTCGGTGGTAGAATCCGAAGGAGCACAAGATCATAATCGACAAACACCCCGTGTGCATGGGGGTCAAAAGACCCCGTGCACACGGGGTATCCAGGGAGTTACGCAGTACCCCGTGCGCACGGGGGTCAAAAGACCCCGTGCGCACGGGGTACCCAGAGAGTTACGCAACACCCCATGCGCACGGGGGTCAAAAGACCCCGTGCGCACGGGGTATCCAGAACTTTTCTGGTGCAACTTTCTGGATACCACGGCAGGCATACAACAGAGGCAAATAACCACCTAAAAGAGATAACTAATGGATACTCTGAGAAACTGAATTTCAAATGAGCTTGACATACCACATAGTGACTAGATAATATTGAGTATCAATACTATGTGGTATTTCTCATATTCACATTTTGGGTTTGTGATGTGCACAAAACATAACACTCCCCCATAATGTGATGATCCACTAATATCTCGCAAGAGCCAAACAACATACAAATAAGGCTCAAGACAACAAGCATCACTATATGATGTGCAATGCAACCTACACATGCTAGAAAACACAAATCAAGCATACTAGGAAGCACAACATATAAATGCACATGCTAGATACAAAACCTAAGCAAGCAAGGGGCGAGTAACTTTCAATGTAAGCAATACAAATACAAGTTACCACAAGGAGGAACACTGGATAGATAATATGAAGATAATCCACATGACTTGGCTCGAACAAATAAATGGTGAATATTCTTTTCTTCATGAACTAGCCAAATCTCCAATGTCCTCCACACACCTATTGATCAAGGTTGAGCTTGATGGTCCCCAACCAAGTTGGGTCCTAAGAAGTTAGACACAATAGGCTTGGCAACCCAAATGGCCTCTTCCATTTCCAAACCACTTTGGGCGCCAACAAACTTGGCAAACAAATTGCCAACAACATCCTTCCTAAGCAAATAATGATCATTGACTAGAGGAGGCTTAGGGATGTTACCGTTGGGACAAGATGAAGATATGTGTCCCTTCTCACGACAAATATAGCAACATGTGCTCCCCCTTCTCTTCTTCTTTACTTTCTCAATTTGGGGAGCATTTCCTTGGTTCATTATTGGTAGTGGCCTTTCTTCAGCTTGAGGTTGACCTTGAGATTGAACTTGAGGTTGACCTTGAGATTGGACTTGAGGCCGCTTCCCTTGTTGCTTCACATTTGAAGCCTTCTTCTTCAATGGACAAGATCTCACATGGTGTCCAACATTCTTGCACTTGAAGCATGTGATGTTGGCCGGATTCTTGACTTGGTCTTGTTCCTTATTCCTTTTCTCGGACTTCTTGTTGTTGGAGATGAAACCAAGTCCACCCTTGTCATGAGGGGATTTTTGACCACTCAAAATATTGTTGAGAGTGGAATTTCCTTCATGACACATTTCCAAGTCTTTCTTCAAAATAGTGACTTGAGCCTTGAGCTCTTTGTTTTCCTCTACAAGGTTAGTATCAACAAAAGTACTAGAGGAAGTAGAAACTTCATTATTAGAGCAACAAGGCAATGAGAGCAATTCATCACAAGAATCAGCTATAATATGTCTAGATGAATTACTAGGACTAGCACATGTCAATAAATCATTTTGAGTAAATATAGTGCTAATGTCCACATGAGGCTCACGAGATGTTACCTTAGTCACAATAGCCTCATGAGCTAACTTTAGCCTTTCATGGGAGATTAGAAGGTCATCATGAGAGCCCGAGAGCTTTTCATGACTTTCTTCTAATTTCCCATAATTGCTAGTTAGCAAAACAAGTTGAGCCCTTAGCTCAACATTCTCCTTCAAGATAGATGCTTCACAAGAAGTAGAGTTAGTAGCACAAGCATCATTGACAATATGAGAGGAGCTAGAAGAAACTAGAGACTTCACATGAGTAGCTTGAAGTTCCTCATAAGACTTAGAGAGTTTGGTGAGCTCTCCTTTGACATTCTTGTAGACAAGGTCAAGGTGCTCAAAATCCTCTTTAAGTTGATCATGAGCAACTTCAATCTCTTCTTTAGAAGACTCTAAGTCTCTAAGAGTTTCTAGAGCATCAAGAAGGTTACAATCAAGTTTTTCATTTTGTTCTTGCTCTTCGTGAAGTAAATCATTACACTTTCCAAAATGAGTGATAAGATCTTTAAACATCTCATAAGTGTTCTTATTTACCCCACGAAGAGAATTACCAATTTCATATATTTCTTGACTCATATCCCTATCACATTCATCATTACTCTCATCAATATCATTACAAAGAGTAGATGATACCTCAGTATTACCTCTTGCCATGAGGCACATGTGAACATCGGAGGTTGATGATGATTCTTTTGGAGAGGGAGTTTCTTTATCATCAAGAGTAGGATATCCATGTCCATGCTCTTGACACTCATAGCATTTCCTCTCCAACAAGGTGATGTCCTTCTTTGCTCCTCTAGCAATTTCCTCATTAATGATGTGTGCACTATTTTCTCTTGTTTCCTCTACATGGTTAGTCAAACAACAACTAGAGGAAATAGAAGCACATAGATCATGGAAACAAGGAGTATCAAGCATATCATCACAAAAGGTATTCAAGGAATCTCCAAATGATATGCATGGACTATCAGCACAAGAATGTAAGTCATTTTTGCTAGATATGCTCAAGTCCATAGAATCTACAACACTACCATGTATACATGTAAGATCATCAATGTTGAGCACATCATCACAATCATCACAAATGATATTTTCACTCACCATGTCATTACCTTGGGACATGCCACATGATGGTGAGGCGGAAGAAGTTGAAATGTCCAAGTACACGGAGGAAGAAGCAATATGGAGATCTTCATGATTTGAAGATGTGGAGACCTCCTCGATTAGCTCCTCCGGAAGATGATGAACATCAACAAGATTGGACCCACCATATATTTCTTCAAGTTTGGTCCACATATCATGAGCCGTCACACAAGTCATGATAGACTCAAATACTTCGAGGGATATAAACCGGATTATGGCATTCTTAGCACTATATCCACAAAGCATATCATCATTTTCCTCACTAGTTGGAAAAAGGTCGTCCTTCCACGGAGAAGCCCCTACAAGAACAATTCGCACAAAACATGGACCCATGGTCCGAAAATGACAAAGCATGCGAATTTTCCACAAGTGATAGTTTGTGCCACTAAAACAAAAGGTGTCATCGTGCACTATACCACTAGTCGACATCTTTACTCTCTAGGCGGTGAAGCCTACCAAGGAGAGACCAAAGCTCTGATACCAATTGAAATGATCTAGATGACGACTAGAGGGGGGGTGAATAGGAGTTTTAAAACTTTTACGGATTTGGCTTTATCCTAATGCGGAATTAAACTAACGGATACTTTTCAAGCACAAATCCCAAAAATGCTAGGCTCAACTAAGTGCACCAACAACCTATGCTAAACAAGATAGGCAATTAAGCAAACTAGCAAGCACAAACTATATCACAAGATATGGAAATGAAGGAACAACTAAGCAATTCAACTATCACAAGATATATCAATATGGGCAAGTATGAATTGCGGAAAGTAAAGGGTGTGGGTATGAGATAACCACAAGTGAGTCGGGGACGCGGATTTATCCCGAAGTTCACACTCGTGAGAGTGCTAATCTCCGTTAGAGCGGTGCCGTAGCCAAAGCTCCGGGGCGTCACCAAGTGACTCACCGTATTCTCCCTTTCGAGTCACCCCCAACGGATGAGCCTCGATTCACTCGGGGTTGGTCTTGAAGGCGACCACCACACCTTTACAAACCTCTCCGGAGCACACCACAACCACGGAAGCTTCCGGAGGAACTTGACCACCTAGGCCACTTGAACACCCTTCCTCGGAGCACACCACAAAAGGAAGCTTCCGGGAGAACCTTGGCCACATAGGCCTCTTCACAATCTTCTCAATATATCACCAAACCGTCTAGGAGGCGAAGCCTCCAAGAGTAATAAACTCACGGGCTCTCACACGAACAAATCGATGCGGGGAGCTCAAACCAATGCAACAAATGCAATGCAAGGTCAAGCAACAAATGCTCAACTCACTCTCTCAATCTCACAAGATGCAACTCAAGAAAGTGGGAGATTGAAGAGAGGGGATGCAATGGAGGAAATCAACAAATGACTCCAAGATCCATCCACAAATCACCCTTCACTTAGAAGGGAGATAGGGGTTTGGGAGAGGTGGTAAGAGGCTCAAAATGATGTTTAGAATGTGAATGAACAACCCCCAAACCGGTGGGGAGGAAGGGCTCTTTTATAGCCAACTTCCAAAACTAGCCGTTGGGGCTCCAACGGACACTTCCTGGACACCCCGTGCCCACGGGGTTTAGACCCCGTGCCCACGGGGTCCCGTGCGCACGGTACAGGCCCGTGTGCACGGGGCCCCGTGCCCACGGGGGTCAAAAACCCCGTGTCCACGGGGTACCCAGAACAGCCTGCAGCAGCCCACTAAAACAGTGATAACTTTGGCATACGGACTCCGAATTCGATGATCTTGGGCTTGTTTTGAAGCTATGGAAAAGCCCAAGGTCCTCACATAGAGAACCACCCAAGATCAACAATAAATAATGATGCAAGTAATGCAAAGGTTTGAGCTCTCTACATGCGACATGATCAAGCTACTTGCCCGAGAGTCCCTCTTGATAGTACGGCTATCAAACCTATAATCCGGTCTCCCTCCAAGCACCATGAGACCGGCAAAACTAGGAAAACCTAGCTAAGGTATACCTTTGCCTTGCATATTCAACTTGAGCTTGGTGATGACTCCAATGCTTGTCTCAAGTTGGAATCCCTTTCTTGTCCACAACCACTTGGTGAAGATGCTTGAATTGATTCCTCATATTGCAATGAGGGAAGCCTTAACTTAAGCCCATCTTCACATGAGCATTATCATGATGTGGACCGCAAGCTTCAAAGCATATAACCTCCGGCTTCTCATCTTGCACTTGGAATCCTCGAACCCGATGACCATCACCACTTGATGTCATCCACACATAGGCTACTTGAGATCTTTCCTTTTGATGCAAGCCCATGAGAAACACCTAACCCACATAGACATACCAAACACATAGCATGGGTTAGGTAACAAAGCACAATTCACAATTACTTACCATACCACTAGATCACTTGATCTCACGTGGTACAATGTTTGTGCTTTGAGAGTTGACCACTTAGATATAATCTTTGAGCTTCATCTTGGTCAACCAACATCTTTACTCGAAGCTCCATCTTGGTTTCTTGAAAGCCACAATGAACTCTTCATTTCCCTTCATTGCTTCAAGACTATATCACCAAAGACTCTTCCATGACCATATCAAGTTCCACTATGAATATCATCTTGGTCACCACTTGCCCTTCTAAAAACTCCATCACAATCTCTTGAGAGGCATAATGAATTCGTCACTCTAGTTGCTTGCTTCAAGACTTGATCAACCGAAACCCAACACATGATCTCACCATGATCTTGTCTTGAGACCATAACTTGAATTCTTCTCTTTGATTACTCTCTCAAGCCTTGATCCTCAGAAGCCCAAATATATCAATCTTTGAGATCCTCCAATGCACTCCATCATGAACATAATTAGATTAGGCATTGAAACCAATCTTGATGGCTTCAATAGAAGTACCCAAAGACCAACTTGAAACCTCACTGGATATGGGATCTCGAGAGCCAACACCTAGGCCAAGTAAGCATGGGGTATCCAGAGAGTTGACACTCGACCCCATGCACACGGTACAAGCCCGTGTGCATGGGGTATCCAGAGAAGGATACCATGAGGACTTCTTCGGATGCTTTGATGGCAGACTTCACAAAACAGCCCAATGCACTTCAAGCATCACTATGGAACATATCTTCATATAAGATTCAATGCACTTGATGCTCCATAGGAATTGTCATTTAGTACCAAAGCATAGGGCAAATATATCTTCATATATATGGACTTCATCCTTGATTCCGTCCAATATCCTTGAGGCACTACCTTCATATATATGGACTTCATCCTTGATTCCGTCCAATATCCTTGAGGCACTATCTATGGACAAAACCTTCAAATATATCTCACTGAAAACATTAGTCCATAGAGATTGTCATTTAATTACCAAAACCACACTTAGGGGCTACATGCCCTTTCACTATGAAACTTAGCAAAATTAAACTCATGAGACATACCATCTAAGCCATTGGTGAGAGTATCTTTTTCACAATCAATCTTAGCACTAGCTGTATTCAAGAAGGGTCTACCAAAAATAATGGGACAAAAATCATCTTGTGGGGAACCAAGAACAAGAAAATCAGCAGGGTATTTAACTTTCCCACACAAAACTTCAATATCTCTAACAATCCCAACTAGTTTAATGGTATCCCTATTAGCAAGCTTAATAGTAACATCGATGTCTTCTAATTCAACGGGTGCAATGTCATGCATAATTTCTTTATATAAATCATAAGGTATCGCACTAGCACTAGCACCCATATCACATAAACCATGATAACAATGATCTCCTATTTTAACAGAAATAATAGGCATGCCTACAACAGGTCTATGTATCTTAGTATATGGTCTAGCAATATTAGCAGTTTCATCACATAAATAAATAACATGCCCATCTAAATCATCATCCAAGAGATCTTTAACCATAGAAATACTAGGTTCAACATTGATTTGCTCAGGAGGTGTATTAAGTCCTAGTATTACTCTTACGAACAACAGTCAAAATTTTAGCATGATCCTTTATCCTAACAGGAAATGGGGGTTTCTCAACATAAGTAGTAGGAACAATAGGATCACTACAGGTGATAGTTTTTTCTTCAACTGTAATAGGTGCAACTACTTTCACTTCAACATGAGGATTATATTTAAACCACTTCTCTTTAGGGAGATTAGCGTGAGTAGCAAAAGATTCACAGAAAGAAGCTACTATCTCAGAGTCAAGTCCATACTCAGCGCTAAATCCACGAAAAGCATCGGTATCCATAAAAGATTTAACACAATCGAACTTAGGTGTCATACCTGACTCCTTACCATCGTCCGAACCCCAATCTTCAGAGTTGCGTTTAATTCTTTCCAATAAGTCTCATTTGAAATCAATAGTCTTCAGCATATAAGAACCAGCACAGGAAGTATCGAGCAGGTTGCGATTATTAAGAGAAAGCCGATCATAAAATTTTTGAATAATCATTTCCCGGGAGAGCTCATGATTGGGGCATGAATATAACATTGACTTAAGCCTCCCCCAGGCTTGAGCGATGCTTTCTCCTTTGTGAGGCCGGAAATTATATATGTAATTATGATCATGATGAGCAAGATGCATAGGGTAGAACTTCTGGTGAAATTCCAACTTCAATCGCTTATAATTCCAAGATCCCGTATAATCGCATAGCCTATACCATGTCAATGCATCTCCCTTCAAAGATAAAGGGAAGACCTTCCTTTTGACAACATCATCGGGAATACCCGCAAGCTTAAATAATCCACAAACTTCATCCATAAAGATAAGGTGTAAATCGGGATGCAATGTTCCATCTCCTGCAAATGAATTAGCTAGCAGTTTCTTTATCATACTCGAAGGAATCTCAAAGTAAATATTTTCATAAAGTTCAGTAGGTTGAGGAGCAACTCTTTGCTCTTCTGGTCAGGGTGAAGATACCCCGAACAAGCCCCTCAAAGGATTAGTTTCCATAGTGACAAGTAACAGAAAATTTCAGCACACTATATAAATGTTTCCTTACCAAGTTCCACTCACTAAAAGCGCTACGTTCCCCGGCAACTGCGCCAGAAAAGAGTCTTGATGACCCACAAGTGTAGGGGATCTATCGCAGTCCTTTCGATAAGTAAGAGTGTCAAACCCAACGAGGAGCAAAAGGAAACGATAAGCGGTTTTCAGTAAGGTTTTTTCTGCAAGCACTAAAATTGTAGATAATAGATAGTTTTGTGATAAGATAAATAGTAACGAGTAACAAGTAAATAAAGTAAATAAAGTGCAGCAAGGTGGCCCAATCCTTTATGTAGCAAATGATAAGCCTGAACATTTCTAATAATGAGAAAGGAGCTCCCGAGGACACATGTGAATTATCGTCAAGCTAGTTTTCATCACGTTCATATGATTCGCGTCCGGTACTTTGATAATTTGATATATGGGTGGACCGCTGCTTGGGTACTGCCCTTACTTGGACAAGCATCCCACTTATGATTAACCCCTATTGCAAGCATCCGCAACTACAAAAGAAGTATTAAGGTAAACCTAACCACAACATTAAACATATGGATCCAAATCAGCCCCTAACGAAGCAACGCATAAACTAGGGTTTAAGCTTCTGTCACTCTAGCAACCCATCATCTACTTATTACTTCCCTATGCCTTCCTCTAGGCCAAAATAATGGTGAAGTGTCATGTAGTCGATGTTCACATAACACCACTAGAGGAAAAGACAACATACATCTCATCAAAATATCGAACGAATACCAAATTCACATGACTACTAATAGCAAGACTTCACCCATGTCCTCAGGAACAAACATAACTACTCACAAAGCATATTCATGTTCATAATAAGAGGGGTAATAATATGCATTATGGATCTGAACGTTTGATCTTCCACCAAGTAAACCAATTAGCATCAACTATAAGGAGTAATCAACACTACTAGCAACCCACAGGTACCAACTTGTGGTTTTGATACAAGATTGGATATAAGAGATGAACTAGGGTTTTGAGAGGAGATGGTGCTAGTGAAGATGTTGATGGAGATTGACCCCCTCTCGATGAGAGGATCGTTGGTGATGACGTTGGTGATGATTTCCCCCTCTCGGAGGGAAGTGTCCCCGGCAGAACAGCTCCGCCAGAGCCCTAGATTGGTTCCGCCAAGGTTCCGCCTCATGGCGGTGGAGTTTCGTCCCGTAAGCTTGTCCACGATTTTTTCCAGGGTAAAAGCCCTCATATAGCAGAAGATGGACACCGGGGGGCCACTAGGGGGCCAGGGAGACAGGGGGCGCGCCCAATAGGGGGGGCACCCCCACCCTCCTGGACAGGGTGTGGGCCCCCTGGTGTATTTCATCCGCTCAATAATTCTTATTAATTCCAAAATTAGGTTTCGTGGAGTTTCAAGATTTTTGGAGCAGTGCATAATAGGTTTCCAATGTTTGCTCTTTTTCCAGCCAGAATTCCAGCTACCAGCATTCCCCCTCTTCATGGTAAACCTTGTAAAATAAGAGAGAATAGCCATAAGTATTGAGATATAATGGGTAATAACAGCCCATAATGAAATAAATATTGATATAAAAGCATGATGCAAAATGGACGTATCACTTACCTCTTGAACTTGAACATAAAGCATATTGGGCTATTAAAGAGCTCAATTATGACTTCAAACTTGCCGCTGAGAAGATGTTATTTGATATTAGCTCACTTGATGAATGGAGAACCCAAGCCTATAAGAATGCCAAGCTATTCAAAGAAAAAGTCAAACGCTGGCATGCCAAAAGGATACAAAAGCGTGAGTTTAATGTAGGTGATTATGTGTTATTATTCAACTCTCGTTTAAGATTTTTTGCAGGAAAACTTCTCTCTAAATGGGAAGGTCCTTACGTTATCGAGGAGGTCTATCGTTCCGGTGCCATAAAAATCAACAACTTTGAAGGCACAAGTCCGAGGGTGGTGAACGGTCAGAGAATTAAACATTATATCTCAGGTAATACTATCAATGTTGAAACTAATATTATTGAGACCGTAACCCCGGAGGAATACATAAGGGACACTTTCCAGAATGTTTCAGACTCCAAAAAGAAAGAATAGGTATGTGGTACGGTAAGTAAACCGACTCCAAAACAATTATAATGGCAATTTTTATCCGTTTTGGAATATTTAGTAATTTTGGAAAGAAAGAAGTAGTCCGGGAAGGACACAAGGCCTCCACGAGGGTGGAGGGCGTGCCCACCCTTCCTGGGCGTGCCCCCGTGTCTCGTGGCCACCTCGTGTGCCTCCCGGACTCTGTTTTATTGCACGTTACATATTTTGGTCGGTTAAAATTCATTATATAATCTCCTGAAGGCTTTGACCACCGTATCATGCAAATATCCTATGTTTTCGTTTCGAGTTGTTTCTGTTACAGATCTAGAGCATCATGACGAGTCCAAGTGCTCCCAAGGACAAGTTTTTCGAGAGGGTTATCAACCCCTATCTCGCGGGGGTGCTGCACATCCGAGATGTGGAGGGACCAAGGCGTACCGTAAGCATGAATACAAAGCTCGAAGCCATGGAGCAACAAGTTTTCAAGTGCCAAGGGATGGTGGAGCATGGACTCAACGCTAACCAGATGATGATCATTGAGTTCACCAACAACCACAAGCTAGATGCCAAGGTCATTGGGGAGACCATCTTCAAGCTTCAAGAGAAAATCGAGCACCTCCAAGCCCAGATCTATGACCTGCAAAACCAAAAATGTGAGTATGAATATAGATTCAAGAGGATGAGTTTGGCTATAGATTTAAGGATCCCAGAGACTCGATCATCCTTCTATGATGGTGAGCCTATGCCTTGGAAGATGGACGACAAGCCTACATCATCAACAACTCCTACTTCACCACCTCCAAGGACATAATTACATGGGTATGGGCACTCCCCTTGGCAACTGCCAAGCTTGGGGGAGGTGCCCCGGTATCGTATCACCATCACACTCCTATCTTTACCGTTTTATTTAGTTCGATTCTCTTAGTAGTATCTTGATCTGGTAGATTGAAGTTTTAGTATCAAGTAGTTTTGAGTTTTGCTTTGTGATCTCTTTCTGTAATCGAGTCCGTGCGCTATTTATAATAAATATCAGTGTTGAGTCAAGGGCTTTGCTATCTTGTCATGATCTTGAGAAAGTAGAAAGAATAAAAAGAATAAAAGAGCTCATGTTGATCTTATGGATAGCAATGACTTCACACATAGAAAGTATGAGGCATAAAAGTTGTTGAAAGTTGACAAACGTAGTTTTGGTCATCGTTGCAATTAATAGGAAGTAAGAAGGAAAGAGAGGTTTTCACATGCAAATATATTATCATAGACATCTTTTATGATTGGGAGCACTCATTAAGTATGACATGCTAAAAGAGTTGATGTTGGACAAGGAAGATAACGTAATGGTTTATGTTTTCTCACATCTCAGTTAAAGTATATTGCCATTGATCTTACCAACATGTTGAGCTTGCCTTTCCCCCTCATGCTAGCTAAATTCCTTGCACCAAGTAGAGATACTAATTGTGCTTCCAAGTATCCTTAAACCCAGTTTTGCCATGAGAGTCCACCATACCTACCTATGGATTGAGTAAGATCCTTCATGTAAGTTGTCATGTTGCAGGCAATAAAAATTGCTCCCTAAATATGTATGACTTATTAGGGCAGAGAAAATAAGCTTTATACGAGCTTGTTATGGAAGCAATAAAAGCGACGGACTGCATAATAAAGGTCCATATACATGTGGCAATATAAAGTGACGTTATTTTGCATTAAGATTTTGTGCATCCAACCCTAAAAGCACATGATAACCTCTGCTTCCCTCTGCGAAGGGCCTTTTACTTTATGTTTTTACTTTATGCTTGAGTCAAGGTGATCTTCACCTTTCCCTTTTTCATTTTATCCTTTGGCAAGCTCCTCGTGTGTGAAAGATCTTGATATATATATATATATATATATATATATATATATATATATCCAATTGGATGTAAGTTAGCATGAATTTTTATTGCTGACATAACCCAAAGGTGAATACGTTGGGAGGCAACACAATAAGCCCCTGTCTTTCTCAGTGTCCAGTTGAGACTCCATAACCACAAGTATTGCGTGAGTGTTGGCAATTGTAGAAGATTATATGATAGTTGAGTATGTGGACTTGCTGAAAGGCTCTATTCTTGACACTTTCTGATGTTATGATAAATTGCAATTGCTTCAATGACTGAGATTATAGTTTGTTAGTTCCCAATGAAGTTTCTGAACCATACTTGACATTGTGAATTGATCGTTACTTGAGCATAGGAAATCTTATGATAAATTCAATTTATGTTGCTGTTATGAGAATGATCATGATGCCCTCATGTCCGTATTTTATTTTTATCAACACCACTATCTCTAAACATATGGACATATTTTTCGATTTCGGCTTCCGCTTGAGGACAAGCAAGGTCTAAGCTTGGGGGAGTTGATACGTCCATTTTGCATCATGCTTTTATATCAATATTTATTGCATTATGGGCTGTTATTACACATTATATATCAATACTTATGGCTATTCTCTCTTATTTTACAAGGTTTACCATGAAGAGGGGGAATGCTGGCAGCTGGAATTCTGGCTGGAAAAGGAGCAAATATTGGAAACCCTATTCTGCACAGCTCCAAAAATCCTGAAACTCCACGAAAGCTATTTTTGAAATTAATAAGAATTATTGAGCAAAGAAAGCACACGAGGGGGCCCACACCCTGGCCAGGAAATTGGAGGGGGGCGTGCCCACTCCTACTGGGCGCGCCCCCTGTCTCCTCGGCCCCCTGGTGGCCCTCCGGTGCCCATCTTCTGCTATATGAAGGCTTTTACCCTGAAAAAAAAAATCAAAGGCAAGCTTACGGGACGAAACTCCGCCGCCACGAGGCGGAACCTTGGCGGAATCAATCTAGGGCTCCGGCGGAGCTGTTCTGTCGGGGAAACTTCCTTTCGGGAGGGGGAAATCATCACCATCATCATCACCAACGATCCTCTCATCGGGAGGGGGTCAATCTCCATCAACATCTTCACCAGCACAATCTCCTCTCAAACCCTAGTTCATCTCTTGTATCCAATCTTGTATCTAAAACCACAAATTGGTACCTGTGGGTTGCTAGTAGTGTTGATTACTCCTTGTATTTGATGCTAATTGGTTTATTTGGTGAAAGATCATATGTTCAGATCCTTAATGCATATTATTACTCCTCTGATTATGAACATGAATATGTTTTGTGAGTAGTTACGTTTGTTCCTGAGGACATGGGTGTTATGTGAACTTGATATTCATTCGATATTTTGATGAGATGTATGTTGTCTTTCCTCTAGTGGTGTTATGTGAACGTCGACTACATGACACTTCATCATTATTTGAGCCTAGAGGAAGACATTGGGAAGTAATAAGTAGATGATGGGTTGCTAGAGTGACAGAAGCTTAAACCCTAGTTTATGCGTTGCTTCGTAAGAGGCTGATTTGGATCCATATGTCTAATGTTGTGGTTAGGTTTACCTTAATACTTCTTTTATAGTTGCGAATGCTTGTAATAGGGGTTAATCATAAGTGGGTTGCTTGTCCAAGTAAGGGCAGTACCCAAGCACCGGTCCACCCACATATCAAATTATCAAAGTACCGAACGCGAATCATATGAGCGTGATTAAAACTAGCTTGACGATAATTCCCATGTGTCCTCGTGAGCTCTTTTCTCATTATAAGAAATTGTCCAGGCTTGTCCTTTGCTACAAAAAGGATTGGGCCACCTTGCTGTATTTTATTTATTTTCATTGCTTGTTACTCGTTACAATTTATCTTATCACAAAACTGTCTGTTACCTACAATTTCAGTGCTTGCAGAGAAAACCTTACTGAAAATTGTTTGTCATTTTCTTCTGCTCCTGTTGGGTTCGACACTCTTACTTATCGAAAGGACTACGATAGATCCCGTATACTTTGTGGGTCATCAGCTTTCCGGCTTGATTTCGGGCTGGGCTTGGGCTTGAAAACAGAGAGTATTTCGGGCTCCAGGCCAGGCTCAGGCTTGATAAATGAAGGTCGGGATTTTACAAGCCCGGCCCGGCCTGACGTTTGCCGGGGTTTAGTGCCATGAAGGCTTTCAAAAATAATAGTGCATCCGTCGTCTACTGCTACCATAATTCTATCAGACCAAAAGCTACCGGTGAGGCGAACCGACCTGTGGTTGGATGGTTAGAGGGACTGTGGTATCCCCAGCCCACCAGAGTTCATGTCCTGGTGCTCGCATTGATTCCTGGATTATTTCAGGATTTCCGGCGATGCGCATTCAGTGAGAGGAGACGTTCCCGTCGATGACGAGGTGTCTACGGCGGCTTCGTAAAAAGATGATATGCCGGCTCAGTCTTTTGAAGGTGCTCATAGGGGTAGTGTGTGCGTGTGTGCATTCATAGGCATGAGTGTATGGTGTGTGTATGAGCGCTTGCGTCTGTACTGTGTTAAAAAAAAAGCTACCATGAGTGTTAGCATGGCCTAACTTGAGTTGCTCAAATTGTTAGCCAAATTTTGACTTGCCTAATGAAATCTTACCACAACTTTTATATCTATGACATGTGGGGTTCACTGCTCATAAAAAAATCTTGCCTTAATGTGGCTAGAACCAAACACCCACCCAACTTAATCAAACTTGCCTAAGATAAGGTGTGGCAAAGTATAGTAATATGTGGCTGGAAACCAAACAGCCCCTGGTAACAGGGCAACGACGAGCTAATACAAAACGTCAAAAGCGTCAAACATGTGTGTCGCTCTCACGATGGCCAGCGACTCGACGAGTCCAGCGACCCCAGTGACGCAGCACCGTGACATTTGGCCACCGCCACGGCGCGCGACAGATTTCGTCGACCCGGTCTTTCGCCGTTCGCCCACCCAGGCCACGCATCCCACATGCCACATGGCTCGCGCAGCGGCGCGTTCCCCAGGAGGGACGGCTCCCAACGTGCGCTTCTCGTGGGCACTGACACGGAGTAGAAACCAAATGCCGCAGTTAAATCGCGCCTAACTGCTGCCAGTTGCTTGATCGCCGTGCCTCGTCGAGCTGTGCTGTGGCCCGTGACTCCGTTCGCCCATTTAAACCACGCTGGAATGGCAGTCCGGCCGGCCGATTGCCGGCGCGAGGTGAAACAGGAAGACGCATGTTCTAATCCACATCATGCGTCAGGGCCGGGTCAGGGTCTCCCTGACATCGTTTGGAACAGAACCGCTTCTCATTAAAATTATCTTCGGTTGGCTGTTTTATCTGTGTTGGTTTGAATTTTAGTTATGTTTTGATGATGTTTCTTTGCTCATATATGGATGATCGGGTGCTGATTTTTTTCTGATAAAGAGTGAATTTTATTAACTTGAAATAAAGCATCAAGTGGATATAGATACACAATAAGCACACAAACGGTCTCTGCATAGTTAGGATGTACACAGTCAGCACCAACGCACACATACAAAAAGACACTGGCAAATAGTAAAGCCATATAAGACTAAAGCTATGCCTAAGCAAAAAAAAAATACTAAAGCGATCAAATCCACAGTCGACGAACTACAACTATGACCGTATCCGCGCTAGTTATCTCATACCACCACAAGAGCAACGAGATTCTTCAACAGTAATGCCTTCGGGAAGGGAGCGACACTCAAGTACCATCATCACTCGTTCCAACCACCAAAAGTTAGATTCTAGATTTCCATCCTAAAAAATCATCTGAGAAATGCCTTCAACAAAGTAACAATGCAAAAACATCATCACTACCAGGTATAACCAATTCGGGTCAGACCTAGATTTTCACCCCCGGAGCTTGTCGAAGTCAAATCATGTGTTGTCTCCACCACTTTCGCGATCCCAGCAGCTGGCCTAGAAAACCGACCACCGTCGTCACACAACCATACCCTCCGTGTCAAGGCGTCGTCTGTAGATTGCCTCTCACCGCCGAAGGCAATCATCGGATCTAGAGAGAGAATCCCTCACAAAGGCCTTTCGATGGCCACCGAAATCTGCAGCGAGGCCGCCACCACAGGCCGTAGTGGTTGTCCGTTGCCGCCATAGCAGCCGGAGATGGAGAAGCTGAATCCGGCAAAAACCGATCCCAACAGTCATCCACAAGGACGCAACCACTGCAGCACAACCGTGGAGCGCTCGAGCTCCACGACACCGTTGTAGTGTCGATGGCAGCTGATGCCCGTAGCCACCACTACCGCCTAGACCCATGCTCGCGCAGATCCGATGAGGCAGCAGCCAATCATGCTAGCGGCAGCTGGACACTGAGGCCGGATTCCGCCCGGCCCATGGAATAGCCATGGGAAGGAGGCACAACTAGGGCGGGGGCTGCGTGAGATCCAATCAAGAGGAAGAGAAGGTAGATCGGACACACGTGCAAGAGAGCTCCCACCGCCGCCGACCACCGCGAAGGGCTTTGCCATGGTGGCTATGGCCAGCGGCCACGAGGAGGAGAGGAGGCGAAGTAAGGGCTAGAAACAGCGGCGGCGGTACTACCACCCGTGTCGACTGCAGGATGACGCCGGGGCATTTCATGATGCGTGTGTATGTCATATTTGTTATGGAAGGAGAGTCGAGTTGTTTCATGCGTCCTTGTAGTGTCCTTACACATTGCAGCGTCGGTGTAAGTCGATGGTCGTCGTGTGAGCATCTTGAGGTCGGGCAAGTCTATGTCTTGCTTTATACAAGACAAAAGATCACGTCGCCTATAAAGTCGGTAGTGGGCCGAAACAGTAACCATGTGTTTCGTCATGCTCACGTCACAGACGTAATTTTTTTGTTTTATTTTTTTTAATTTGAAAAATCAAAATAGAAATACTAAGAAAATTAATTTAGCTAATTTATTTAAAATGTTCATCACACATTAAAAAAAATGTTTATGCAGCTCAAAAAAAGTCCGCTCAACTTTTAGAAAATGTTTGTACCATTCAAAAACTGAACGTAACATTTTAAAAACGTTCATGAATATGAAAAAATGTATGTCACATTTCTCAAAATATTAAACACTTTAAACAAATGTTTTGGTAACCTTAAAATATTGTACCATTCAAAAAACCGTACAAAACATTTCAAAATATGTTCATGCATTTCAAACAAATATTTGTGATTTGTTTTAAATTATACAATGTAATTGTTTTCACATAATTTAAACAAATGGTTTATATCATTAAAAGAATGTTTCAGTGCGTACTTGAATTCATTTCAATACATATTGAAAAAATAATAAGAACATGTATTAAATTTTTTAATTATTTATTTAGAAATGTTAAATGTATATTTTTTAAGATTATATGAAAATGTACAATGAGTATGAATAAAATTAGACATTAAAAGATTTGTTTTAAAAAATTGATCATGTCTTTAAAAATGTTAAACGTACTATAAAGATATTTATGGTGTACACGAAAAAGGTACAATGTTTATGCAAAAATTTGACATCGGTTGAAAAAATAAATATAAAAAACCAGGTGAAAATGAATGAAAGAAAGAAAATTCAAGAAATATTAAAAAACAAAATGGAAAATAAAAATTAAAGAAAACAAAAGACAACAGAAGAAACCAATGAAAAAAATTCATAAAAAACACTTGCACGAAACTATATTATTGAGCTGGCCTAAAGCCGGCGCTAAAGGTGAGACGTAATAGAAATCAGTATGGGCGACATATAGCTCTCGTGCTTGTGAGCTCCTATTGCACACTGAAAACGTAAAATTGGTACTATAATTTTCACATGAAGCTCCTGTTCGCTCAATTTGGCTCCCTTTTCAACTCGGTCGATTAGCGTGTTTTCACTCGGTCCATTGCTCTCTTATAAAAATCCAGCTATCATTACTTGGAAGAAGTTTGTTAAATGAGAAGATGTTAACTAAAAATATTGGTTATTCAATAATATTACAATTTAAAAAGCATGTTTTTTAACAAATTAAACAAATTCATGGATTTCAAAATTATTCACAAATAGGAAATTAACTTTGCAAACTAAAAAAATGTACACAAACTTTACGATGTCCAGTAATGCTATTTTCTGAAAAATCATGAATTTTAGAAGAATCTACTATTTTTAAAGTCGTCACAGATTTTAATAGATGTTCATAAATTAAATGTGAAAAAAAATGAAATTAAGAATATAAAAATAAAACCAAAAATGAAAATAAAAAAAGAAAAAATAGGAACCCTCAATCAACGACACAGAGCCTCCAAAATTAGGGGGATTAGTATCTTAACTAGAAGAATGCCCGTGCGTTGCAACGGGGCCACATTAACTTTAAGAGTTCAATATTACGACATTGGCGACCTTTTTTACCATCAAATCCTCACACACACAGACACACACTCTCCCTTCCTCTTCCTCACTCTCTATCCCCCTCTCCCTCTCTCTCTAACACACACACATATCCATCTTATTGGATACGGGACCATAATCCATCTATTTCACACATACACGCTAATGCATAACAATGTGGATTATGTGTATTATATTTGCCACCAGAACTGAGGGAATTAATTTCATGAAAATCGACCAGCCAAAGCTCCAAGAATACGCGGACGAGGTGGCTCGGGTCGGCGTCGGCGCCGTCCAGCGCGGGCCACGGGCCCGCTTTCAAGTGCACGTGCAATGCATGTCTTCACAAATATTATAACCAGATGTGAGAAATCACATGCATAGAAAAGACATTCTGATAACAATCCAAATACCATACTCAATTGAATACCTAACCTGGACAATACTCTTATTTCTATGCGCCAGAAAAAATGAAATAGCAAAGCTAAGTATGCCTACATACGCTCAGATTATATATAAGAATCTTGGGTGAACAATTGCAACAAAGCACTAAGCAGCGATAAATTTAAATAAAAAATCCATTAACTATGCAGGCAGCAGGCTTGTTACAACATAGAGAGATAGGAAAATGTCACCTCCAGTAATGTAGCGCAAAGGAGTGGAACGAAGCATGAATGAGCGGTTGTCTGTTCTTCTCCATGTACATGGATCAGCAGTAGAGGCCAAGTATATAAGTACTTGACTGAACTCCACTATTCGTGCACGGAGAGCCATGTCACCTTCTCGCCGCTGCAGCATGGGAGGACGGCTGGTTCACGTGACCCTCCAGCTGGGGGATCCATGGTGGCTGACCGTCGAGCTCGAGGCAGAGAAGTTGAGGGCAGCAATGGCGAGATCCATGCCGGCCAACCGGGCAAAGAGGAGGTCGTCGGGGAGGGACACATCGGCAAGATCCGGTCACCACGCGACCTGAAGAGAAACAGTGATTTCCACAAGTTGTAGGCCAGCGGCGTGCTCCATCCCCTGCGATGGGGTGACCATGGCGGTGGCCACAGCTCCTCATGCTCGCCTCAATCTCGGCGACACACCCTTAGTGTAGGAGGCAGCAACGACCTCGATGAAATCATGGCCTCCATCCCGGAACGCATGAAGGACCTCGACCCCGTCGCTACTCCTCCCGCCTTAGCCGCACGCGGCAGCGGACCGTGGGTAGGAGGGCAGGCGGCGTCGCCTCGGCTGACGGCAGGGAGCAGCATTGATTTCGGGTAGGTGGCATCGCGAGGACGGCCGCGGCCGCGGGGAAGCACCCCGGTCATGCTGCCAGGCCAATCCTTCTCCTCCAATCCCCTATCCCCGAAGATTGCGCCGCCGCCCCGGTCGTGTTGTTTCCATATATTATGCCATTTTTTCCTGTACCTAAACAAACGTGGGTGAGCGGATGGCAGAGTTTTGGTCCGCCCTCTAAAATTGCTAAACGCACTTTTGGTGAGGATTATTGTTATAAATGAATTCAATCATGTCGCTCTAAATAAATGGATTCAATCATGTGACTCTAATTACTTCGGATTGTTATGTGCACACTAAGCGGGGTGCAGTTAGGAAAGAAAATGTTTTCTAATTAAAGTGATTGAGTGATTTAAGGTAAGGTTAATTAATTTAGATTTGATTTTTAGTGATTGTTAGTAAAGTATGATGCGTCTTTAAAATCTTTTATTTGTTTCCTTAAAATCTATTATTTGTTTCCTAAAGAAATTTGCAATAATGGAAGGTATCGGTTGATTTGAATAAGTTAGTAAATTTAGATCCGTGATTGCGTGCACGTTTGGAAAGTGCTGATTTGCAAGGAAAGAGCTGAGGGGTAAATAAACCGGTGAATAAGAAACCAGCATCAAAAAAAATCTACGACGGTTAACCTACGAAAAAAAACCGGACGAAAGTGGTGGGACGAAAAAAAACCTGAAAGCGAGACTACCAACTGCTCCATTAGGAGTAGAGATAATGAAAATTTTCGGAAGCAGATCCTAAGATGCAAACCAATTAGTTTAGTCAATCTTGAACAATAGATGGCTCCCCTCCCACCCACCCTCCCCACCCACGGCCTAGGTTTTCCGGCGATCTACACTTCTAGCCTGTGATTTTTGGATCCTCTCCGCTCATCTCCTCCGGCGTGCTCTGATCTACAATCCTATACCCATCTCCTATGGGTGTCTCTCGTGGATCAACGTTGGATTTGGATTTCTCGGCGGGCTCCAACTTTGCGGATAAGGTTTTCATTTCTTGTGGGAGATCTATTCATCCCTCGGATGACACGAGCCATTTCATTATGGTTGTGTCCTTTAGCCGACATGTTTTTCGTCTTGATGAGGATTCGGTGGCGGCTGCTTTGGAATCATCAATTGGAGGATCGGCCATTGATTTGTCGGTCCAACTCATCAAGGGCAAGGTATTTTCTTTCATTGTTTCCTGCAAGCAAGTTGGCCTTTACATCCTCAAGTTGAGATCATATGCATGCCCGCATTTCAAATGTTATTTTCACCTTTGGGGAAATGGTGGTCCAAATTGGAGACGTGAGTTAGTGATCTGGAGAAAGGAATGTGACACTGAGTGGATTTTGGTTAGTCCCTCTAAAAAGTGTGCAACTTTGGGTTTGATTGCTATGCATAAACCTCCATCAAAATCTTCTCTTAGATCGGGATCTTTGACAAGGAAGAAAATCTCCTTTGCCATGTTCCACCAGTACCCTGCTTGTAAGGGTTATAGATACCCAACTACTCAGATCCTTGTTGACACGATTGCTGAGGCCGGCTATGAAATTAACCCTTCTGAGAAGGTGATCCTGCCATCACCGTCGGCGAACAATCTCCAGTGGACGGTGGCGACGCCACCCATCTCCTTCGGAACGATCAACGTCCCTGCCAAAAATACGGCTGTCTTTTCTGGAACGACACCAACCTGTTTAGGCAATGTGTTGCACGACACGCCAGATGTTGTGTCATCTGCATGCGTTGCATCGGAACTCCAGGCCCATCATGGACCTCTGGCCCAACATCGGGATCTGACACCATGCACGGCTTCTATAGCCCAAGTTGCGGCCCAACCATCAGTGCCGCTTTTGGATAAGGCGATTTCGACGTCTGGAGATTATTCTCAACTGATTATGGACTCTGCCGGGGATTCTGCTAGGTTTAATGATATTATTGATGATATTGTGTTCAACGTGTGGAAGTGTCAAAACTGTTTATCTATGATGCACCACACAAGTTCGTGCAGCAAGCAGGTCAGATGCCGTCGTTGCTTTAAATCGGGCCACAGAGCCAAGGGGTGCTCCGACTCTGCGCCTTCCCCAGCTTACAGGTGGGTCCCACGTGCCAATTCGGTTTCTTCGGAACGGTCAGCGGAGATATACTCGCCTGTCGCCTCGGTTTCCTCCCTGGGGTCTCTGCCCAGTCCTATCACGCCTGCCACCCCATCGCTTCCACCATTGCCCGCAGAGCCACCGTCCACCACGCCGCCGCCACCTACCTCAATGCCGCCACCCACCGCACCACCAGCTCCACCGTCACCACCGCCCAGCTTGCCGCCATCCCTCAAGGCTACTTCCTCGCCAACAGAGCTTGCTCCGAATCCAACAATGGCCACCTTTGCTCTCGACCCCACGCCGTTCGTCCCGCATGGTTTCGAGATCATCGATGGTGGTCCGCAGCGTCTCCCGCGCACCTTCTACTCCCCTGCCGTCGCTCCTGATCGTCAGCACGAAGACTACGCCATTGCCATCATTGAGCCTGCTCCTTTGCCTGAAGAAGCTCTTATCTACAGAAATATGGTTAGTGATTTTTGTCGTTAACAATCTCGGCCGCGCTGTTCTTGATGCTCAGCCTTGGATCCAAGGAGTATGTCTCTTCCGTTTCAACAGCTCGTTTGCTAGACAAGCTCTAGTTGATCATCCTCCATTCGATCTTGGCAATGATAGATTTGTTCAATTTGTGCCGCATGATGAGGGTATTAATTACAGAGCTATCCAAGGTTTTCGCCGGGGCTGGGTTATGATTGTTGGCATCCCTCTGGATTACAAGCGCACACAGTTTATTTCTGATGCCATTAGCACCTTTGGCCGCTTTCATCACTGGCACCAGGATGATCCTCTGCTTGTTCGTACTCTGGCGTATGTTTCTTTCCCTGCAACCACATTAGTGCCAAGGGATGTGGTGTATCGAGAGTTTGCTGACTTTGGTGGTTCTCGAATTTCTTGGTCTGCTCCGATATAGATCTTTTCTGCGGACTTTGTTGATATTCTGCCAGCCGATGAGGACCCTATGCCCCTTGATGGCAATCCGCATCCTCTCAATGGGCACCTGCAGTTTCATAACCATAACTGGGTTATGCCTGAATTTCCTGAGATTGGCTGGGATGAGTTACCACCACCAGAGCATAATCATGCGCCTCAGCACCAAGATGCTCCACATGATGAGCCGCATGATGTGCAGCAGGAGCTTGTGGATGAGAATCAAGTGGTTGTGGATCAGTCACAAGAATCGATGGTTCTACAAGTTTCAGATGATTCAGTTAATAACCAGCCAGTGAATGACATGGTCATTTTTCAGCAACATGGGGCTCCCTTGCAGCCTCCTCTGCATATTGGACAGGTGCTCACTGTCTTTGGCCCTGTCCTGCCTCCTGACATGTTGTGGAAGCGTTCATTTCAGAAGATGATGCCCTCTCTCTGCTTTTCTGAAATTCCAAAGTTCATGTTCAAGTCTGGATTTGGGTCACTTTTGCTATCTAACAAGACTTGGGATGTTGGCTTTAAGGAATTTGATCTCAGCATTGTTCTGCCACCGGTACCTGCACCTTCCTGTATCAGTGCTCGTCTTACTTCTCCAGCAAAAAGGCCAGTTGCTCGGGAGTTTTGATGATATTTCTGAACCTATCTCTGAGTCTTTTGAGTTCACTGCTGCTCCAAAGGTGACTCTGAAACGTGATCGCAAGCAGAAGGCTGCAGCTTTAGTGGACACTGAGGTCCGTAGCAGTGCACGGCTCAGTGCTTTAAGGGATGGCTACCGTTTGCCATGCAGTGTCGCCAACAAATCTAATGGTCTGAACAGGTCCCCGCACACTCTAAAGAAACGCAAGACCAAGTCGGCTCAGTCTGATGGAGCTCCTTCAGTGCCACCACCAACTGCCATCTCTGATCTCCAGCACATAGGGGCTCGCCTGCGCATCGCTCTGGAGAAGATAGCCGCGGATAAGCTTGTTGCTAATCCGGCTCACTCTACCAGCAGCAAGAGTTCTGATGATTGATTGCATAAGTGTGCTTTCTGGTCCATGGTGTACCTCTTTAAACGTCATCTATCTTCATTTATGTCTCTATGTTCCGAACTTTGTCATTCTGATATATTTAGCTGGTCTATGTGGATCATTGTGTGGTCTACTTTTGCTGCAACTTCTTATGGTTTGTAATGAGTCAGACTGAATTTAAAGAATGGAAGGTTTTGTGTTGGAACGTGCGTGGCCTAAATTCTGAAGCGAGACAGCTTGCTGTCAAGCAGAAAATTGATGAAAGTGGTTGCTCTGTGGTTTGTCTACAAGAAACTAAGTGTATGCATATTGATCATAGGTTCATTAGGAAGTTCTATCCTCGAAGTTTTGACAATTTTGCATATGTGCCTTTGGTTGGTGCTTCAGCTGGTATGGTTGTTATTTGGAATTCTTCTTTTTTGAGGGCAAGTTAATTGAGGCCAAACCTTTTGGTATTATTGTGGAGTTCCTTTACAAACATACATCTGAAGTTTGTAAGCTTGTGACTGTATACGGTCCTTGTCAGAGTCCTGCCAGAGATGAGTTTGTGCAATGGTTATATAATCTGGACATTAATTGTGATGACAAATGGCTCCTTTTGGGAGATTTTAACTTCATGAGATCGCTTGAAAACCGTAACCTGCCTGGTGGTAATGTCAACGACATCTTTCTATTTAATGAAATCATAGGTCATTTGGGTCTTATTGAGTTTCCAACTAAGGGAAGGCAATTTACTTGGTCTAATATGCAAAATAAGCCCCTCCTTGAACAAATTGACTGGTTTTTCACATCGGTGGCTTGGATGTCGGATCATCCAAACACTTTGGTCTTGCCTCTTGCGCGATCGACATCGGATCATGTTCCTTGTGTGGTCACTATTGCCACGACCATACCCAAAGCTAAAGTCTTTCGTTTTGAAAATTATTGGGTTGACTTACCTTGCCTTAATGAGTGTGTTGCTCAGGTTTTGGGCAGGACGGTGCGTAAGTCTTCGGCTGCCTTAACAATTTCCTCCAAGTTCAAAGTGTTCAGACATGCTTTAAAGAAATGGCATTTAAAGCTGTCCACTGTTAAGGCGCTAATTACTAATTGTAACAAAGTTATTCTGTTCTTTGATGAGCTCGAGGAGATCCGACCTTTAAGTTGGCATGAATTTAATTTCAGGCGAATTGTCAAGTTGCACCTATAGGATATTCTGCACTGGCAGTATGTTTATTGGAAGCAACATTGTACGATCAGAAGCATTAAGATGGGGGAGGAAAATTCTAAGTTTTTTCATACTATGGCTACCGAGAGGTACCGACGGAATACGATTTCTTCAATCAAGAATTCGGCGGGTGAGGTGGTTTCTGACCATCAAATGTTGGCGGGCATGTTTTGGTCCGATTTCATTAAGCGCATGGGACATGCAAAAGGAATACAAATGGGTTTTGATCTGCCCAATTTAATTCAGAGAGTTGACGGTCTGCAAGATTTATCTTTGCCGTTCATGGATTCTGAGGTTGATGCTGTAATTAAGAACATGCCGTGCGACCGTGCTCCAGGACCCGATGAATTTACAGGTCTCTTTTTAAAGAGGTGCTAGTCTATTCTCAAGGAGGATTTTATGAAGCTTCTCAACGAGTTTTATGAGGGGATGTGTAATTTGGAATGTCTTAATACTTCCTTAATCACCCTTGTCCCTAAGAAGCTAAGCCCTGAAGTGGTTGGCGATTTCAGGCCAATATCATTGACAAACACGTGTTTGAAGTTTTTGACTAAGTTGCTTGCCAATCGGCTACAAAAAGTTATCTTGAGATGTATACATCGCAACCAGTACGGGTTTCTTCGTTGCCGCTCTATCGAGGATTGTCTAGCCTGGTGTTTCAAATATATTCATCAATGTAAAGCTTCAAAATGGCCCATCATCCTCCTTAAGCTTGATTTCACGAAAGCCTTCGATACAATTGAGCATGAAGCCATCCTCAGAATCTTACAATGCAAGGGTTTTGATGCTCGATGGACTGTATGGATTAATAACATTTTGTCCATGGGTTCTTCTTCTGTCCTCTTAAATGGAGTCCCAGGTAATCATTTTGTCTGCAGATATGGCGTAAGGCAAGGAGACCCTCTCTCTCCTTTATTATTTGTCATTGCGGTGGATTTGCTTCAGTCCGTAGTCAATGAGATGTGCTCAAGAAACATTCTCACTCTGCCAATTCCAACAAATTCCAATGACTACCCAATCATGCAATATGCGGATGACACTCTCATTGTTTTGCCTGCGATTGATGACCAACTGATCGCCTTCAAGGACATGCTTACCACCTTTGCAGCATCCACTGGTTTATGTGTCAACTTCAGTAAGTCATCTCTTATTCCAATGAATATGAGTGATGAGGAGGGTGCTAGGGTCGCCAACCTCCTAGGTTGTAATGTGGGATCTATGCCTTTCACATATCTAGGGTTACCCATGGGTACCTCCAGACCAACGATCTATGATCTGTTACCTCTGGTTGACCGTATTGAACGCCGGTTATCTGCTTCCCCATGTCTGCTTAATCAAGGAAGTCGGCTGCAACTGCTCCAGTCAGTGCTTTTCTCTATGCCCATCTACTTCCTATGCATACTATCTATCCCCAAGGGCATCTTGCAACAGATTGAGAGAATCATGCGTCAATGCCTGTGGAGAGGCAACACAGACAATCCTCGACAATCTTTAGCTGCATGGGATCGGGTCTGCCAACCCAAGAAATGTGGTGGTTTGGGTGTGCTAAATTTGGGACTTCAAAACGAAGCCTTGCTTCTCAAACATCTATTCAAGTTTTTTAACAGAATGGACGTGCCTTGGGTCACTCTAATTTGGGACACCTATTATGCTGCTTCGCCACCACAGGTCACCCAGAGTTGTGGCTCTTTTTGGTGGAGGGATGTCTTGAAATTGTATCCCAACTTCTGCAAATTAGCTGTCCCACAAGTGAACGCTGGTAACACGGTGGTTTTTTGGCTTGATCGATGGCAGCTGGTAATAATGTGGTTCTTTTGAGAGAGCAATTCCCTAGGCTTCATTCTTTTGTCATTGATGACACAATCACAGTCAGAGAATTTATGGAGTTTCCAGAGATCTCAGATCACTTCCATTTGCCACTGTCTCAAGAGGCTTATTCTGAACTATCTCATCTCCATGATTTGCTATCTTTAGTCAGCTTAAACGGGCAGTGTAAAGACATATGGAAGTGGCCATCTAAATCTGGGGAGTTTAAATCAAAGACATATTATGAGTCTTGCTTCTCTCATCTGGTGGCTGATCCTATCTTCAAATGGATTTGGAAGTCTGCTTGCACGCTCAAGTTTAAAGTGTTTGGATGGCTTCTCCTACTGGACCGTTTGAATACTAGGGATATGATGCAGCGCAGGAACTGGATCATCCAGGATGATACGTGTGTTCTTTGCCTTTCTGCTTCACATGAGGATCGTGCACATCTTTTCTTTGCGTGCAACTTTAGCCAAAGGGTTTGGAATTACCTTGGGATTTCCTGGAATGCTCAACCTAATCAGAATACATATGAGATGGCTCTTGCTTCTAGGAGGGATTTTGGTCATCCTTTCTTCACTGAGGTGGTTTTTACTGCTACCTGGAATATCTGGACACAAAGGAATGAAAAAATATTTAGAAATGAGAGACCTACCTTCATTGCTTGGAGGAGGAATTTCATACATGATATTTCCCTTTTAGCTCATAGAATCAAATGTAAATATAAGGATAGCCTAGTTCTCTGGATAGCCTCTCTCTCATAGGCTTCTTGTAAGTATTTTCTTTCTTTCTTTTTCTAGTTCACTGTAATTATGTAAAACTCTTGTTAATTTTTAATAAAGAACTGTGAGGCTGTTGCCTTGCAGTACATAGTCAAAAAAAAATCTTGAACAATATTTTCTTATCAGTGGAATTTAACAGTTTGCCTAATTCACATGTCCTTTTGTCTTGTCTAGTCCAAATTCACGACTCTAATCTTCCGCATATATTGTGTGATCTTTTGTGAAAAGTTAGAGTGAATCTTTGTGCATTGTACACTTGTACCTTTTGTTTCTAGAAAAGAGAGACATGTAGTACTATTTTGTTTCTACTAGTATAATACTCCTTTGGAAATTTAACGAGAAATTTGATTCCAACAAGTTGTTTATGGATTTCCTTTGGAAATCGAGGAAACTGAATTGCCAAAGGCATATGTAGTCATAATTGAACTGCCTTTTCTCAATTGAAAGGTTCCAAAATTCAACTTGTTTCATGTGAAATTCACATACCAGCGTATGCTGAGTTCCTATGAAAACCTTCTCATAAATTGTATTTGAACATAAATTTTGGTGGATTCAAATCATAGAAAGCTGCGAAAACTCTCCATCTATTGCTGAGAGGCATTTTTCATTGACGCTTGCCATGGTATTTCGTTTCATACAAATTTGCGCCTTCCTTTTGGTGTCTTGTGTTTACATCAAGAGTAGATCATGCTATTTTTTTCCGCCAAGAAGTATATCTAAGCATAAAAGCAAGCGTATCGACCAAGATTATGCAAATCTCACAATATCAATTTCTTGCTCAAAATAACACGCAAAAACCATTGCAGAGTAAACACAGTGACGAAACAACTAAAGTTTTTTTTTTCTTCCAAAGTACGCACGAGTGTGCGTACTTTATATAAAAAAAAGTGAAACGACTAAAGTAAACCACGCCTGCGCTAAGTCCACATGAACGACATCTCTTCCGGCACATCTAAACATCATCTGATCGATTCTACCAAAGTTTCATACCGCTGCTTAAACTCTAAAGATGACACGCACGCGCCGGTTGAGGAAAACAAAAGCGACATCAACGTCCGAGGCTGCACACGGCGGAGAGGACGTAGAGATTTTCACGCAGGTAGCTGGTGTAGACGAAGGAGACGTTGCGGTCCTGCGGGATGGAGTGGCCGGCGTTGAGGAGGCAGACGCCGGGGACAACGACGCGGAGCACCTTGGGGTCGACGGGGACGACGGAGCGGAAGTTGCCGCACTGCAGCTGGACCCTGGAGATGACGCAGGGCCTGCCCGTGCGTTCGTCGCCGGCGCACTGGTTCGTCACGGTCACCCTGTACATCGACGAGCCGTCCCTCTGAAGCTCGCCGAGGCTCTGCGTTATGAAGAGGTCCTTCTGGAGGTCGCAGTTGGCGGCGGCGGCGAAGGCCGGTGGTCCGGAGAGGACCGAGGCAACCAGGACGATGGCCATGAGCACCGCCACGGAGCGAGCTGTCGTCATCGTGCTAGCTAGCGCGCCGGCGGATCGAGGGTTCAGGAGGAGAGGGAAAGCGCGTATACGAGCACGATCGACCACGGTGTGGGTAGCTTGATTTATACATGCATGCATTGCGCATAGATTTATGGAATGAGAAAATCAACATGGAATTACTTGTGAAAACGAGGTTTGTCGACCAAGACTCCACGGTGTGGGTATTTGGAATACGTACATGGATATGGCAGGTTAAGCTCGTCGAAGAGATTTCTTGCCCTCAATCGGAACGAAACGCTGGTTCACTAAGGAATTTTTGTGTTCGTGGAAGATGTAGTTTCCTTATCAGAACAATATATTACATGTATGGTACAAGTGCATACAAGGGTTTTGTGTTCGGGGAAGATGTAGTTTCCTTATCAGAACGATATATTACATGTATCGTACAAGTGCACACAAGGGTTGCTTTGATGTACGGAGCAAGTTCTGATGATCTTTCCTGCAAAAAAAGAAGAAAAAAGATTGATCTATCTATGCCGCCGAGTCGTCTGTTCGGAAATGCATTGGAGCACACCGGGTGCTACACCCTTATATGAAAATAGCATAAAAAATAAAAAAAATCTGAAATTATGGGATATGAAACATGGGTGCTTGTTGTACACCCGTGTTCATTATTGCGGTGAATGGATGTTGTGGCATCCGCAGCGCATGAATTACGGTCCTACATACGATACATGCATTTTTTTATACATACTAATATTTTGTCTTTTTTACTAACATTATCATGGCCACCCATTCCACATGAAACTAGACACGGGTATACAACGGGCACCCAGGTTTCATATCCCAAAATTTCAGAACTTTTTGAAATTTCCTAATGCTTTTTAATGCTATATTCGTATAGGGGTGTGTGGCACCCCGAGAGCCACAAATCCTCTTTCTGTTTTGACTTACCGTCCAATCCTTGCAACAGATAATCCTTGCTTGTGATATTTCCATCTTTACATTTTCAACATCATCGCAATATTTACATTGCAGTACGACAAAACATGCAAACGAAATCTCATTATTTGAAATGCACACATGCACAATTTATTGTGTGTATGCAACAAATAACTATTTTTGGAAGCAAATCATCGACAAAAAATCCATGTATGTAGCAAGGAAAAGACAACTTTTGGGACACTGCAAAAAAAAATGCAATATGAAAACAACATTTGCAGCACACAACCCAGATAATCACATCATGTCACCCTTGTGTTTGCTGTAGACACCCGAGAGTCATCAAAACATGTCGCATTAGTGTTTATAGCAAAACACACATGAGCTTGCAGCGTGTCAAATTAATATATGCAACATCAGAAAACCTGCAAATCACCAAGCTTCATATTGGAGTATCGATCTCACCGCCCAGTGCTCATTAGCGACAAATACCGCCTTGCCAGATCCCTGTCGTAACCTCTTCTCCTATGTTTCCATCTTCCCCTGAGTTCACTGACATCGGAGGGCTTCCTTTTTTTGTTATAGCTTGAGGAGATGGTGAGTGGTATCCCCAACCCACCAGGGTTCAAATCCTGGTGCTCGCATTATTCCTGGATTTATTTCAGGATTTCCGGCGATGCGCTTTCAGTGGGAGGAGACGTTCCCGTCGACGACGAGACGCCTATGGTGACTTCGTAAATCTCAAGATGATATGCCGGCTCAGTCTTTCGGAGGTGCTCATAGGGGTAGGGTGTGCGTATGTGCGTTCATAGGGATGAGTGTATGCGCATGTATATGAGTGCTTGTGTCTGCACTGATGCTCAAAAAAGATGTGAGAAGTGGGGTAAATGATAGGAGCAATAGGGAAGACACATTGAACGAGGAGCAACTTATGAGGAGCAGTGTGAGTGTGTGACAATGGATGCGATATTGAGAAGATGGTTCAACTTTATCCATGGCTACTTCCTGGCCAGAGCACATGCGAGAGTATCAGGTGCTCATGTAGCACCTAAGATCAGGTACTCCAGAGCGAGCTCGGACGATCCAATGGTCATATAAGGAGCCCCTAGACCTATGTGCAATTAAGGGACTCTTGAAGGGTTTTGGAAAATTTGCCTTAGCGCTTGAGGTGACCGTTAGATTTTTTTTTTTAAAACGAGGCAAAAGATTTGTCATTTTCATTGATTAAGAAGAAGAGAATTGCCCGGTTAATTGACGGAAAACCGGGCTAACACCGATACAACTCAACCCACATGACATGGGCACCATCGGCCAACCTGGCCACCGACATGGGACAAACCACGACGGCACATGCCACCGGATGACCACACGCACAAGCAACCGACAGCTCCGACTTTGACAACGAGCCTCACAAAGGAAATATGTTGGACTTGCGGCGACCGTGCACACCGCAAACGACCACCGGGCGCCTGTCATCGTCACCACCTGGACCCGCTCCACCGCAGCTCCGACTTCAAAGCAACCAAGCGACCCACGGAGAGAACCTCGGACACGCCGGGAAGAACCGACTACCGAAGTCCACGCCGCGGCCCGAGCTCCACTCGACGCCATCATCGTTGCCAAACAGAAACCAGCGCCCCGCCTCAGCAAACCACGCGGCGAAGATGCCGCCATCCACGGCGAAGATGCCGCAATCCACCAGTCTCCCAGTCGTAGCCGGCTCCAAGACGATGCCCCCAAGGAGGAGAAAGACGCGAAGACGCCTCCATCGCCCGATCCAGCGGATCTGAGGTTTCCCTCTGAAGCCAAAGCCGTGGGGAGGAGGAGCACAGCTCCACGGCGACGCTTCCAAGAAAGATCACGGCACCCGCGGGCGCCGCCGTCGCCGGCTCCGGTGAAGACCGGAGCAAAGATTTCTCCCGGAGATGCGCCGACCACCTACCACCACCGACCGCCGCCCACTAATCACCACCTGCTGAGGCCGACCTCGGTCTGACCGCGGGATCCCACGATCCACCGCGACTAGAGACGCGTCACCCCCCGGCCGAAGCTGCCGTCCACCATCGCAGCACCACCGTGGCCACCACCACCGCAGCAACCCACGCCTCATCGCATCGCGCAGCATCCAGATCGAAGCACGAGCTCGCACCAGATCCAATAGGAGCCGCACGAGCGACAACAGAGCAGACGAGCTCCCTCCGCAGCACACCACGCACTCCAGAGCAGCACATCCACCACACCCAGACACCGGTTGCCGCGCCCGACGCGCGTCAGCCGTCGCCGTGCCCAGCCGTCGATCTGCGCCCCACGCGCACATCCGAAGCCGAGCCGCCGCCGCACGCACGCGCGCCGTCCACGCCCAGGCCACACCGGGAGCCCGGACCGAGGCCGCCGCCCCGGCGTCCCACCCGCCACGCCTCACCATCCGCGCCCCGCGCTGCACGTGGATCTGGCCGAAACCAACCGAAACCGGACGCCCCCGCCACCACAGCCTCACCCGAGAAGCCCGAGGCCGCCGCGAGGCCAACTGCCGGCCTGGCCATGCGCAAAGCGCCGGGCGCATCTGGATCGAGCGCTCCCAGCTGTGACCCCCCAGGAAAGGCGCCGAGCGACGGAGAGGCCCCGCCGCCGCCGCCAGCACACGGGCTTTGCCCGACGGTGGCCCCAGGCGGCGGCGAGGGAGGAGGCACTGGTGGATGGAGCTGCTGGACGGCGGGGTTGGGTCGCCGCCCATGTCGCCTAAGCTAGGCGACGCGGGGGCTGTGTCTCTATCCCAAGAAAGAGTCATATGTGCAATACACGCCGTTAGATTTGAGATCCAACAGTCCAGAAGCTCATAGAGCATGGGAGCATATGCTGCCTTCAGTAGCACATGATATTCTCTGCAGAGCAGAGCGGCAACGGAGTAGGGGCAAAACCTAGTGGATGGAAAAGTGCCAGAGGGGAGGCTTACACTTAGCGATAAGACGAAATGCAGAGCTAACCGTAGTTTTATTACGCTCAAAAGCTATGAACTAGCACTCGCTTAACACAACGCGTCATGCACACCTGGACGATCCAATGGATCGGTCAAATACTTGGTTCTATATAAAGTAGTTTTCATAAAAGAAAATTGATATCTTTTATACATATTCATATCTACTAGATGTTTGCACAAAATACTTTTTTGGTGAATTATTGGTACATGAATTGCAAAACATGTTGTCGTAGTCTAAGTATTTGGTATTGCATATGTTAGTATTCTCTCTATAAACATATTCAAGTTCCTAGAAAAAAAAGTCTTAGTCAGACTTAAAAGGTTTGACTTACATTTTAGAAAAGATGTACTCCCTTCGTCCCAAAATAATTGAGACACTTATTTTGGGACGGAGAGAGTAATAAGTAAGAAATGATTTGCTTATTTTATGTTGTATACAAGTATTATCTCTGTAGCAGGCACTTGAGTAGTTGGTTACTTATCATATATCTGGAGATATTTATCGTATATTTTTTTTGTTAAATCCCCAGCTTAATCCAGCGAGCTGATAATTTAGCATATGTGGATCAACAGTGGTTAGCTTTTATTTTTTAATTATATAATAGTGTAATACTAATATATAGTTATATGAAATAACCCTTTTTAGAAGAATTTAAAGGTGATGATATACAACAATTCAAAGGGGCTGATTTATTACATCTATGCACCATCATTTCAAATTTCAACTATTCCGTCATTCAAAACATAGCCTAAGTATTTTTTCAGTTTTTTATCGGGTGTGCCTCCATTTTGAGCACATAGCCACATAGCCTAAGTATTGTACATCCCCTTTTTTTTAGCATCTAAGTATTTTTGGCTTGGTTATGGACCTGCCTTTTTCCTTAAAAAAACTGAACCTGTTTTTTTTAGACAAACCTGTCTTTTTATTTTCTTAATATATTCTGAGAATATCATGGACGCAATATTTTCCCTAAGAAGTTTAAGCCCACGATGTAGCCCAGCCCACGTACATGCAAAGCGAGACAAAAGACAGGGTCCATTCTAGCCTGGGCCAAATTAACCAATTCGGCCATTCCCACTTGCCCTAAGAACAAGGCGAAGAAGTAGCGCACCACCAATGGCGACTCCCGGGGATGGCGAGGACGCGCCGCCGCCGCCGCCGGTGAGCGCGGCGGGGGCTGGAAGCAGCTTGATCGCGAAGCTGCGGGAGCAATGGAGGAGCACGAAAGAGCACGCGGAGACGTATCCGTACGTGTGGGGCTCCTACATCCTCGTCTACGGCGGGCTCGGCGCGTACATCACCTGGCGATGGTGCAAGCTCCGCCGCACCGAGGACCGCGTCCGCGCCCTCCAGGCCCGCCTCCGCCAGCTCGCCGCCGCCGAGGAGTCGCAGGCCGCTTCCACTCCCCCTACCCCATCTCCTCCCCTGCCGCCGCCGCCGACTGGGCCGGGCAAGCCCGCCTCCGCGCCGTGAAGAGTAAGGCCCCTTAGGCAACTTCTTGACTTGAAATGTTACAAGTTACAGAACAATCCCTGCATCGTTCGAGATCGAGGCATTCCTTGCCTCTGTTTACTCTGTGATCCTGGACCTAAAGAAATGGTGGGATCTCGCCCCCCAAAAAGTTGGAAGGTAGAATTCTGTATTCATACTGGAGATCATTCTGGAGAAGGTTTTAATTGTTGTTATTAATGTATGTTTACCCTTCCCACTAGGGAATTTTGTCACCGTGACCTTTTTCTAGCCATTCCACATCGTATTTGTTGCGTTTCTGACTGCTGGTCTAAACAGATACAATGTTTCATTGTTTTAGTTCATGTACTCGTCGTATAGTTCTTGATAATACTAATATTTCAACCCTATCGAAACCTGTTGAACTATCACCGTTGCGGTGGTATAGTATGCACTGTTGTGAGAATTTGATAGAGAAGTCTGAACGACCATGCTGTATTATGCATTGTTGGGGTAGTCTAGCTGCTGAATTGGATTTGGAAGAGAACACAGCATGGTCCTCTGAAACAGAAGGCTCAACCAGCATGCTAGCAGTGGCCTTAACATTATTGTTATCTGCTGATTTCTGTAGCTTTCATAAAATTGTCTTTTGATCCTAAATGATGGTGGTAGGAATTTTAATGTGCTCATCAAAGAGTTCACTCCAACGACATTTTTATGCGGGGAAAGTCCATTATCAAACTTCCCTTACCTTATTTCTGTAGCATTGTTCCTCCCAAAATTCCTGATCTGTTATAGCGAACTATTTTTACTTATCTATGCAATTATCTTGTGTTGAATACCTGAAACCAATTAATTGCTAATTTCACCCAAAGTCCCTTTTAGCTATGCATGCGGTTCTGTCTAAAATCTGAACCTTGGCTGTTGAGGTTTTTGTGAATATTTCGACCGGAAACATCTACATATTTTGTGTATATGTCAATAGTTCTACTATGTTTTAGCTCTGTTAGGTTTTATTTTTACCGATGAACTTACTCATCCAAGCTTCATTTGGAGACTATCAATGTTGAAAATGCCACGTACTAAAGTTTTGACACAAGCATTGTTGGTTGTCACAAATTTCACTGATGCTTGAAAGATTTAATTTGTGCGTACAGTAGAAAGTTCATTATTCCTGTAATTTGCTTTGGCATGCTTTATAATCAACTCTGTCAGTATAGATTTAAAGGGCGTATTTTCATTTTTATAGTTAGTTAAGACAGACTTTGACCAACATTCGCTCAATTAATATGCGACCTATGTGATACAAAACCGCAATCGTACATTGGTGTTGAATATTAATCTAAAGACATTGATTTTGTGTCGTATATCGTTCCCCTTTTAGGTCTATTTTTTCGTGCACTGTGACCAAGAACTGATTTGAGGATAATTTTGGATTGGTGATCCTGGTTACAACATTGATTACAGGAGTAATTACCAATGGGTAATTTAAAAAATTTCCAATTCGGGGAGGGTAGAACTGGCATCTACTTGGGTAAAAAGGAAATACGCCTAATAATTTAGAATTTATCTGAAAAAATACACCAGTAACTGTTGGTCAAAACCTTGTCTTAACAAATCAAAATACGTCATGTGTATCCGAAGAGAGGGAGTAGTATACTTCAAGGTGTACTCCCTCCGTTCCAAAATACTCGTCGTTGAACCAAAACCACAACAAGTATTTTGGAGCGGAGGGAGTACCTTTTTTCAGCCGTACAAAGGTGTACCTTGATATTCCATCTTACATATGTTTGATGTGATACTACCTTGGTTGTGCCCATATTAACCTGCAAGCATTCAGGAAGGTTTGTGGGCACAACAAATTGATTGCATTGGGGGCCCCTTTGGCCTGGATTCTTCTTCAATTCATTTACATCTAATATCTATCGATTGGTTCTAATTTTGTTCCTCGTCCCATTCGTCGCTGTTTTGATAATGCGAATCAGCGATGGGAGTACAATAATTCAGGCCCCATGGCAGCCTGTGGGGCTGTGTTTCCCAAGTCCGGAGCTGTTTGGAATGAAGATCAATGCATCTTTTTCAAGAACAAGTTGTAAAGATATGCTCTTGCGCCTTTACTTTATCATATCTGGTACTTGATCTTAATTTTGTTCCTCGTCCCATTCGTCGCTGTTTGCTGACGTTGTATCTCTTGATGGGACTGAGAGTGCAATAATTTGGATCCCTTGGGATCTTGTGAGCTTGTGGGGGTTGTTGACCAATGTTTGACTACGGATTGAGGATGCAGCTCGATTTCTTCTTCATCCAAGCACCTCTCAGTTTCCAGTACAAATGGCTGATCAGGATCTGCCAGTGCTCAATTTTCTTTTCTGCGTACAACTGATATAAATCACTGTCTGCTTCTTTTTCGAAAAAATCGTTGCCTGATTAGCAACCAGCAGCTGATTGCTAGCTGCCTAGGGTCATTCAGATATCTTTTTCCTATTATTGTCTTGTCTTTGGTAGGATTGACAAGGTGACGTGTTACGTCTGTCATTAGCCCCTTTCGAGCTAATCTACTAGGGCTAGGCCGCTAGCTGAAGGGGCGAAATCAGCATGTTTAGGAGCTATAAGCCACGCTCTCAATCTGGTGCTCAATCTGCAGCAATGGCAACAGAATAGTACAGATTGGGTAGGTGCCCTGCCTGCCCGATGCCGTCTCCGACACGGCCATGTGATCGCCGGTCAGCAGCACCTTGTGCCAAGCCAAGAACCGCCCTTGATTCCTTTAATTTACTGAGCGTCAGCGTCAGCCCCATCTCATTTCTGTTCATGACCTCATTCCCCGCAGATTTACCCCCTCAAATCGTACTTTTGATCCCAGTAAAAATGAAAAAGATTAACAGCTGGTTGTTTTAGGAGAAGTTCACAACCTATCTGTCTGTCTAGTGCAGGAGTATAACTGGTCCCATGTACTGCACTATGTGCTTGACATTGTTAGTAAGAGGTGGTGCTGAACTGATTTTTAACTGAAAAACAGTTGTGCAGATGCTGAATCTGCAGGCCTAACCGTTCTTTATTTTTCAAAATTTGAAGCCCCGGTGTGGTGTTGATCACACTGGTGGGCACTGCTGCAGCGCGGCTTAACTAGAAGACAGATCGGCCTGAGGCGGATCAGTGGCCTTTCCACTCGGAAACGAAAAGACTATAAGCTTATTAATTGTGAGGGCCACGGGAGAAAATGGGCTCTGTCGGAGGTCTCCCCTCCAGATCGGCGCCAAATCGCTGTGCCTCACTCATGCCTGCGCCCTGATAAACTATTCGCTGCACAAATGCAATACTTAATTCATTAGCCAAATCGTGGGAGATTTTACGGTGATCGTCTGCTGCAGCTCTCATGGTCGTGCTACCTTTTACAATCTCATCAGTACACTACTTGGTTATTACTCGGTAAATAACGCTGTTTTGGGGAGACAAATAGTCGAGATCCGTTATTGGAGTTCGCTTCGTTTCAGAGGTGGCACCACTATTCGACAGCCTCTGGTGCATCCGCTCTGGGCCTCGCCCCTCCCCCTCCTCCTGCCCCGTCCACCTCCGAATTTTTAAGGGAAGCAGCGTGTGGTGGTGCCCGCTTATCACTCTCCCAGCTCCTAGATACCAGCCAGCCCTCCTGCTCCTCCCCCTGCCGGGCGCTCGCCGCTGCCACGCCGTGTTCACGGGGCGGGGAGGTGCGTACGTACGTGCGTAGCTGGTGGCGGTGGGCGATGCCGCAGGTCGACCTGGAGAGCCTGGTGTGCGGCGGCGCGGGCGCGGGAGCCGGGGACAGGAAGGTGTCGTGCGAGACGGTCATCGCGGGCAGTGACAGCGGGGACGCCTCGCCGCCGAGGCGGATGCCGCCGCCAGTGCCGAACCACGACTTCCCGCCGGAGTCGATAACCATCCGCATCGGCGACGACGCGGCCTTCTCGGAGCTGAACCCGATATACGAGCGGGACGACTCCACCAAGGGCAGCACCAACCCCAAGTCGGCGGCGGCGGGCGGCGCCTGCAACCCCGTCCCGCTCAAGGCGCGCTCCAACTCCACGCGCATCGCGGGGGCACCGGCCGCGGGGACCGCCACCTTCTTTGGCCTCCCGGCCAGGATCCGGCCGGCCTTCACCCGGCGCCAGCCGTCGCAGGGCCGGATCTTGCCCGACAAGCGCTCTGGCGGCACCGGCGAGGAGCCGCGGTCGCCCAAGGTGTCCTGCATTGGGAAGGTGCTGTCCGACCGGGAGAGGTGCGGGCGGCGCCGCCAGCGCAGATGGTGGCGCGGGGTGGCGGCCGTGTTCCGGTGCGGCGGCGGCTGCGCCTCCCGAGGAGTCGGCGGTGGCGCCGGCAAGAAGATGGCGCTGGAGGAGAGCGAATATGACGAGGAGGAAAAGGAGGCGAGCGTCGCGGCAATGCGGAAGTTCAAGTCCGGGAGGAGAGCCGCCGCGTGGGGAGAGGAGGCGCTGGCAGCGGCGGCGGCGGAGGCCTTCTCCGGCGAGCCGGCGGAGGATGAGAAGAAGCACGAGAACCACGAGACCGAGCACTGGGCCCGAGTACCGGTAAGTTAGCCGTGGCAGAGGCGGGAAGATGGGTGCGATACAAGCGCATGGTGGTCCCCGCTGTCAGTGACGGCGCCCGGTCGCCGATGGGTGAGCTCGAGCCGCCTCGAGCCGTGCCCCAGGATGGGCGCGGGCTCGGGGTAGGGGAGGGTAGGGGAGGCGGTGACCGGTGACTGGCCTAGAAATGCGAGTTTTGGAATGAATTATCCGTGGTCTTTTGCTGTTTGGCATTTTGCTCTTGGGATCATGGTGCTCAACGAACCCAACTTGTTGTGTTGTTGTTGCGTGTTGCAGCCGTATCGATGCATGGATGGATGTACATACCACCACCCCTGAAATAATAACAGGAACGTGCACACAAGGTGTCCCGTTCGTGTTTCTCTCTTTTGCTTCTTGCCAAGGTCCATGTGATGCGTTATGGAACAGACAAATGACTGTTGAATCTCGAGCCGCATGGGCCACCATATGCCATGATTTAGGAGTTTCAAACGTGATTCAGGGGATTTCACGACGAACTTTGTAATCTAAACGCTGCTCTTAGATTTCTCTACGGAGGGAGTACAAAACTCGTCACAACAGCGTCACCGCCGCCGGTCCGCCCCTCGACGCCACACCACGGCGATGCGTAGTACCTGCCGCCGCTGCTCTCCCCGCCGTTGACGTCTGCGTCCAACATGTACCGTCCGTTAGCGGCTGGCGCCGAGCAGGACGCGGCCGGGTCGCCGTCGCGGCGTCGCCTTTGAGGATGGTGGCCTCGCACGACCCGGCGTCGCCTTTGAGGATGGTGGCCTCGCACGCCTGGCTGCTACTGCTACGGTAGATTTTTTGAAAGCCGACGGTATCCAAGATTGGTATGGACCACTGAACATTTGGCGTGCCTTATCGATTGGTCTAGTAGTGGCTTGGCCGGAGCCCCTGCAGTTCAGACATGAAAGAGGCTTCCACCTTCAGCCTGGGGCCGTCAGAGCTGGAGAGGAAAACGAACTCTGCTTCCCAAAGCCTTGGAGCAGATCGTTTACGCTAGAGCCGGGCGCAAATTTGACAAATTTAACCTATAGACGAAATTAAATCACAGAATGAACTGTCCGTAAAATTATTTCACGCGGTTGACCCGTGGCGCCTAGCTCTCAGGCGCTGTACTAGTGCAAGCTCTCAGGTGCTGCACACCACTTAGTAATTTTCTGATCACACGTGTGCGACGCTGGCCGTGTAGCGCCTATCTCTGAGGCGTTGCACAGTGTAGTGTGACGCTTTCGTGGCGGGCGTCACACAAAAAGGTCAGCCGCGTGAAATAGTTTCACTGATAGTTCATTCTATGATTTGATTTCGTCTACAGGTCAAATTTGTCAAATTTGCCTAGAGCTGGCTCCATTCGCCAGAACAAAATTTCACTCCAAACACGGTTGATTTGACCAACGAGACCCTTCCGGGAAACAGCTCGTGCCGTTGGATTCTTTCGTGTAGTCGTACTGGCAAACAAAAATATTTCCCAGAATCCTTTTTATGTATTTTTATTTAGGAGGCTTTTGAGGGGAACCTAAAGAACAGCTAATGCTACTGCAGATTTTAAACATAAAGTAGGAACATAAAGTACACACTATGAGCTTTCTTGTCGCCAGTTGGGTTATGCGAGCCCAAAACATGTGGGCTCTGGCTCCAGAGTGTGTATACCGACTTTTAGACGGGCCTTTCACGCCCACACGCGCACACACACACAAAGAGCAACAAGGAAGTGATGTCAAATAAAAATAAGAGCAACGAGGCAGGAAAGATACCTTTTTTGAACATAAGTTGTCCCAGCAGGACAACTTATGTTCAAAAATCAATTTTACAGTATAGGCCCTTATGACGTCCCCCTTTACAACTTTGTGTTCCCCACAAAAATAAAGGAATAAACTATGTTCCGAAGTGATATGTGTTAGTTGTTGGAGATCGTTGCAGAAAATAAAAATTTTCTACGCATCATCAAGATCAATCTATGGAGTCATCTAGCAACGAGAGAGAGAGGAGTGCATCTACATACCCTTGTAGATCGCGAGCGGAAGCGTTCAAGAGAACGGGGTTGATGGAGTCGTACTCGTCGTGATCCAAATCACCGTTGATCCTAGCGCCAAACGGACGGCACCTCTGCGTTCAATACATGTACGGAGCGGAGACGTCTCCCGCGCCTTGATCCAGCAAGGAGGAGGGAGAGGTTGAGGAAGAGAGCTCCAACAGCAGCACGACGGCGTGGTGGTGATGGAGAGGCAATACTCCGGTAGGGCTTCGCCAAACTCTAACGGAGGAGAAGAGGTGTTGGGGAGGGGAGGGGCTGCGCCTTGGAGGTGTGTGTGCAGCCCTCCCCTCGCCCCTCCATTTATAGGGGGAGGAGGAAGGGGGCCGGCACCCTCTAGAGATCTAGAGGGGGGGCAACATGGGGGGGGGGGACTTGCCCCCCAAGCAAGGGGACGCCCCCTTTAGGGTCCCCCCCAACCCTAGGCGCATGGGCCCAAGGGGGGGTGCGCCCATCCCTCTAAGGGCTGGTTCCCTTCCCACTACGGCCCATGAGGCCCTCCGGGAGAGGTGGCCCCTCCCGGTGGACCCCCGGAACCCTTCCGGTGGCCCCGGCACAATGCCGCCCCCGAACCTTTCCGGTGATTGTATGTCAACTTCCCATATATAAATCTTCACCTCCGAACCATTCCGGAACTCCTCGTGACGTCCGGGATCTCATCCGGGACTCCAAACAACATTCGGTAATCACATACAAATCTTCCTAATAACCCTAGAGTCACTGAACCTTAAGTGTGTAGACCCTACGGGTTCGGGAATCACACAGACATGACCGAGATAGCTCTCCGGCCAACAACCAACAGGGAGATCTGGATACCCATGTTGGCTCCCACATGTTCCACGACGATCTCATCGGATGAACCACGATGTCGAGGATTCAAGTAACCCCGTATACAATTCCCTTTGTCAATCGGTACGTTACTTGCCCGAGATTCGATCGTCGGTATCCCAATACCTCGTTCAATCTCATTACCGGCAAGTCACTTTACTCGTTACACAATGCATGATCCCGTGACTAACCACTTAGTCACATTGAGCTCATTATGTTGATGCATTACCGAGTGGGCCCAGAGATACCTCTCCGTCATATGGAGTGACAAATCCCAGTCTCGATTCATGCCAACCCAACAGACACTTTCAGAGATACCTGTAGTGCACCTTTATAGTCACCCAGTTACGTTGTGATGTTTGGTACACCCAAAGCACTCCTACGGTATCCGGGAGTTACACAATCTCATGGTCTAAGGAAATGATACCTGACATTAGAAAAGCTCTAGCAAACGAACTACATGATCTTGTGCTATGCTTAGGATTGGGTCTTGTCCATCACATCATTCTCCTAATGATGTGATCCCGTTATGAATGATATCCAATGTCCATAGTCAGGAAACCATGATCATCTGTTGATCAACGAGCTAGTCAACTAGAGGCTCACTAGGGACATGTTATGGTCTATGTATTCACACATGTATTACGGTTTCGATCAATACAATTATAACATGAACAATAGACAACTATCATGAACAAGGAAATATAATAATAACCATTTTATTATTGCCTCCAGGGCATATTTCCAACCGTCTCCCACTTGCACTAGAGTCAATAATCTAGTTACATTGTGATGAATCGAACACCCATAGAGTTCTGGTGTTGATCATGTTTGGCGCGCGGAAGAGGTTTAGTCAACGGATCTGCGACATTCAGATCAATATGCACTTTACAAATATCTATGTCTCCATCTTGAACATTTTCACGAATGGAGTTGAAGCGACGCTTGATGTGTCTGGTCTTCTTGTGAAACCTGGGCCCTTGGCAAGGGCAATAGCTCAAGTGTTGTCACAGAAGAGAGTCATCGGGCCCGACGCATTGGGAATAACTCCTAGGTCGGTAATGAACTCCTTCATCCAGATTGCTTCATGTGCTGCCTCCGAGGCTGCCATGTACTCCACTTCACATGTAGATCCCGCCACGACGCTTTGCTTGCAACTGCACCAGCTTACTGCCCCACCATTCAAAATATACACGTATCCGGTTTGTGACTTGGAGTCATCCAGATCTGTGTCGAAGCTAGCATCGACGTAACCCTTTACGACGAGCTCTTCGTCACCTCCATAAATGAGAAACATATCCTTAGTCCTTTTCTGGTACTTCAGGATATTCTTGACCACTGTCCAGTGTTCCATGCCGGGATTATTTTGGTAACTTCCTACCAAACCTACGGCAAGGTTTACATCAGGTCTGGTACACAACATGGCATACATAATAGACCATATGGCTGAGGCATAGGGGAGGACACTCATCTTTTCTCTATCTTCTGCCGTGGTCGGGCTTTGAGCTGAGCTCAATTTCACACCTTGCAACACAGGCAAGAACCCCTTCTTAGACTGATCCATATTGAACTTCTTCAATACCTTGTCAAAGTATGTGCTTTGTGAAAGACCTATGAGGCGTCTCGATCTATCTCTATAGATCTTGATGCCTAATATATAAGCAGCTTCTCCAAGGTCCTTCATTGAAAAACACTTGTTCAAGTAGGCCTTTATACTGTCCAAAAGTTCTATATCATTTCCCATCAAAAGTATGTCATCCACATATAATATGAGAAATGCTACAAAGCTCCCACTCACTTTCTTATAAATGCAGGCTTCTCCATAAGTCTGCATAAACCCAAACGCTTTGATCATTTCATCAAAGCGAATGTTCCAACTCCGAAATGCTTGCACCAGCCCATAAATGGATCGCTAGAGCTTGCATACCTTGTTAGCATTCTTAGGATCGACAAAACCTTTCGGCTGCATCATATACAATTCTTCCTTAAGATAGCCAGTAAGGAATGCCGTTTTGACGTCCATTTGCCATATCTCATAATCATAGTATGCGGCAATTGCTAACATGATTCGCACGGACTTCAACTTCGCTACGGGAGAGAAAGTCTCATCGTAGTCAACCCCTTGAACTTGTCGATAACCCTTAGCGACAAGTCGAGCCTTATAGATGGTAACATTACCATCCGCATCCGTCTTCTTCTTAAAGATCCATTTGTTTTCTATCGTTCGCCGATCATCGGGCAAGTCTGTCAAAGTCCATACTTTGTTTTCATACATGGATCCTATCTCGAATTGCATGGCTTCTAGCCATTTGTTGGAATCTGGGCCCGCCATTGCTTCTTCATAGTTCGAAGGTTCACCGTTGTCTAACAATATGATTTCCAGGACAGGGTTGCCATACCATTCTGGTGTGGAACGTGTCCTTGTTGACCTACGAAGTTCAGTAGTAACTTGATCCGAAGTACCTTGCTCATCATCATTAACTTCCTCTCCAGGCGGTGTAGGCACCACGGGAACATCTTCCTGAGCTGCGCTACTTACAGGTTCAAGAAGTAGTACTTCATCAAGTTCCACCTTCCTCCCACTTACTTCTTTCGAGAGAAACTCTTTCTCCAGAAAGGACCCATTCTTGGCAACGAAAATCTTGCCTTCGGATCTTAGGTAGAAGGTATACCCAATGGTTTCCTTAGGGTATCCTATGAAGACACATTTTTCCGACTTGGGTTCGAGCTTTTCAGGTTGAAGTTTCTGGACATAAGCATCGCATCCCCAAACTTTTAGAAATGACAGTTTAGGTTTCTTTCCAAACCATAATTCATATGGTGTCGTCTCAACGGATTTAGATGGTGCCCTATTTAAAGGAATGTAGTTGTCTCTAAAGCGTATCCCCAAAATGATAGCGGTAAATTAGTAAGAGACATCATAGACCGCACCATATCCAATAGAGTGCGATTACGACGACCTGACACACCGTTACGCTGAGGTGTTCCAGGCGGCGTGAGTTGTGAAACAATTCCACATTTTCTTAAGTGTGTACCAAACTCGTGACTTAAATATTCTCCCCCACAATCTGATCATAAGAACTTTTATTTTTCTGTCACATTGATTTTCTACCTCATTCTGAAATTCCTTGAACTTTTCAAAAGTCTCAGACTTGTGTTTCATTAAGTAGACATACCCATATCTACTTAAGTCATCAGTGAGGGTGAGAACGTAACGATAGACACCGCGAGCCTCAACGCTCATTGGACCGCACACATCAGTATGTATAATTTCAAATAAGTTGGTTGCTCGCTCCATTGTTCCGGAGAACGGAGTCTTGGTCATTTTTCTCATGAGGCATGGTTCGCACGTGTCAAATGATTCGAAATCAAGAGACTCCAAAAGTCCATCTGGATGGAGCTTCTTCATGCGTTTGACACCAATGTGACCAAGGCGACAGTGCCACAGATATGTGGGACTATCATTATCAATCTTACATCTTTTGGTATTCACACTATGAAAACATCACGTTCGAGATTCATTAAGAATAAACCATTGACCAGCGGGGCATGACCATAAAACATATCTCTCATATAAATAGAACAACCATTATTCTTGGATTTAAATGAGTAGCCATCTCGTATTAAACGAGATCCAGATACAATGTTGCATGCTCAAAGCTGGCACTAAATAACAATTATTGTGGTTTAAAACTAATCCCGTAGGTAAATATAGAGGTAGCATGCCGACGGTGATCACATCGACCTTGGAACCATTCCCGACGCGCATCGTCACCTCGTCCTTCGCCAGTCTCCGCTTATTCCGCACCTCCTATTTTGAGTTACAAATATGAGCAACCGCACCGGTATCAAATACCCAGGAGCTACTACGAGTACTAGTAAGGTACACATCAATTACATGTATATCACATATACCTTTGGTGTTGCCGGCCTTCTTGTCCGCTAAGTACTTGGGGAAGTTCCGCTTCCAGTGTCCGCTTCCCTTGTAATAAAAGCACTCAGTCTCAGGTTTGGGTCCATGCTTTGGCTTCTTCCCGGCAACTGGCTTACCGGGCGCGGCAACTCCCTTGCCGTCCTTCTTGAAGTTCTTCTTACCCTTGCCTTTCTTGAAACTAGTGGTTTTATTGACTATCAACACTTGATGTTCCTTTTTGATTTCTACCTCCACTAATTTCAGCATTGAAAATACCTCAGGAATAGTTTTCACCATCCCCTTCATATTGTAGTTCATCACAAAGCTCTTGTAGCTAGGTGGGAGCGACTGAAGGATTCTGTCAATGACCGCGTCATCCGGGAGGTTAACTCCCAGCTGAGACAAGCGGTTGTGCAACCCAGACATTTTGATTATGTGCTCACTGACAGAACTATTCTCCTCCATCTTACAACTGTAGAACTTGTCGGAGACTTCATATCTCTCGACCTGGGCATGATCTTGGAAAACCATTTTCAGCTCTTGGAACATCTCATATCCTCCGTGCTGCTCAAAACGCTTTTGGAGCCCCGGTTCTAAGCTGTAAAACATGCCGCACTGAACCAGGGAGTAATCATCACTACGCGACTGCCAGGCGTTCATAACGTCTTGAGTTGCTGGGAAAACGGGTGCTTCACCTAGCGGTGCATCTAGGACATATGCTCTTTTGGCAGCTATGAGGATGATCCTCAAGTTCCGGACCCAGTCTGTATAGTTGCTGCCATCGCCTTTCAGCTTGGTTTTCTCTAGGAACGCGTTGAAGTTGAGGGCAACATTAGCGTGGGCCATTTGATCTACAAGACATATTGCAAAAGTTTTAGACCAAGTTCATGATAATTAAGTTCATCTAATCAAATTATTTAATGAACTCCTACTCAGATAGACATCTCTCTAGTCATCTAAGTGATCCGATCATCACGTGAGACGGACTAGTCATCATCGGTGAACATCTTCATGTTGATCGTATCTTCTATACGACTCATGTTCGAACTTTCGGTCTCTTGTGTTCCGAGGCCATGTTTGTACATGCTAGGCTCGTCAAGTCAACCTAAGTATTTTTGCATGTGTAAATCTGTCTTACACCCGTTGTATGTGAACGTTAGAATCTATCACACCCGATCATCACGTGGTGCTTCGAAACAACGAACTTTCGCAATGGCGCACAGTTAGGGGAACACTTTCTTGAAATTATTATGAGGGATCATCTTATTTACTACCGTCGTTCTGAGCAAATAAGATGCAAAAACATGATAAACATCACATGCAATCAAATAGTGACATGATATGGCCAATATCATTTTGCTTTGATCTCCATCTTCGGGGCGCCATGATCATCATCGGCACCGGCATGACACCATGATCTCCATCATCGTGTCTTCATGAAGTTGTCACGCCAACGATTACTTCTACTACTATGGCTAACGGTTTAGCAATAAAGTAAAGTAATTACATGGCATTATTCAATGACACGTAGGTCATACAATAATTAAGACAACTCCTATGGCTCCTGCCGGTTGTCATACTCATCGACATGCAAGTCGTGATTCCTATTATAAGAACATGATCAATCTCATACATCACATATATATCATTCATCACATCCTTTTTGGCCATATCACATCACAAGGCATATGCTGCAAAAACAAGTTAGACGTCCTTTAATTGTTGTTGCATGTTTTTATGTGGCTGCAATAGGGTTCTAGCAAGAATGTTTCTTACCTACGTCAAAACCACAACGTGATATGCCAATTTCTATTTACCCTTCATAAGGACTCTTTTCATCGAATCCGATCCGACTAAGGTGGGAGAGACAGACACCCGCTAGCCACCTTATGCAACTAGTGCATGTCAGTTGGTGGAACCTGTCTCACGTAAGCGTACGTGTAAGGTCGGTCCGGGCCGCTTCATCCCACGATACCGCCAAAACAAGATAAGACTAGTAGTGTCAAGTAAATTGAGAAAATCTACGCCCACAACAAAATTGTGTTCTACTCGTGCATAGAAACTACGTATAGACCTAGCTCATGATGCCACTATTGGAGATCGTTGCAGAAAATAAAAAAATTCTACGCATCACCAAGATCAATCTATGGAGTCATCTAGCAATAAGAGAGAGAGAGAGAGGAGTGCATCTACATACCCTTGTAGATCACGAGCGGAAGCGTTCAAGAGAACGGGGTTGATGGAGTCGTACTCGTCGTGATCCAAATCACCGATGATCCTAGCGTCGAACGGATGGCACCTTCGCATTAAATACATGTACGGAGTGGAGACGTCTCCCGCGCCTTGATCCAGCAAGGAGGAGGGAGAGGTTGAGAAAGAGAGCTCCAACAGCAGCACGACGGCGTGGTGGTGATGGAGAGGCAGTACTCCGGCAGGGCTTCGCCAAGCTCTTACGGAGGAGGAGAGGTGTTGGGGAGGGGATGGGCCGCGCCTTGGAGGTGTGTGTGCAGCCCTCCCCTCGCCCCTCTATTTATAGGGGGAGGAGGAAGGGGGCCGGCCCCCTCTAGATGAGATCTAGAGGGGGGGCGGCGGCCAAGGGGGGGGGGACTTGCCCCGCAAGCAAGGGGGACGCCCCCTTTAGGGTTCCCCCCCAACCCTAGGTGCATGGGCCCAAGGGGGGGATGCGCCCAGCCCTCTAAGGGCTGGTTCCCTTCCCACTACGGCCCATGAGGCCCTTCGGGAGAGGTGGCCCATCCCGGTGGACCCCCGAAACCCTTCCGGTGGCCCCGACACAATGCCGATATGCCCCGAACCTTTCCGGTGACCGTATGTCAACTTCTCATATATAAATCTTCACCTCCGGACCATTCCGGAACTCTTCGTGACGTCCGGGATCTCATCCGGGACTCCGAACAACATTCGGTAATCACATACAAATCTTCCTAATAACCCTAGCGTCACCGAACCTTAAATGTGTAGACCCTACGGGTTCGGGAATCACGCAGACATGACCGAGACAGCTCTCCGGCCAATAACCAACAGCGTGATATGGATACCCATGTTGGCTCCCACATGTTCCACGATGATCTCATCGGATGAACCACGATGTCGAGGATTCAAGTAATCCCGTATACAATTCCTTTTGTCAATCGGTACGTTACTTGCCCGAGATTCGATCGTCGGTATCCCAATACCTCGTTCAATATCGTTACCGGCAAGTCACTTTACTCGTTACATAATGCATGATCCCGTGACTAACCACTTAGTCACATTGAGCTCATTATGGTGATGCATTACCGAGTGGGCTCAGAGATACCTCTCCATCATACGGAGTGACAAATCCCAGTCTCGATTCGTGACAACCCAACAGACACTTTCGGAGATACCTGTAGTGCACCTTTATAGTCACCCAGTTACGTTGTGATGTTTGGTACACCCAAAGCACTCCTACGGTATCCGGGAGTTACACAATCTCATGGTCTAAGGAAATGATACTTGACATTAGAAAAGCTCTAGCAAACAAACTACACGATCTTGTGCTATGCTAAGGATTGAGTCTTGTCCATCACATCATTCTCCTAATGATGTGATCCCGTTATCAATGACATCCAATGTCCATAGTCAGGAAACCATGACCATCTGTTGATCAATGAGCTAGTCGACTAGAGGCTCTCTAGGGACATGTTATGGTCTATGTATTCACACATGTATTACGATTTCCGATCAATACAATTATAGCATGAACAATAGACAACTATCATGAACAAGGAAATATAATAATAACCATTTTATTATTGCCTCCAGGGCATATTTCCAACATTAGTCCCACAAAATCAATCAACTCTGCCAATTCTCTGTTTTTCACCCTAAGAAATCTATGATTTTCGTGCATTTTTTAATTGATATAGGTGCAACCTAGAGTGTGTATGTGTTGCAGATATATTGGTTCACAACCTAGAGGGGAACCTAATGAACAACTAATGCTAGACTTTCAGGGGCGGAATCAGGATATGGACATGAGGGGGCGAGGGAGTTAATAATCTTCCAAAAGAACAATCCAAGAATAGTCTCAACAGTAGAATTTGTATCGGTTGTATCCTCCTTTTCTAATTAAAAGGGATATTCTCTCATGTAGGTTTTTGTTTTTCGAGAATAACTACTAGATGTAGATGCTACCAGGCTGACTTGCAGGCTGTCGTATTTTTTTAGAACGAAGACGCTAGGAGCGTCCGGCTTTAAAATAATAAATCCCACAATATAGGCAGCGTATCAACAGGTTCAAACCTTACACACATCACAAAAGGACTCAGGCCACTAATGCAGGAAGTCATAGGGTTCAAGGCCAAAAGGAAGCGAGCGATGGTTACATGGCGCCGTATTAGCAAGAGGTGGTTGCTAGTACCAGGCTGAGTTGCATGCATATATTCATTTTTATTACATGCAAAATAAAATTCAAAGTTTTTAGATATATCTACGCTGACGTCGCCGTCGCCGTGGCTGCCCCTCCTTGATCAAACTAACCTCGAGACTGCAACCATCCAAAACTAGCTCATTGAGAGCCATGAGAGCACAATCCTGATGGGCATGTGCCATCTCTATGGTCACATGGCCTATACCCTGTGAGGCCCCAGTCTTTTTATAGCGGATCACCTTTGCATCAGAGACTTTACCGTGCTCGCTGAAGACGAGTCGTAGCTGTTCACTCTTCACGTTGAGTGGCAGATTGCGCACCAGCAGCCTGAGGCTAGGCAAGCGTTGTCTCTCAATGTGAATTGTGTGTATTGGGACCGCTTCCTCTGGTTGCTGCTCCTTCAGTTTTGTATCCTTCGCCGACCTCTCGCTGATTTCCTGGCCGAGCAAAATCAACATTACGTTAGCTCCTCTTGTAGGGTCAGTAAACAATTTTCTATTACAGAGGAAAAATAATCTAAGACTGCTTATGCAAAGTTAAGGGCTAAACCCTTAAGCGACTTTAGCAATGATGAGATTAATAATAATCAGATATTCTGTTTGCAGGAAAACAAAGTCATCTTAGGAATTACCGAAAAAGGCTTCCACCCCACTTTATAAGTAAAGCACCATAGCCAGACGGATAGATGATAATGAGGAAATCTCCTTACAAAGCAGATCAAAGAAAAGTACATGAAAAAAGGTGCGATCACACCCTATCACAAAGAAACCTAGACTACCAACAAGGAAGGAGAGTCGCCGCCAATAGAAACTGCCGGACCTCGTTTCACCACTCATGGCAAGTTGCCGCCGAAGAGGACCCCTTGTCCTCCCGCTTCGGGTCGTAGGGTCCGAACCTTCCTACGGAAAACGAGGACTGCGAGAGGAACCAACGAGGACCCATGTAAAAGAATAGCAAGCATGTGACTCCGCCCACGCCAGAGCCGAGGGAGCTCCAAGCTAGGATATGGAAAAGTCCGCCAATGACGGCGCGACATGCCGGAACAAACGTGAGCACGACGACGCCCACGGGAGGGAAACAAAGCAACACGGCGCCATTGCAGAGACAGAGGAGACGGTCAAGGGTTTAACCCAGGGCCCTAGCTCGGCAAGAGGGCCACAACAAACCACATGCATCACGCCGCTAGCGCGAGAGCACATAGCTTTCACCCGACACATCTCACCCATGCCACACCGAGGAGTCCCGAGCACCTACCCTCCCCAAGGGAAGGCATGCTGTCACCAAACAAGACCTCCGGAGCATGATCTAGGAATCGCCACCATCGAGGCACTACAGACACCAGGATCACCCAATGCTGCATCATTTGCCGCCCAGACGACCAAAAGATGCCTCCATCACCGCAACCAAGACGCCCGCTGAGAAAAGCCACCAAGGCGGACCGCCGACCGAGGCCACCGCCCATGTCACCCATGACGGGGGCGACACGGGCGGACTGCATCCTCGCTGCCGCTTGCTTCCCTCCCCTCACCCCATCGCTCATCGTCGCTGGTCGTCCCCGCCGGGCGAAGCCCAGGCGTGAGTTGGCGGTGGCGGGGCCACTCCTCTTCTCCTTCCCCCTTCCTCCCTCCCCCCTTTTGTCCTCCCAAACCCTATCTCTGACGAGAGTTCCTGCTTTCCAGCATCTTACAAATTTGAAATGTTTTTTTAACAGTGTCTGTGTAGCAGTGTAGGACGTACCGTTGTTACTTGAACTGGAGCAATGACGACGGATTGCGGGTTGAACCACGTGCAAAAATTGTCATCCCAATGTGGAGGCAGCCTCTCGATGAGTTCACCCTCGCCACCAACGAGATTGCACCTGAACATGCCATACAACTCGTAGTCGTAGGTGTGGTTGATGAAGTAGGCGTATCCGCCATGATAGTGTTTGCCTAGCCGCGCGGCATCCATAGCGAAGCTGTTGGGTGACCCTAGGAACAAAACACGGTCGGCCAGGCTAAGACCATCTTTCCTCACCCATCTCATCTTCTTTTGCGCCGGCGAAGTTGACACCAACTGCTCCTCGAGTGCATGCACTGATACAAATAACTTAGGAGTTGGGCGGTTCTGATGCGTGTCATACTCCTGGACTAGCACGGATGCCCAAAGAAGCTCACCGTGGGACTCGAGGACGTAGGTGTACTCGCGGTACCTCAGCAGCAGCGCCAGTGTTCCGTGCCTCGGGACAAGCGAGTCGTGAGCGGCATTGCCGTCGGGCACGACCGCGTGCCACACACCAGCCTCCACGTTGACCAGGATCTTGCCGTCGTGGTACGCGACACAGAATCCACGAAGCTGCCGAGGCGAACCGGGGCGCTCAATGGTTCTGCGGACGACGGTCCATGCTACGTCACCGGGGCAAAGGAGCGCCGCCCTGAACTCTACAGTGTCGTTGTCGTAGGTGTCGTATGAGATGCCGTAGAGAAGGGCTGTGCCGTCGCCGTAGACGACGCCGTGGGGCTTGATCTTCTTCTCCCATTGGCGCACGTCGAGCGGGAGGAGAGGTAGGTGCGTGGCGGCTCCGGTGAAGGGGTCGTAGAGGACAGGGCGTTGACCTTCGATGGTTAGGCACCGGACAGCGGTGCCTCCTGAGCTTGTCACCCAGTTCCGCTGGGGCACGGATAACGGCGACTGCGCACGGTAGTTCGACTTGGAGGAAAGGCATCTCAGCCCGAGGTGGATCGAGTCTTCCTTCTCCGCGGCGATGAGCCAGGGCAGGAACTGGGTAGCCGCAGTCATCCTCCCAGACCATGAGGCGCGCCATGGCTTGCAGACGGCATGGAAATGGACGAAGTCGGCGACGTCGTGCAGGCGGCTGGAGACCTCGCAGACCAGATCCGGCGGGAGGTCAGGCCAACGCCTCGCGTGCATTGCGGCGCGCGTGATCATTGACGTCCTTTGCGGATCGGCCGGTCATATGGACTTCGCTCTATACCTACCTAAACGTACCCGATCGGTTCAGCTGGTTGCCACGTGGTACTTGCATGCGTAATGAACATGGACTATGCAAAAATAATTCCATATTACGCGGAAAAACACTCTGGCGATAGGCGGGCGATTGCTTGGCGATTGCTCGGCCGTGCTAGGTTAGGGTTTTGCCGGCGGGGATGGTAAGCTTACGGTGGTGGCTAGGGCGGCGACGGCGCTTCCTTGGGCACGGACCGATGGTGTTTCCCTTCGCTAGGGGCGGCGCTCATGGCGGAGACGGAAGATGGGAGAACGTAGAGGTCTATGGAGAAGATGGGATCTGGGGCTGCGGCGGTGGCTACTCCAAAACCGACGGGCAACACACCTCGGCCTTAGCAGGGGGCGGAGCCAATCCAAGGAGGGAGTCGTCCAGATCCAAGGCCACGCCGGCGAGAACGGCGAGCATGACGATTACTGACAAGAGGACATCGCTGAACCCATCTGCAGGTCAGAACGGGGCAGGGGTGTCAAACCAGAAGACAACAACGAATACGGACGTGATGGAGACCAATACGCCGTCGCGCAACCTTGGTGGTTCAGCTGGTCGTGAGCAGTCGAAATCCCCAATAGCGAGCAAAACTCCGTTTCCGGCGTCGAGTCTTTCTTCGAGGCTTGGGGAATGGTCTTGATGGACAAGGAGGCGGAGGGTATGGTCTTTGCTGAAATGGAACAGGTCGTGCCGAAGAACTCTCAATGGTCAGCAGTAGGCAAGGTCTGCTCAGCGAAACCTTTGGTGAGAAGTGTGCTTGAAAAAACCATGTACAGGGCGTGGGATTTGCATCGTGAAGCTCAGTTGAGGGAGCTGGGAGGAAATAAGTTTGTGGTTCACTTTGGTAGTGAAGGAGACTGGAGACATGCATTGAACAATGGGCCGTGGCAATATGATTTTAATGTCTTGATCATGAAAGATTATGAGGGCAATACCAGTTCGTCAAAGATGGTTTTTGACTCAATTGATATTTGGGTTCGAGTGGTTGATCTCCCGCCAGATAGGAGGACAAAAGCTTTCGGTGAGGCACTAGAGAACTGGCCGGGTCAGGTAATCAGAGTGGACGTCGATAAGGATGGTATGGCGAAAGGTAACCAGCTCAGGGTTCGTACACAAATTTCTGTTTATGAGCCGCTCGCAGAGGCATCCGCCTTAAATCCTCACCGGAGGACAAGATTGGGACATGGTATGACTTTTACTACGAGAAGGTGCCTCACTTTTGCTTTGAATGTGGCCGACTTGTTCATGTAGCTGGAGTCTGCGAGCCCCTTATTGACTCCTCGTCCCAACGGGGCGAATGGCTCAGGGCTTCACCTGGACGTAACGACAAGGCTAAGGAGGGCTCATATGGTGCCGCAACTAGCAGCTATAATAGTGGGAGCAACAACTGGTCGGGTGAAAATTAAAAGTCTAGACAGGGAGTTCATGCGAAGCGTAATCTTCAGGCCGAGTTTGCTAGGTCAGTGGACTCCCGCACTGGCGGGGGATCTAAACCACGCGAGAACTCTCAGACGGCGGGTTTTCGCATTGGCGAGGGTAGCCAAACCCATAGAGATGAGGTTGATAGCCCGAACAAGGAGAAGCACAAGGATGATCCGCTACAACAAAATGATCTGAGATATGCACTACAAAAAAAAGACACATCCGTGACATTTTGGGCCGAACGAATTTTTTTCCTGTCATACATATGACACTTCTATGACGATAATTGTGACAGAACCCGGTATCATCATAGATGTGGTGGGCTCCTACTTCTATGACAAAAAATCATGACAGAAAATGGGCTTTTCGTCCTGGGCGAGTCGGAGACGCAGCTGCATGACATTCTTTGGGCCGTCCATGACGGAAAAAACCTTGGTAGAAGCGAGGGGTAGGAAAATTTCGGGGAGTTGCCGGTTACGGTGGGAGGTTGGGGGCCGAGCGATGCGCGTTTCTCTCGTACACGTACGCGCGTGTGTGTGAGGCGTTGGCTCTAACTGAACCCGAGCGAGGTGTTGGGCTCTAACTGAACCCGAGAGATTGCACTGCAGGCTACGCGTCACTGAACCCGAGCGATCAATCGATGGCTGTTAACTGAACCCGATGGAGCGATTTCTTCGCTACTGCTGCTAACTGAAGTCGATCGATTGGATGAATAGTGAGCGTTGCGCGGGGGGGGGGGGGGGGGGGGGGGTTGGATGAACAGTAGACGGTGGAGGGCTGGATGAACAGTAGACGGTGGAGGGGTGGTTGAACAGTAGCCGGTGGAGTAGCGCACGGTGGAGGCTGGATGAACAGGAGCCCGTGGAGGCTGGAGGAGGTCGACGGTAGCCCGTGGAGGCTGGAGGAGGTCGACGGTGGAGATGAACAGTATCCCGTGGAGTCCCGTTTTGCGGTACGCCACACCCCTCCCGATGAACATGACCCCCGTTTTGACAGTAGCGCTCCAACACAAGTCCGTTTCGTCCGTTTTGCGGTACGCCACACCCCTCCCGATCAACAGGACCCCCGTTTCGACCGTAGGAGGTCCGTTTCGTCCGTTTTGCAGTATGCCACACCCCTCCCGATCAACAGGACCCCTGTTTCGACCGTAGGAGGTCCGTTTCCTCCGTTTTGCGGTACGCCACACCCCTCCCGATCAACAGGACCCCGTTCCGAACGTGGCCGGTCGAACACAAGGCCGGTTTCTCCGTTCTGCGGTATGCCAGGCCTCGTTTTCATCGCCTGTTCCGTCCAAGCCGGTTGGCTCCCACGCGTTCCGTTGCCTCCCGATGAACACGACACATTCCGTTTCCTCCCCATGAACACGACGCATTCCGTTGCCTCCCGATGAACACGACGCATTCCGTTGCCTCCCCATGAACACGAGCCCTCGCCGTACGTATGCGCGACTAAGCGTTCGAGACCCCGCCCGTATGTACACATACGTGGCCGTATTTTCTTTCTTGCACCCTGGCCGCTGTGCGTACGTGTACATGCTACGTGCGCGCCTCTACTACGACACGTGCACGCCTCTACGTCGACCAGTATGTACGTACACGTTCGCGACCAGGATGACAATGCTACGTACGCTTCGACCAGGTGGGTCCCGACTGTCAGGCACTTCCTTGCCTGCGAAGATGTAGCTGGTGGGTCCCAGCAGTCAGGGGGGCGAATTGTTTTTTTTACCCGTACGCACTTCCTTGCGTGCGAAGGTGTAGCTGCTGGGTCCCAGCAGTTAGGGGGGCGAATCTTTTTTTTTGCCCGGATGCACTTCCTTGCGTGTGAAGGTGTAGCTGCTGGGTCCCAGCAGTCAGGGGGGCGAATCATTTTTTTTGCCCGGACGCACTTCCTTGCGTGCGAAGGTGTAGCTGGTGGGTCCCAGCAGTCGGGGGGTGAATCCTTTTTTTTCGGATGCACTTCCTTGCGTGCGAAGATGTAGCTGGTGGGTCCCAGCAGTCAGGGGGGCGAATCGTTTTTTTTCGAACGCACTTCCTTGCGTGCGAAGATGTAGCTCATGGGTCCCAGCAGTCAGGGGTCGAATCATTTTTTTCGCGAAATACGGTGGCCCGTCCGGTGGGTCCCCGCTGTCAGGTGGAGGAATAATTATTTTGCGCGTCATAAGGAGGCACTTCCTTGCGGCTGCCGTGGACCCAACTATCAGCCTCTCCACGTACAGACTGAAGGAAATATGCCCTAGAGGCAATAATAAAGTTATTATTTATTTCCTTATTTCATGATAAATGTTTATTATCCATGCTAGAATTGTATTAACCGGAAACATAATACATGTGTGAATACATAGACAAACATAGTGTCACTAGTATGCCTCTACTTGACTAGCTCATTAATCAAAGATGGTTATGTTTCCTAACCATAGACATGTGTTGTCATTTGATTAATGGGATCACATCATTAGGAGAATGATGTGATTGACATGACCCATTCCGTTAGCCTAACACTTGATCGTTTAGTATATTGCTATTGCTTTCTTCATGACTTATACATGTTCCTGTAACTATGAGATTATGCAACTCCTGTTTACCGGAGGAACACTTTGGGTGCTACCAAACGTCACAACGTAACTGGGTGATTATAAAGGAGTACTACAGGTGTCTCCAAAGGTACATGTTGGGTTGGCGTATTTCGAGATTAGGTTTTGTCACTCCGATTGTCGAAGAGGTATCTCTGGGCCCTCTCGGTAATGCACATCACTATAAGCCTTGCAAGCAATGTAGCTAATGAGTTAGTTACGGAATGATGCATTACGTAACGAGTAAAGAGACTTGCCAGTAACGAGATTGAACTAGGTATTGGATACCGACGATCGAATCTCGGGCAAGTAACATACCGATGACAAAGGGAACAACGTATGTTGTTATGCGGTTTGACCGATAAAGATCTTCGCAGAATATGTAGGAGCCAATATGAGCATCCAGGTTCCGCTATTGGTTATTGACCGAGAATAGTTCTAGGTCATGTCTACATAGTTCTCGAACCCGTAGGGTCCGCACGCTTAACGTTACGATGACAGTTTTATTATGAGTTTATAAGTTTTGATGTACCGAAGGTTGTTCGGAGTCCCGGATGTGATCACGGACATGACGAGGAGTCTCGAAATGGTCGAGACATAAAGATTGATATATTGGAAGCCTATGTTTGGACATCGGAAGTGTTCCGGGTGAAATCGACATTTTACCGGAGTACCGGGAGGTTACCGGAACCCCCCAGTGACCTAATGGGCCTTATTGGGCCTAGTGGAGGAAGAGGAGAGGAGGCCTAGGGGCAGCCGCGCGCCCCTCCCCCCAAGTCCGAATAGGACAAGGAGGGGGGGTGGCGCCCCCCCTTTCCTTTCCCCCCTCTCCTCCTTCCCCCCAAGTCCTAGTCCAACTAGGGAAAGGGGGGGAGTCCTACTCCCGGTGGGAGTAGGACTCCTCCGACGCGCCTCCTCCTAGGGCCGGCCGCACCCCCCTTGCTCCTTTATATACGGGGCTAGGGGGGCACCCTAGAACACACAAGTTGATCTACGTGATCGTTCCTTAGCCGTGTGCGGTGCCCCCCTCCACCATATTCCACCTCGGTCATATCGTCGCAGAGTTTAGGCGAAGCCCTGCGCCGGTAGAACATCATCATCGTCACCACGCCGTCGTGCTGACGGAACTCATCCCCGACACTCTGCTGGATCGGAGTCCAGGGATCGTCATCGAGCTGAACGTGTGCTGAACTCGGAGGTGCCGTATGTTCGGTACTTGGATCGGTCAGATCGTGAAGACGTACGACTACATCAACTGCGTTGTCATAACGCTTCCGCTTACGGTCTACGAGGGTACGTGGACAACACTCTCCCCTCTCGTTGCTATGTATCACCATGATCTTGCGTGTGCGTAGGAAATTTTTTGAAATTACTACGTTCCCCAACAGTGGCATCCGAGCCTGGTTTTATGCGTAGATGTCATATGCACGAGTAGAACACAAGTGAGTTGTGGGCGATACAAGTCATACTGCTTACCAGCATGTCATACTTTGGCTCAGCGGTATTGTGAGATGAAGCGGCCCGGACCGACATTACGCGTACGCTTACGCGAGACTGGTTTCACCGTTACGAGCACTTGTGCTTAAAGATGACTGGCGGGTGTCTGTCTCTCTCACTTTAGCTGAACCGAGTGTGGCTACGCCCGGTCCTTGCGAAGGTTAAAACAACATTAACTTGATGAACTATCATTGTCGTTTTGATGCGTAGGTAAGAACAGTTCTTGCTAAGCCCGTAGCAGCCACGTAAAATTTGCAACAACAAAGTAGAGGACGTTTAACTTGTTTTTGCAGGGCATGTTGTGATGTGATATGGTCAAGACGTGATGCTATATTTTATTGTATGAGATGATCATGTTTTGTAACCGAAGTTAGCGGCAACTGGCAGGAGCCATATGGTTGTCGCTTTATTGTATGAAATGCAAACGCCCTGTAATTGCTTTACTTTATCACTAAGCGGTAGCGATAGTCGTAGAAGCAATAGATGGCGTAACGACAACGATGCTACGATGGAGATCAAGGTGTCGCGCCGGTGACGATGGTGATCACGACAATGCTTCAAAGATGGAGATCACAAGCACATGATGATGATGGCCATATCATATCACTTATATTGATTGCAGTGATGTTTATCCTTTATGCATCTTATCTTGCTTTGATTGACGGTAGCATTTTAAGATGATCTCTCACTAGAATTATCAAGAAGTGTTCTTCCTGAGTATGCATCGTTGCGAAAGTTCTTCGTGCTGAGACACCACGTGATGATCGGGTGTGATAGGCTCTACGTTCAAATACAACAGGCGCAAAACAGTTGCACACGTGGAATACTCAGGTTAAAATTGACGAGCCTAGCATATAACAGTTATGGCCTCGGAACACGGAGACCGAAAGGTCGAGCGTGAATCATATAGTAGATATGATCAACATAGTGATGTTCACCATTGAAACTACTCCATCTCACGTGATGATCGGACATGGTTTAGTTGATTTGGATCACGTGATCACTTAGAGGATTAGAGGGATATCTATCTAAGTGGGAGTTCTTAAGTAATATGATTAATTGAACTTAAATTTATCATGAACTTAGTCCTGGTAGTATTTCGCAAATTATGTTGTAGATCAATAGCTTGCGTTGTTGCTTTCATATGTTTATTTTGATATGTTCCTAGAGAAAATTGTGTTGAAAGATGTTGGTAGAAATGATGCGGATTGGATCCGTGATCTGAGGTTTATCCTCATTGCTGCACAGAAAAATTATGTCCTTAATGCACCACTAGGTGACAGACCTATTGCAGGAGCAGATGCAGACGTTATGAACGTTTGGCTAGCTCAATATGATGACTACTTGATAGTTTAATGGACCATGCTTAACGTCTTAGAATCGGGACTTCAAAGACATTTTGAACGTCATGGACCATATGAGATGTTCCAGGAATTGAAGTTAATATTTCCAGCAAATACCCGAGTTGAGAGATATGAAGTCTCAAACAAGTTCTACAGCTAAAAGATGGAGGAGAATCGCTCAACTAGTGAGCATGTGCTCAGATTGTCTGGGTACTACAATCGCTTGAATCAAGTGGGAGTTAATCTTCCAGATAAGATAGTGATTGATAGAGTTCTCTAGTCACCATCACCAAGTTAGTAGAACTTTGTGATGAACTAAAGTATGCAAGGGATGACGAAAATGATTCCCGAGCTCTTCGTGATGTTGAAATCGACGAAGGTATAAATCAAGAAAGAGCATCAAGTGTTGATGGTTGACAAGATCACTAGTTTCAAGAAAAGGGCAAAGGGAAAGAAAGGGAACTTCAAGTAGAATGACAAGCAAGTTGTCAGTCCCGTGAGGAAGCCCAAAGCTGGACCAAAGACTGAAATTGAGTGATTATACTGCAAAGGAAATGATCACTAGAAGCGGAAATGCCCTGAATATTTGGTGGATAAGAAGGATGGCAAAGTGAACAAGGGTATATTTGATATACATGTTATTGATGTGTACTTTACTAGTGTTTATAGTAGCCCCTGAGTATTTGATACTTGTTCGATTGCTAAATATTAGTAACTCGAAACAGGAGTTACAGAATAAACAGAGACTAGTTGAAGGTGAAGTGACGATGAGTGTTGGAAGTAGTTCCAAGATTGATATGATCAGCATCGTACACTCCCTATACTTTCGAGATTAGTGTAGAACCTAAATAAATGTTATTTGGTGTTTGCATTGAGCATAAATATGATTAGATCATGTTTGCTGTGACACGATTATTCATCTAAAATGTAGAATAAATTGTTATTCTGTTTACATGAATAAAACCTTCGATGGTCATACACCCAATGAAAATAGTTTGTTGGATCTCGATCGTAGTGATACACATATTAACAATATTGATGCCAAAAGATGCAAAGTTAATAATGATAGTGCAACTTATTTGTGGCACTGCCGTTTGGGTCATAACGGTGTAAAGCGCATGAAGAAACTCCATAAAGATGGATTTTTGGAATCACTTGGTTATGAATCATTTGATGCTTGCGAACCGTGCCTTTTGGGCAAGATGACTAAAACTCCGTTCTCCGGAACAATGGAACGAGCTAGTGACTTATTGGAAATAATACATACCGATGTATGCGGTCCAATGAGTGTTGATGCTCGTGGCGGGTATCGTTATTTTCTGACCTTCACAAGATGAATTGAGCAGATATGAGTATATCTACTTAATGAAGCACAAGTCTGAAACATTTGAAAAGTTCAAAGAATTTCAGAGTGAAGTGGAGAATCATCGTAAAAAGAAAATAAAGTTTCTGCAATTTGATCACGGAGACAAATATTTGAGTTACGAGTTTGGTCTTCAATTAAAACAATGTGGAATAGTTTCACAAACTCATGCCACCTAGAACACCACAACTTAATGGTGTGTCCGAACGTCATAACAGTACTTTATTAGATATGGTGTGATCTATGATGTCTCTTGTCGGTTTTACCACTATCACTTTGGGGTTGTGCATTAGAGACAGCTGCATTCACGTTTAATAGGGCACCATCTAAATCCGTTGAGACGACACCGTATGAACTATGGTTTAGCAGTAAACCTAAGCTGTCGTTTCTTAAAGTTTGGAGTTGCGATGCATATATGAAAAAGGTTTTCAACCTGATAAACTCGAACCCAAATCGGAGAAGTGCGTCTTCATAGAATACCCAAAAGAAACTGTTGGGTACACCTTCTATCACAGAGCTGAGGGCAAGATCTTCGTTGCTAAATTCGGATCCTTTCTAGAGAAGGAGTTTCTCTCGAAAGAAGTGAGTGGGAGGAAAGTAGAGCTTGATAAGGTAATTGTACCTTCTCCCGAATTGGAAAGTAGTTCATCACAAAAATCATTTCCTGTGATTCCTACACCAATTAGTGAGGAAGCTAATGATGATGATCATGATGCTTCAGATCAAGTTACTACCGAACCTCGTAGGTCTTCCAGAATAAGATCCGCACCAAAGTGGTATGGTAATCCTATTCTAGAAGTCATGTTACTAGACCATGATGAACCTACGAACTATGAGGAAGCGATGATGAGCCCAGATTCCGCGAAATGGCTTGAGGCCATAAAATCTGAGATATGATCCATGTATGAGAACAAAGTATGGACTTTGATTGACTTGCTCGATGATCAACAAGCCATGTTAAATAAATGGATCTTCAAGAGGAAGAAGGACACTGATAGTAGTGTTACTATCTACTAAGCTCGACTTGTTGCGAAAGGTTTTCTACAAGTTCAAGGTGTTGAATACGATGAGATTTTCTCACTCGTATCGATGCTTAAGTCTGTCTGAATCATGTTAGCAATTGCCACATTTTATGAAATCTGGCAAATGGATGTCAAAACTGCATTCCTTAATGGATTTTTTAAAGAAGAGTTGTATATGATGCAACTAGAAGGTTTTGTTAATCATAAAGGTGCTAACAAAATGTGCAAAGCTCCAGTGATCCATCAATGGACTGGTGCAAGTATCTCGGAGTTGGAATATACGTTTTGATGAGTTGATCAAAGCATATGGTTTTATACAGACTTTTGGAAAGGCCTGTATTTACAAGAAAGTGAGTGGGAGCACTACCGCCTTTCTGATAAATATATGTGAGTAACATATTGTTGATCAGAAATGATGTAGAATTTTTCTGGAAAGCATAAAGGAGTATTTGAAAGGAGTTTTTTTAAAAGAAAGACCTCAGTAAAGCTACTTACGTATTGAGCATCAAGATCTATTGAGATAGATCAAGACGCTTGCTAAGTTTTTTCAATAAGTACATACCTTGCAAGATTTTGAAATAGTTCAAAATGGAACAGTCAAAGAAAGAGTTCTTGCATGTGTTGCGAAGGTGTGAAATTGAGTAAAGACTCAAATCCCGACCACAGCAGAAAATAGAAAAGAGAATGAAAGTCATTCCCTATGCCTCAGTCACAGGTTCTATAAAGTATGCTATGTACCAGACCTATTGTATACTCTGCCCTGGTTTGGCAAGGGAGTACAATAGTGATCTAGGAGTAGATCACTGGACATTGGTAAAAATTATCATTAGTGGAATAAGGATATATTTCTTGATTATGGAGGTGACAAAAGAGTTCATCGTAAAGAGTTACATCAATGCAAGCTTTTACACTGATCCAAATGACTTTAAGTCTTAATCTGGATACATATTGAAAGTGGGAGCAATTAGCTAGAGTAGCTCCGTGCAGAGCATTGTAGACATAGAATATTTGCAAAATACATACGACTCTGAATGTGACAGACCTGTTGACTAAACTTCTCTCACAATCAAAACATGATCATACCCTAGTACTCTTTGGGTGTTAATCACATAGCGATGTGAACTAGATTATTGACTCTAGTAACCCTTTGGGTGTTGATCACATGATGATGTGAACTGTGGGTATTAATCACATAGAGATGTGAATATTGGTGTTAAATCACATGACGATGTGAACTAGATTATTGACTCTAGTGCAAGTGGGAGACTGAAGGAAATATGCCCTAGAGGCAATAATAAAGTTATTATTTATTTCCTTATTTCATGATAAATGTTTATTATTCATGCTAGAATTGTATTAACCGGAAACATAATACATGTGTGAATACATGGACAAACATAGTGTCACTAGTATGCCTCTACTTGACTAGCTCATTAATCAAAGATGGTTATGTTTCCTAACCATAGACATGTGTTGTCATTTGATTAATGGGATCACATCATTAGGAGAATGATGTGATTGACATGACCCATTCCGTTAGCCTAGCACTTGATCGTTTAGTATATTGCTATTGCTTTCTTCATGAGTTATACATGTTCCTGTAACTATGAGATTATGCAACTCCCGTTTACCGGAGGAACATTTTGGGTGCTACCAAACGTCACAACGTAACTGGGTGATTATAAAGGAGTACTACAGGTGTCTCCAAAGGTACATGTTGGGTTGGCGTATTTCAAGATTAGGTTTTGTCACTCCGATTGTCAAAGAGGTATCGCTGGGCCCTCTCGGTAATGCACATCACTATAAGCCTTGCAAGCCAATGTAGCTAATGAGTTAGTTATGGAATGATGCATTACGTAACGAGTAAAGAGACTTGCCAGTAACGAGATTGAACTAGGTATTGGATACCGACGATCGAATCTCGGGCAAGTAACATACCGATGACAAAGGGAACAACGTATGTTGTTATGCGGTTTGACCGATAAAGATCTTCGCAGAATATGTAGGAGCCAATATGAGCATCCAGGTTCCGCTATTGGTTATTGACCGAGAATAGTTCTAGGTCATGTCTACATAGTTCTCGAACCCGTAGGGTCCGCACGCTTAACGTTACGATGACAGTTTTATTATGAGTTTATAAGTTTTGATGTACCGAAGGTTGTTCGGAGTCCCGGATGTGATCACGGACATGACGAGGAGTATCGAAATGGTCGAGCATAAATATTGATATATTGGAAGCCTATGTTTGGACATCGGAAGTGTTCCGGGTGAAATCGACATTTTACCGGAGTACCGGGAGGTTACCGGAACCCCCCGGTGACCTAATGGGCCTTATTGGGCCTAGTGGAGGAAGAGGAGAGGAGGCCTAGGGGTAGCCACGCGCCCCTCCCCCCAAGTCCAAATAGGACAAGGAGGGGGGGCGGCGCCCCCCCTTTCCTTTCCCCCCTCTCCTCCTTCCCCCCAAGTCCTAGTCCAACTAGGGAAAGGGGGGGAGTCCTACTCCCGGTGGGAGTAGGACTCCTCCGGCACGCCTCCTCCTAGGGCCGGCCGCACCCCCCTTACTCCTTTATATACGGGGGCAGGGGGGCACCGTAGAACACACAAGTTGATCTACGTGATCGTTCCTTAGCCGTGTGCGGTGCCCCCCTCCACCATATTCCACCTCGGTCATATCGTCGCAGAGTTTTGGCGAAGCCCTGCTGTCGGTGTCAAAACCGGTGGATCTCGGGTAGGGGGTCCCGAACTGTGCGTCTAGGCGGATGGTAACAGGAGAGGAGGGACACGATGTTTTTACCCAGGTTCGGGCCCTCTTGATGAAGGTAAAACCCTACGTCCTGCTTCATTAATATTGATGATGTGGGTTACAAGAGTAGATCTACCACGAGATCAAGCAGGCTAAACCCTAGAAGCTAGCCTATGGTATGATTGTTGTTCGTCCTATGGACTAAAGCCATTCGGTTTATATAGACACCGGAGAGGGCTAGGGTTACATAGAGTCGGTTACAAAGGTAGGAGATCTACATATCCGTATCGCCAAGCTTGCCTTCCACGCCAAGGAAAGTCCCATCCGGACACGGGACAAAGTCTTCAATCTTGTATCTTCATAGTCTTGGAGTCCGGCCGATGATGGTAGTTCGGCTATCCGGACACCCCCTAGTCCGGGACTCCCTCAGTAGCCCCCGAACCAGGCTTCAATAACGACGAATCCGGCGCGTATGTTGTCTTCGGCGTTTGCAAGGCGGGTTCTCCTTCATGCGCCATGTGTTTGCCGGATAGTGTCCTGTTGCTTCATAAATGCTGCGCTCCTTGGCTTCCACGTCCAATAATGGTCTTCTTCCACGCGTCGCACGAATGCAAAAAGCCAGGGTATTTTTATATTTTACCCCCTAGCCGCGCAAATAGGCTGCCTATAAGAGAGGCGAGGATCCAGATCCAAATCACATCATCCTCCTTCCGCAAGCACTCATCGAGGCGCATCTGACACCAAATCCATTCCAACATGGACGGTCGATGCGGCTCCTCTTCTCGCGCCCCCAGCCCTAAGCCAGGAGATTGGAGGAGATGCTCAGTCCCGCACAGCGAGTTAGTGACGCTCCAAGCAGAGGGATATCTTCCCCCGGCCTTCATGGTTCCGGTTCGAGCCCGACTGGCCACCTACAAAGGTGGGAAGCAGGCGGAGAGCGCGCCCAATCCCTCCAAAGGAGAGCGGGTGTGCTTCGTCCCCTATTTAATAAGGGGACTCGGATTTCCTGTACATCCGTTTCTCCGGGGGCTCTTGGAGTTCTATGGACTCCAGCTCCATCACCTTACACCTGCCTCCATTTTGCACATCGCGGGCTTTGTAGCTCTGTGTGAGCGGTTCTTGGGCATTGAGCCCCATTTTGCGCTGTGGAAGAGGCTTTTTTGCCTCGTACCCCGCTCTCACGAGGGGTCGATATATCAAGTGGGCGGAGCCAAAATATGGCGCATCGCTGGGACCAGATACCTGTCCAGGACCCCGAAGAAGACGTCCGAAGATTGGCCTTCGGAGTGGTTTTATATGGAGGACGCTCCGCTGCCGGATCCAGTCCGGATCGGCCTTCCGGAGTTCAGCAACGCTCCCCTGAACAAACACCTAAGTTGGCGCCCACGGAGCCCTCGACAAGAACATGATAGTAGCGTCCATTACTTGATGGGCCGGATACGGCTGCTTGCCCATTCCGGATTAACCATGGTCGGAGTCATGGCCACATGCATTATGCTGGGGTGCAGCCGCTCCAATATAGGGGCCACCCCATGTGGGATTTCAGCGGAGACGACGACGCCACCCGTCACGGCCGCAAGGGGCCTGGCTCGGCCGACGATCTGGTGAAGATCCTGTCCGGCTTGTACAAGGGGGAGAAGGAGGACTTCCTCCGCACGAATCCTCTGAACGGATTTTCCATGAACAACCCTCGGAGCTGGGTAAGCGGTCGCATGCATATTTGAACCGTGCCTTTAAAGGCAATTATCTTATTGTACGATTTTGACACAGGAACTGCGTCGGGACGTGGAAGGCATAAAAAGCCCAGCCCCACAATCCGAAGACCCAGAAAGGTCCCTTGATCCGGCCTCCGAAGAGGATACAGACTTAGCGGTGGAACTGATCGACGGGGTGTACCACCAGCTCAGCATAGATAATGCTTTAGTCGCCATTATGGCTGACTACCCCGGTTTGTGTCCGGCTTAACGGTGAGTACGACCGAAGTCCTGGCGCCGTTACTGTTTTAATGCTTAGTTTTGACCATCGTGCACCAATGGTGTTCGACAGGAAGCACCTTTACGGCAGGAAGTCGAGCCCGCGGCGACCGGCCAACAAGGGTCAGTCCGGCCCAGCAGGCGGAAGAGGAGTGCGACGCGAACTAAAACATCGCCGCAACGGTACTGAGCACCGCTATTTTTTAAGGGAAGGATTCCCAGGAGGTATATTAATGCTCATAACTTTTCCAGAAAGAGCGCTCGCCGGACAGTGTCCGGAGAGGTTGCCAATCAAGCCTCCGCTAGCCATGCTCCAACGCATGGCCCGGAAGGGAAGGCGAATACAAGGCATGAGTCAGACGCTCCTCCGACGGAGGATGCCGACAGGCTGTCCGCCACCCCATCTGAGGTGGAGAGCGCCATGAATCACAGGCATCGCTGGACAGTTCTTCGTGACACGTGTTTCTCCCCGGAGGCGTTAAATGCCTTTGATGCGGGAAACGCGCACCTCCGTGCCGCTCAAGATGGGTTAACCAGAGCCACGGAGCAGTATGTGAAAGACATACGTGTAAGTAATTTTAATAGTTATATATGCCAGTAGCCCCCGAGACTTAAAATGGTTAGAATAACTGATTTAAGGATCAATGTTTATGCAGGATCTTATGGAGAAGAATACCCATCTATCCCAGGAGCTCCAAGAGTGCAAGGCCCAACTTGAGGCCGCACTGGCCGCCACAGGGGGAGCCACAGAGACCCCCGCTGGTAAGACGTACTTTGAAAAGATAATTAATTAACAAAGTGCGGCGTGAATCTGACAATAATATTGCAGAGGGTGCCGGACTAGATCCGGACAAGAAACAGCTACTGCGGCAGCTAAAAGCTGGCGAGAGGGTGCTTATGAAGGTGCAGCAGGAGAGAAACAAGCTCCAATATGCCCACACCCAGCTAGGAGAAAAGCTGAAAGGTGTTCGGGCCCAGTTGTCTGGCTCCTTGAAGGAGAATCAGCGACTTAGTCGCGACATTTATAGTAAGTGCTTGAGCAAATTCCTTTGAAAAGAAGAATTCGGCAAGGAAGTCATTTGACAAAAATATGTCTTTAGGTGTGCTCACAGGTCGCCCTACGGAGGAAATGCCTGGGTCAACAGGTGACCAACTTCTCGAGCTGGCGCAATTGTTCGAACGTGTTTGGCAGGCGATGAGTGGCGTCGTTCAGGCTTTATGGCCATCCGTCTCCCTACCCGAGGGCCTTGGGGAGCTCGCTGAGAAGCTCCAGGGAGCACGGCGACGCCTCCATTTGTGGAAGATATCGGCATGCGGTCAGGGTGCCAGGGAGGCCTGGGCCATGGTGAAGACGCGCTACCCGAAGGCTGACCCAAACCACATGGCCGAGGTCGGACCTACGGGGCCTGATGGGAAGGAGATCCCTGTGAGCTTGATGTATGGCCAAGTAGAATTGGCCGCGAAATATTCCCAACAGGACTGTAAATTAGACAGCCTGTTAGATGGGATTGAGGAGGAGTACAATCAGTCGGTTTGACGATGTAATTTGAAATGACATGTAAGATGCCTTCTAGCCGGATTGTAGATTGTTTGTCTTTGCGGACCGTTTTGCTTCAACCTCGGGACCCAACAGTCCGGAGTGTGTCCGAATACCCCTACGGTTATAAAAGAACCGGGGCATGCATGGAGACAAGGCGTCGGGGTCATAAGTGCTTTATCAGACAAGTGCCCAACTAGTTATGTTATATTACATGGTTAGTAAGAAACATCTTCCAGGGAGAATAGTTCCGTTAAGGGTTCCTTTCCCTGGGAGGCATGCCCTAAGGTGCAATGCCGGACTGCGAAAATAGCAGAAAAAGCATCTGGGGGCTTATAAATAAGTAAGTAATAAATCATCTTTCAAGTCACCGACCGAATATTCTCTTAAGAACGCTAGCTTTTGGCTTCACCCAGTCTGAGGTACACATCCGGCTGACCCGGCAGTAACAATCGCAGAGGTGCTCCCTTTACCTCCTAGCCGAACAATCGGGAACGTAGGGGTAAGCACAGGAGCCAGGCAACGCAGCTTGGCCAAAACTTAAGTCATATCGATGCATATAATGGTTAATAAAAGGTACATGCGGAAGTATGACACATGTATTGGGCGTGAAGCCCATATTGATAAGCTTCTGGTAAAGAAGCCCCCAGGTATAATGAGTGCTAGGAGCACATCAAGTGTGTGCGAACAAAGCGCAAATCAGCCTATAAAAGGTATTGAGAAAAAAAAAGGTGGGAAGAAGGAGGGGGACAAGAGATAGTAAAATATAAAAAGGTGGACGGGGGAGTGAGACGAACTCTGAATCCGGTGTTTAGGCATAGAATCTTCGGAGGCGGGCTGCGTTCCATGGGTTCGGCTCGAGTCGGTTGTCAGATGCTTTACGTAGACAGTATGCTCCGCCGGTCAGGACTTGGTCGATGATGAAGGGACCTTCCCACTTGGGCTTAAGTTTGTCCTTTTTCTTGTCCGACAGGCGTAGAACGAGTTCGCCGACATTGTAAGTTTTGGCCCGTACTTCTCTGCTTTGATATCTTCGAGCCTGCTGCTGATAGAATGCGGAACGAGTCTTTGCCACGTCCCGCTCCTCCTCTAGGGCGTCCAGACTATCCTGCCGATCCAACTCAGCTTCTCTTTCTTCGTACATGCACACACGAGGTGAGTCATGAATTATATCGCAAGGCAGAACTGCCTGTGCGCTGTACACCATGAAAAATGGTGTGAATCCAGTAGTTCGGTTTGGCGTGGTCCGCAGCCCCCAGAGTACAGAGTCGAGCTCCTCTACCCAGTGCGTGTTAGATTCCTTGATGGACCGCACTAGTCTGGGTTTGATGCCGCTCATGATTAGACCATTTGCTCGCTCGACTTGACCGTTAGTTTGGGGGTGATAGACTGAAGCGTAATCGAGCTTGATGCCCATGTTTTTGCACCAGAGTTTAACCTCGTCGACAGTGAAGTTCGTGCCGTTATCAGTGATGATGCTGTGGGGGACGCCAAAACGGTGTACTACCCCGGATAGGAAGTCTATCACCGGTCCGGATTCTGCCGTTTTAACCGGCTTGGCCTCAATCCATTTGGTGAATTTGTCCACCATGACCAATAAGTATTTGTGCTTGTGGGTTCCCCCTTTAAGGGGTCCAACCATGTCAAGCCCCCAGACCGCGAACGACCAGGTGATGGGTATAGTTTTGAGGGCGGTGGGTGGCATGTGGCTCTGATTAGCAAAAAGCTGGCAACCGACGCATCGTTGGACTAAGTCCTGAGCATCTGCCCGGGCTGTCAGCTAATAAAATCCTGTACGGAAGGCCTTGCCTACGAGTGCCCGGGCTGCAGCGTGGTGCCCTCCGAGTCCGACGTGAATTTCAGCCAGGAGATTCCGCCCCTCCTCTTCGGAGATACACCTTTGAAGGACTCCGGTTGTGCTTTTCTTATAAAGTTCTCCCTCATGGACCTTGTAGGCTTTAGATCGCCGAACTATGCAGCGGGCCTCATTTTGGTCTTCGGGAAGTTCCTGCCGAATTAAGTAGGCTAGGAATGGTTCTGTCCACGGGGCAATTACTGCCATTATTTCGTGAGCTGAAGGTGTTATTTCGGTGGCTGAGCCGCCGATTGTGTCAGAATGGTCTGAGTTCGGTGATGTAGCTGGCTCTGGATTGTTATTTCCGGACTCCTCTTCCCATAACACAGATGGCTTGAAGAGCCGTTCCAGGAAGATGTTTGGAGGGACAGCGTCTCATTTTGCACCGATGCGTGCTAACACGTCTGCTGCCCTTTGAACCGAGCTGACAATTTTAGGACGGCGTTGCGGTAAGCTACCATTTTTGGATCTTTGGCATCAAAGTCTCCATTTACTTGGGATATTGCGAGGTTTGAATCCCCGTGCACCTCTAGGCATTGAATGCCCATGGAGATTGCCATCCGGAGGCCATGTAGAAGGGCCTCGTATTCGGTTGCGTTGTTGGAGTCCATGTACATTATTTGAAGTACGTATTGGATTGTGTCTCCAGTTGGGGACGTCAGGACGACGCCAGCCCCCAAGTCAGCCAACATTTTGGATCCGTCGAAATGCATGATCCAATTGGAGTATGCGCTGTACTCTTTAGGAAGTTCGGCTTCGGTCCATTCGGCGACGAAGTCGGCCAGAACCTGCGATTTTATAGCTCGCCGTGGTTTATAGGTTATGTCAAATTCTAAGAGCTCAATAGCCCATTTTGCAATCCTGCCCATTGCGTCGCGATTGTTTATAATGTCGTTGAGAGGTACGTCGGAGGCCACCGTTATGGAACACTCTTGAAAGTAGTGTCGCAGCTTCCGGGATGCCATGAACACCGCATATGCTATCTTTTGATAATGTGGGTACCGGGACTTGCATGGAGTTAGAACAGTGGATACGTAGTACACTGGTTTTTGAAGACGGAATCTGTGCCCTTCTGTCTCTCGCTCGACGACGAGTACCGTGCTGACAACTTGATGTGTTGCTGCGATATATAGTAACATTGGTTCGCCCAGGTTGGGCGCGGCCAGGACTGGATTTGTTGCCAGTATGGCCTTTATTTCTTCGAGTCCGGCTGTGGCAGCATCCGTCCATTCGAAATGTTCGGTGCGCCGGAGGAGGCGGTAGAGGGGCAGAGCCTTTTCTCCCAAACGGGAGATGAAGCGACTTAAGGCCGCTACGCATCTGGTTAGTTTTTGTATTTGCTTGAGGTCTTTTGGAATATCCAATTGTGACAGAGCTCGGATTTTGGCCGGGTTTGCTTCAATTCCTCTACCGGACACGATGAAGCCCAAGAGCTTTTCGGCTGGTACGCCGAAGACGCATTTTTCCGGATTGAGCTTAATGTCATATGCTCGGAGGTTGTCGAATGTCACCCTCAAGTCTTCTACTAGAGTTTCGACGTGTTTGGTCTTGACGACCACATCGTCTACGTATGCCTCTACTGTTTTGCCTATCTGGGTAGCCAGACATGTTTGAATCATGCGCTGATATGTTGCGCTGGCGTTTTTGAGTCCGAAGGGCATTGTGTTGAAGCAGAATGGCCCATATGGAGTAATGAATGCCGTTGCGGCCTGATCTTTCTCTGCCATCTTGATTTGATGGTATCCGGAGTATGCGTCGAGGAAGCACAATCAATCGTGGCCTGCGGTGGCATCGATGATTTGGTCGATGCGAGGGAGGGGGAAAGGTTCCTTTGGACAGGCCTTGTTAAGGTCTTTAAAATCGACGCAGAGGCGCCAGGATTTGTCCTTTTTTGGTACCATTACTAGATTGGCTAGACAGTCCGGATGTTTTATATCTCTGATGAATCCGGCTTCTAAGAGTTTGGCTAGCTCCTCTCCCATTGCCTGTCTTTTGGGTTCGAAAAATCTCCGAAGAGCCTGTTTGACCGGCTTGAATCCTTTTAGGATGTTTAGGCTGTGCTCTGCCAGCCTGCGTGGGATTCCTGGCATGTCTGAAGGGTGCCAGGCAAAAATGTCCCAATTTTCCCGAAGGAATTCTCGTAGTGCGGCTTCAACATCAGGACTTAATTGTGCCCCAATGGAGGCCGTCTTTGTGGGGTCCATTGGATGGACCTGAAATTTGACTATTTCGTCTGCTGGTTTAAAAGAGGTGGACTTGGACCTCTTATCGAGTATCACATCGTCCCTATCCACCGTGGAGCGCAGCGTAGTTAGTTCCTCTGCCGCTAGGGCCTCGGACAATGCCTCTAGGGCCAGTGCGGCTATCTTGTTTTCAGCGCAGAGTGCTGTATCTGGATCACTGGCAAGAGTGATTATCCCATTGGGTCCGGGCATTTTGAGCTTCATGTACCCGTAGTGGGGTATAGCTTGGAAGATTGTGAATGCCTCTCGCCCTAACAAAGCGTGATATCCGCTGCCGAATGGGGCCACTTGGAACGTGACCTCCACGGACCTGTAATTGTCCGGTGAGCCGAACACTACATCTAGTGTGATTTTTCCTGTGCAGCGTACTTCTCGACTAGGGATTATCCCTCTGAAGGTTGTGCTGCTTCGCTCGATGCGGTTCCAGTCAATATCCATTTTTTGAAGGGTTTCCTCGTAGATGAGGTTTAATCCGCTGCCGCCATCCATGAGTACCTTGGTAAGGCGAAAGCCGTCCACTATCGGACTGAGGACCAATGCGGCTGGTGCTCTAGCTGTTCGGAATTTAGGTTCGTCGCTGGCGTTGAAGGTGATAGCCGTGTCACTCCATGGATTGGCTGTTGCTACTTGGTAGACTTCGGCGAGTCCGCGGATTGTTCGTTTTCGCATGTTATTTGATGCGAAAGTCTCGAAGACTGTTAATACCGTACCAGTACTGCTGGGCTATTTGTCCGGGGCTAAAAAGCCTTCGCCACTACTGGCCACCTGCCGTAGTATCCAACATGCTCGAAGGCTGTGTGTTGGAGTGGCGCCCTCCGTACTGTGGATTTTGCAGGGTCCGTTGAGCTAGCCCTCCAGTACGGTTCCGTGCCCTTTAGGGGGTCTTTGCTTTTTGGTTTTTAACCCAGGTGCTTGAGTATGGCGCACCCTTTTACTTCGGACTAGGGTTGTGGTCAAGGCCGGACTGTCCCAAAACCTAGTTTCGGTGTTCCTGGCACTCTCTGCTGCACAATATTTTTGTACGATAGCCGCTAGGTCGATGAAGTGTGTAACTTCACGATGACTTATGGCGTTCATGATTCCCTTGTCCATGCAATTGTTGCATAAAGTTGAAATTGCGCTTTCTTCGCAGCAGTCCTTTATCCTGTTCATAACCAGGAGGAATCTGACCCAGTAATGATGTACTGTTTCATCGGGCTCTTGCCGTATTCGAGATAGATCTCTTATGTTTGGGTGGGCGGGTGGAATCAAGTTCGGAACCCCGCCCGATCTAAGGCTCAAAGGCCGAGAAGTTTCCGGATTTGGAAGCTTGACTTGCTGGATGCTTTCCAGCGAATCTAGTCCGATGCCCGACTCTAAGTTCAGTATTTGATTAGGTCCGTCCCTTCGCGGGGATCCGGCTTGGAGGGATCGGGAATCCGGACATAGTTGGTTTTCAACGTACAAGAAGGGTTGCCACATTGTTCCTCTACCACGACAATGTGGTGGGTGGCCTGAGGAGAGTTAATCTCTCTCAGATCGGGTTTAAGCCCAATCTGATCGTAGTCTGTAGCGACTCCCAGGGCGGCAATGCGATCCAAGAGCTCGTTTATAGAGGAGAGCTCAATCGGATCTAACTGCTCGGCGAATTCCGGGCTGACGTGAAGATCGCTTTTGATGACCTGAGAGGTCATCGTCGGAGCGATGGCCGAACAGGCGGTCATAAGAAAACCACCTAGCCGGACAGTTTGGCCGACGGCCAAAGCTCTCTTGACGACGGTGCCGTCTTTAAAGACGGGAGAAGGCATCCTTCCTGATTGCGACGGCACAGAGGAACTCTCAATGAAAGCACCAATGTCGGTGTCAAAACCGGCGGATCTCGGGTAGGGGGTCCTGAACTGTGTGTCTAGGTAGATGGTAACAGGAGACGAGGGACACGATGTTTTTACCCAGGTTCGGGCCCTCTTGATGGAGGTAAAACCCTACGTCCTGCTTGATTAATATTGATGATGTGGGTTACAAGAGTAGATCTACCACGAGATCAAGGAGGCTAAACCCTAGAAGCTAGCCTGTGGTATGATTGTTGTTCGTCCTATGGACTAAAGCCATCCGGTTTATATAGACACCGGAGAGGGCTAGGGTTACACAGAGTTGGTTACAAAGGTAGAAGATCTACATATCCGTATCGCCAAGCTTGCCTTCCACACCAAGGAAAGTCCCATCTGGACACGGGACGAAGTCTTCAATCTTGTATCTTCATAGTCTTGGAGTTCGGCCGATGATGGTAGTTCGGCTATCCGGACACCCCCTAGTCCGGGACTCCCTCACCTGCGCCAGTAGAACATCATCATCATCACCACGCCGTCGTGCTGACGGAACTCATCCCCGACACTTTGCTGGACCGGAGTCCGGGGATCGCCATCGAGCTGAACGTGTGCTGAACTCGGAGGTGCCGTACGTTCGCTACTTGGATCGGTCGGATCGTGAAGACGTACGACTACATCAACCGCGTTGTCATAACGCTTCTGCTTACGGTCTATGAGGGTACGTGGACAACACTCTCCCCTCTCGTTGCTATGCATCACCATGATCTTGCGTGTGCGTCGGAATTTTTTTGAAATTACTACGTTCCCCAACACAGTCCACGTCCGATGGAAGTCATTCCTTGACCATGTTGACCACGCCACGCCGAGAGCACCACAACGGTGGACGACGGCGAGGCCTAGGAAGGGGACAATGCGGAGCCGGGGAAGACACGACAGTGGATGCACACGCGGAGAGGAGTATGAGGGTTCACTGGTTCGGTTGCACTACCGTCGCCGCAGAATAACAGGGGGTGTGGGTGAGTGGAGGGATGGCCTGGCCAGCGGTGGGAGTAGTAGGGGTGGTGAGGCCTCCGCGGCAGCACAGCCGGCCACGGGAGGCAGGAGCAGGCGGCACGACCGGCGCTGCTTTGGGCGGCTGGAAAAAGAAGACCAGAGGTTGAAGAAGCACGACGACCGTTGGATGGACATCGTACGGTCACTGCAGCTAGAATCGTTTATATTGACTAAGTTGACAAAGCCCTTGGTATGTCAACTTAGTAGGCCCACAGGTCAGCTTCCAAAACGGTGCGCCCCAGATGTCAGGGGGAGAAATCATTTTTTGGGCGGGTGAACCTAGAATATCCGAGATTGAAAAAGAAGCACGGCTCCATTGGATGGACATCCAACGGCCACTGCTGCTAGAACCGTGTGTTGACTATAAGTTGACAAAGCCTTGCATACGCGTCAACTCTGTTTTTTTTAAGGACGCGTCAACTTAGTAAGGCCAGAAGTGTGTGGCAGAGAACTTATAGCCCATTTGAGATTTATAAGAATGTGTAGCCCATTTTTGAATTCTAATGGAATTTACTACAACCCATTTATAGTTTGTTAAAAGTACAGCCCATTTCAACCAACCATTCAAAACAGAACTCAATAAAATTTCCCACATTTTGATGGGATCCGAATATTTTTATCCCGAAATTTCTAGTCAGGTTAAATACAATTTCAATATAAATTTATATTATGTAAAAATCCAATGAAACATTGCGCTTGCAACAATTAATGAAATTAAAATTTTCAATATTCCAAAAATAATATTTTATAAAGTAATCACTGTTTGGTGCATTTTTTATAGTTACTACCCAGTTTTTATAATTACATCCCATTTATTATTTCTTAAAGCCCATTTTCTTGTTAAGCCTAATACATCCCTCCTAGGAAAGATTTGCAGCCCAGCGGGGCGGAGAATAACAACTTGACCTTGCCTGGGTATTCCTCAAAAAAAAGTATAGCCGGGCTAGCCATTTTCAGCTTGAAAAAAATTAATATCTGGGCTGGATATCTGGCCTGGGCTAGACGGGCTACAACCCGCTCAGTTAATACCCGCAGCGATGTTTTCGTTGTTGTTCAGAGGAGAAAAATTAATATCTGGGGTAAACATCGAAAAACTCTGTAGTGCTCACACCTCAAAAACACAAATACTGCTCGAGCTGCTTGGTCCCAGCTGTCGGCCGCTTCTTGTGCAATTCTCTCGTTTATTGACTACTCCCTCCTTTCCGGTTTATAACGCTCAATTCAAAAATCTTAGCAATCAAGGTAGTGGCGAGTGGTGGAATACTTTTTGTAGTTTTGCAAGAGCACCTAATTAATGCTCTTGTTATCCTCAAAAAATTATGTTTATCAATGCATTAATTGCAATGCATGCATGCATAAAGTACATGCATTGATCAATTTTCTCTTAATACTTGCATGCAATGATTTAATGCACCTTGCAATCTGAACATGTGATGGAAAACAACCAAATTGAGCCTTATAAAATGGAAAAACTAAAATTTTGAGATAAGCCCTATAAACCGGAAAGGAGGGAGTACATAGGTTGACAATGGTGTGGGACCGTGATGTCAGAAAACCAGGAGGAAGCAAAATAAAGTATATATATATATATATATATATATATATATATATATATATATATATATAATAAGGAGGCACTTGCGTACGTGAGGCTATGGACCTGGTGGGTCCCCATTGTCATCCTATCCAAGTAAAGTCATCTCCTCGCCCGCGCGCGCTTCCCGCCCGAAACAGTCAGCGCCGGCCGCCCCGCTTCCCGGTGTAGGCGATTGCTCCGCCTTCAAACGACACAAGAGCCATCCGTCCGTCCATCTACCGCACACATTAATGATATGCGGTTGCCGAGGTGGCTACTCCGGCGCCACATGTCCGCCCCTCCGCCCGCCCACCATTGCTATATAAACTGCTGCGCCGGCCATAGCCGTAGTCATCCGCATCCGTTCCCTTTCTCCCGTCCACACCACTACTGCCCACCATGGCTTCCTCGCGCGCCAGCGCTTTTCGGGATGGGCGGACGACGGACCACAAGGAGATGGCAGCCATTGCTGCCGACCAGCTAGCTGGCAGGCAGCCGGAGGACGACGATGTCCCAATGGAGAACATGGTAGTCGATGATCCGGTGCCAACCCCCTCCTCTGCGCCATCCTCGCCGGTGCATTGCACCATGACCATCGGCGAGGCCCATGCCCAATATATGGACAAGGTGAGGCAAATGCGTGAGGAGCAGTTCCGGGAGGTGCAGGCCGACGCCGCCTACAACCACCATCTCCTCCAGGAGCACCTGCAGGCGGAGGAGTAGATCTCCGCGGAGCAGGCGGAGCAGGAGGTGCTGCTCGACTCGTACCGCTCTGCCCGCAAGGGCCGCCTCGAGCGCTGGCGGTACCGCATGCGGGTGGCGGAGGCTGCGGCCGCCTATAAAGAGGCTAGCAAAGAGGGCGATGAAGCGGGCGAGGCGCTGTTTGGCGAGACCGAGGACGAGGAAGAGGACAATGCCGGCTCCGACGAGTCCCCGCTCCGCTGGCGTCGACGATGCCCTGCTCCGCCGAGGCCCCGCGGCGCCAACAATGAGGCAGAGGACACCGCCGGCTCCGCCGAGGCCCCGTCCCGCCAACAACGAGGCAGAGGACATCGTCGGCTCCGCTGAGGCCCGCCCCGCCAACAACGAGGAAGAGTAGAACACGGTAGGTCACCGCCGCTCGGGTACAAGTAAGGCCACCGCTGCTACCCTCTGGTTGAAGCCAAGCTAGGCGGGTTGACCATTGACGACCGGTTAGCTTCTTGGCGGTGACGTGGAGTCGGAGAGCTGCGCTGGAGAAGAACGCTACTTCTACTTAACTGCTGGTGCAGTTGGCTAACTGACACGTGGGCCCAACAGGCCACATGTCAGTTACGCAACTGCACCTGCAGTTAAGTCACTGGAGCTTCTGTCCGGCTCAGCGGGACACAGGTTGGTAGCTTCGGTTAATTAATTATACCTCCAGCGCACCCCTTTTTAGTTTTTTTTAGAAAAGGAGGATGACCCCTGGCCTCTGCATCTGGGAGATGCATGCGGCCACAAACACCCCTTTTTAGTTGAACAATGTATGAAATGTAATTAAATCCAGCATGTTTTTATGAAATCCGACCGTGTATGAATGAATTTATTTCGATTAGTTCGAATTCCTGTATCACTGACATTGGATGAACATGCAAAACAATACGTACTAGCATTATTCTCAGGGTGAGCACCTCGTTTGCAGCAGTTTCACATGTACTCCCTCCGGTCCTTTCTATACAAGTTTTGTCTGCAGTCAAAGTATCTCTACTTTGACCAATCCTATACAAAAAAGTATGCACTTTCACAATGTGCAAAGTAAAAAGGAACAGAAGGAGTACAAAGAGTTTGAGCAGCTTTTTAGCGTTTCTGGCAATTCATAGAGAACATTCAAAACAATCGATGATTATGCATCTCAGCGACTCACATGTTAGAGGCAATATTTACTTCACAACTAAAGAATAAAGAAAAAATTGATCGACGCTGCTGATAGCAAGGGCGTCCCATTCGAAAATATCAAACGCATGTCTTAAAATCAACGAGAAAAATTTGACAAGGTTGTCCCATTCCAAAATATCAAATGCCTACGATTGTGGAATGGGCAGGGTTTGCCATCAGTTCGGACATTGACATGGCACCTCGTGCTAAATAAACCAACTGTTCTTTTTGTGCAGTTCCACCAAAATCAACCAAATTCATGCGTAGCTTGTATGATTTCGCCCTTATATGTTGCAACACCTTGAACTTATCGGCACCTCCTTTCTTATGGTGGAAATGAATGATTCGATGTATTCATGAACATTTTGTGTAGTTTCCGTTGAAATCAAGCTAATCACCCCTGTTTGCACAAATACAAAAAAGTGATTAGTATAAAGCAAAATGTACTATGAATTGACAGTTTAAACAAGCACCTACATGGTCCATGTAGAGCACACTTTTAGAAAAATGGAACTCACCAGAAAGAATCCTAGAACAACATTGTACTCGCGCATCACAGCAAAAAAATGGAGATTTGTCAGTCCTTCTGAGCCGAAGTTAGTTTGGTCTTGTGGGGAGTAATGTAACCATCCTTCAACTGCTCCTTCTGATGAGAATCCTAGAACAACATTGTACTCATGCATCACAGCAAAAAAATGGAGATTTGTCAGTCCTTCTGAGCTGAAGTTAGTTTGGTCTTGTGGGGAGTAATGTAACCATCCTTCAACTGCTCCTTTTGATGAGAAGATAGACATGGCTTCTTCATCTTGGCATAATCGGAACTAGTCACTTCACGTACTCCATATTCTTCTTCAGAGGAAGATGATCCTATTGTGCAAAGACAAGATGATAACTAAATGCTAGCATCCCTATTTTCTCAAAAAAAGGAAAGGAAATATTTAAAACAGCACAGATGAAGCACTTCTCAAGGACAATACCACTTTTTCATGACAGTATCTAAACAGTAGCACAACACCAATAGAGATGACAAAGCTCAATCATATGGATGAATTAGTGGGCGAGTACCAACCTTTGTCAGGAGGCTTATTGTGTAGAGCATACAAATCAAGCACTTCTCCGGAACCATCTGTTGCTATCTACTATGGTGGCCATGCTTACTATATACTCCTCGATTAGTTTAATGTTTCCAATATCTTTTTGTGCAGTTCCACTAAAATATATGGTAGTTCCACTAAAATATATGGTATCTTCAAAGAAGATACCTGTTTGCACATGTAGAGATAATTACGTATTACATTAAGAGTGTCATCAAATCAGTGGCAAAACAATTGCTTGTTCCAGCCATAGCAATAAATTAAGATGCAAAACAATATCATTACTTGTGTCATCACACTTCCAGTGCTTCATTACAGCATCGGGAGTTGATTTTTGTTTTTTCGCTTGTTCTTCCCCTTCATCACTTGGTTCAATAACAGACAAGCTTCGCCTTCAATGTAAGATTTGGCATGTCAATTAGGGAGCACAAGTATAGCACTAAACAATGACATTAATTTTCTGATGGAAGTGGCAAAATACAGGCCAACAGTTGTGAAATATCCTTATCTTACCTCAATGGGATATTACGGTGCACATACAGATTGGAAGTCTTGTCTCCATTTGTGCAGTTCACTAAAATCAAGCAACACTATCGTACAAGTAGCACAACATATGAAAGCACACTGCAGAATCATGTGAAAGAAGGCTAGTACTGACCTCTCATGATGTGGAATTCAAACAACTCACAAGAAGAAGATTTGAACCAAATTCGCCTTAACGGATAGGAAGTATGATCTCCTCTTGTGCAGTTCCACTAAGATCAAGCAATCAAGCAACTTTGTCGGTGTGACATTTTGGTTGAACTACACAAAACACTCTTAAACCAAAAGTGTTTTGTGCAGTGAAACAAAAGGTCACAATGGCAACAAGGTGAAGTAGATAACCCTGTTTACACAGAGGTGCAAAGGAAACAATTAGTGGTCAATAACGGTGGATGACACAGAAGCCAACAAAAAGAAGCATCTACCTTATCTAAATGGGAAAGAAAGCAAGACAGTAGCATTTCTCAAACGGTGGCATTGATTAATATTAACATAGATATTATATTAACAATAAAATTTGTTAAACATGTAATTTGCTTTTAACTGTGGCATTTCATCAATTTTCCAGCGGCATTATTAGAGGGTGTTTGTTTACAGGGACATTTTGGTGTAGGGACTAAAAAAACTCCGTGTCAGTCACATCTAAACCAAACAGGAGGGACTTTTCGGGACTAAAAGTGGGCATTTGGGACTAAAGAAAGAAGACCCCGAGGGAGTCATTTTGGGACTTTTTCCAACAGTTGCCCCTGCCATGCATTGCACCTTGTTTCTATTAGTTCATTACTAGGGGTAACATGGTCTTTTATCATGTCATTTAATAACCTCTAGTCCATGTTTAGTCCCTGGAACCAAGCAGGTACGGACTAGGGAGTTTTTAACCAAACATGGCCTTAGATTAACGACAACTAATGAGTTGCACGGGACAGTGGACGCACCAGCACCATGTGCATCTACCGGTGTACTGTGGTCATGCACAGTCTGTTGCAACAAAGAACAAACAACCAAGGAGCATATTTGTGTTGGTCCCAGTTTTGTTATCTTTAGACACCTTTCCCTATGTGAGCACATCAAATCTAGTCCTGCTCAAACTCTACAGCCTTGTCCCTTCCTTTGCTTTTTGAACTAGTACTTTAGCCCCTTCCTTTCCTCTTTGAACCACGTCCTAGATTTATGCGATACAACTTTCCCCACAACTTTCCCCCATTCCTTTCCTCTTTGAACCACGTCCTAGATTCATGTTATACAACTTTCCCCCTTCATTTCCTCTTTGAACCACGTCCTAAATTCATGCTATATACAACATTTCCCACTACTTTCCCCCACTCCTTTCCTCTTTGAACCACGTCCTAGATTCATGGGATACATGCAGCTAGAACAATGCATGTGGAGTAAGTAAAATATACCTTAAGGTTCTTGGGGCGTGGTTCGGTGGGCGACGGGACGGCAGCGAAGAAGAAGGGGTCGGAGGACCTCCCGCACCGCTGCTGGGTGGAAAGTGAACAGTAGCGCCGGTAGTGGATTCCCTCCCTCGCCAACGGGACAATGTTAAGCCTCCTTCCCTTCCCGGCGGACGGATCCTGCCGGCTCTTTGAGCAGCAGTGAGGGGAGAGAGAGGCCAACGAAGTCTTGTTTAGATTAGGAGGGCGAGAGAGTGTGAAGAGAGCAATTACAAGCGTTAAGGCTCCAGCGGGAGAGGGTGAGAGAGTGTGAAGAGAGCAACTACAAGCGCTGAGGCTCCAGCGTGTATATATATACTGGAGAGAGTGTGTGAAGGGTGCAAACCCTAGAAAACAATTTGACCAGTAAAAGAATCCTCCTGGCAAAAATTATGCTCAAGTGTAGTTATCGAACCCGAGACCTCAAGTTTGATGAGCGAACAGGCTAACCAGCTACACAACCTCCTGTTATGTTCAATGAGAGGAAAATAACCTTTTATACATTTCTACATTCGTGTGACAGGCATGCCGTGTTTTTTTTTGTGTGTGTGAGTCATTAGGATTTCAATCATAATCGTGTCATGTGGCTTTGGTGGTAAGACTATCCACAGTGGTGCAGAAATAATGCAGCCTTAGTCACCTTACCTCTCTCCATGTAGTACGTTGGGTCCCACCAGTCAGAGGGTGAAAGAAAAAAATTAATAAGAAAAATTAAAAGCGCCAGCGGTGTATCTTACTACCTCACACATCTCGCTACTGCTCGGGAACACTGTCCAATTGATCCCTCTGTTCGCTCACGTACTATTTTAAGTGAATCCTTATTATAACATGCACACAAATTTTGGGCACTTGTATTCGACTTAAGTCAGTGTGCCACCGTATCTCGTATACTTACTACTCCCTCCGTCTAGGTGTAATAAGTCATGTTAGAAGGTGCAACGGGACCAAGGTGCATGCGTGTGCATGTGTGTGTTTAACAGCATGTGTGTGTTAGAGAGTGCGATAGATCACTTACTCCTACAGAGATATGGTGTGTAGTGTACGATTTTAGCCGTGAGAGTCGGTGCATCCTCTCGTTTCCGGGCGTGTCCGGTAGGGACATGCGGACATCTGCCACGCCCGCTCCTGACCAGCCTGGCCCACCCAAAGCCCCTCCATCGCCCGCACGCGCTTCCCGCCCGAAACGGTCAGCGCCGCTCCAAAGAATCGATGCCGCATTCATGCCCGGACAGAGCGGACGCGACCTCTCACTGGCGCAAGAGTGATGGTTGCTTCGTCCGTCCAACTTAGTGCTGGGTCTATGTGATTTGACGGCTCATTGGTCTTTATTACTAAGGTGGTAGGACTGCTGGATGTCCCACGCTTTCGGCAAAAGGAGGTAGTAGATTACAATTTTCTCCATTCTTACCGCGGAGGAGTGCAAGAGCTGTGAAAACACGCAGGTTCAGTGATTACATGGCCCACCTCACACTATCACCGTGCGACACCTAACTCTTTACATAGTACTCCCTCCGTTCCTAAATATTACTAGATGAGTCCCCGCGCGTTGCCGCGGAACAACGGTATATCTCTCTGCGCAAAATTATCGATTTCATAGAACTAAAAAAAATCTATAACCACATGGAAAATGTGGTAGCCAAACTAAATAAATTCCCATCATCATTTAGATCATCCCACGTAAGGAAAAAAGATCAGCCAACTCCTACTGCATAATGGGATTATATTTTTCTTTTTGACATGTTAATGGGACTTAAAAGCTCACCTACGTGCATGCCACCGGTGCATGCTTGCATGCAGACATGTTGATTTGATTTAAAACCCACTCACATGCATGTGCCACAGTATTTCTGCATGCTTGCATGTGGCTTAGTGCGGAGCCTCTCAACGTCTAGATCAGACGGCTATTGTGACTGATTTACTTCATCTAACGGCTACGTCAATTTTGATGATGTGGCTCAAGGAGAGGATAGAGAATTCCTAGTAGTGGGGGCTAGCTATTACTAGTAGATAAGTCTTTGTAGAGATTCCACTAGGTGAACTACATACGAAACAAAATGAATGAATCTACACTTAAAATGCATCTATATACATCCGCATGTGGTTAATGGTGAAATCTCTACAAAGACTTATATTTAGGAACGGAGGAAGTACTAGTATAGTACTAGTATGTACTGTAATTTATTAGCGAGATAAATTTGTACAATGCTATGAAGCTTCCAGGTCCTGTTACATGTATCTTGCGTCCAAGGTTGCCCGTTGCAACATTTCATCAAATACAAAGGAGACTAACATGCATGCTATTGCATCTCAATGATTGACAGATCATAGCAAATATGTACTCCCTTTGTTCCAAAATAAGTGTCTCAACTTTGTGCAAACTTTAGTACAAAGTTGTACTACCACTAAAGTTGACACTTATTTTGGAACAGAGGCAACTAAAGAAAAAAAACGATCCATGCAGTCCCTAGCCCTTGAACCTTGAACCCTGACCAGGTTTCAATTTGCTGGCAACGTTCGAGCTTCCTAATAAATGAAGTTTGCAACCTTTTGACCATCGGTTCATTTTGTGCAGTTTCACCAAAATCGAGATGAGCATCCCTGTGGCAAAGAAATTGAAGAAGCGTGATTAGAATAAGATTACTAGGACTAGTTGATGAGACATAGACTCATCACAAATATAGTACGTAGAAGCCAGTAGAGGTATCAGGTATGTGCGGGGCAAAGAAGTAGAGAAATAACCACATGGAGTGATGTGGGCAGCTGGAGCAGTGGTGCAAGCCGACTGTAAAGGGTGTTGTACCTAAGGGACGTAGCTCAACCTTGAGGAGGGCGGCGGGAGGCGGCAACTGCCCACGTCGCGACAGTGAGCAAGGGATGAAGGCAACCTCACTGGCTTTGTGAAAGAGAACGGCGTGGACCCCTGATCGGGACGTGCCGACAGTGGGTTTTCACCGTCGGCGACGACCACCGCATATACACTCAGCATCCACCCCTTCCCCAAGCGGACGTGATCCGCCGGGATGTTAGAGATGTGGCCACAGTCGTTTTGTGCGAGAGAGTGTGAAGATAACAACCCCGGCAAGCAACCGTGTAGGCTGGCCCGTCCTGACTATGTATATAGTGGAGCGGTTTCCTTTTCTCCCCATATGAACCTATCATATTGCGTACGTGCCACTGAAGAAAAAATTATTTATAAATGACGTGGCACCTACTACTCGTTCTCCTATAACCTTGCGTTTGGCATCTCCAAAATATTAACCTTGCGATTGGCTCTTCGCCTCTTCGGGAAGTCGAGCAATAATGGTAGTGCAGTATATATCATTATGGCTATATGAGACTGAATGAATTGCTGCACGTCCACCACGTGGGCGAGGGTCGAGGGGCGAGGGAGAGTGCTACTACATACGGAGCAAAATGAGTGAATGTACACTCTAAAATACGTCTATATACATCAGTGTTTGGAGTATGTACTAGTAGTTCATATTGAAATCTACTAAAGGACATATATATTCCAAACAATATGATATAATCTCTATAACCAAGGTAGTAGGGACGAGGAGTAAACAGAGGGAGTAGTAAATTTTTCTCCTCGTCCTGCGAGCCACCGCGCGCATGGGCGAGGGAGGAGCAAGCTTCACCTCATCCTGTGAGCCACCGCACCCGTGGGCAGGGGAGACGGCATACTAAGCAAGCTTCTCCTCATTCTGCGAGTTGACGGGACACATCAAAAGTACTCCAGTGTATAGAGCCTTGCCTCTAAGGTAGGCCCCACATGGTTTGCCTCTTTTTTTAATTTAACATAACGCGTCAAGTCGCAATTTGTTTGTTCACCCGTGGTAGACGATCCTCCCTCCACCAAGTGGACAACCAGTACACGTGCCAGATTACCACGTGGGCTGCCTTTATCGTACAGAAATGAGCTCCACCGTGTACCCGCGCGGGTGTGGTTGGGAAAGAGACGGGAGTACGTGCGCCGTGCATGCACCTCTTCTCTTCGTGCACGTCCCCCACCTACGTGGGTGTGTGTGAGAGATACAAACCGCGTTCGTGAGTGTTTTTTGTTTAGTGGTGGGGGGTGGGGGTGGGGTGGGGGGTTGATTTCGTGAATTATTTGTGGGAATATGTGTCGATGACATCTCAAACAAGATTTTGCATGCAATGTGTGTGAAATGGAGGCCTATCCATATCATACATAGAGGGTCGGGCAATCCACGAGAAGAGAGGGAGGGGTCATATCTATCGATAGAGTCGAAGAGAGGATCAAGTGGGTGGGTGCGAGATCGATGAAGAGAGCCATCGAAATTGTGTGTGTGTGTGCGCAAGTCAAAGATATAGGGTGACTGGCCTACCGGAATATTAGAGGGCACATGTCAAGTTTGTGTGTGGCAGGGAGACATGACTAGAGCGCTTGATGTATCGGTGTGTAGGGGGGAGGGGGTGGGGGGAGGGGTAGGCAGAGGCCTAACTATAGAGGTAGAACGACTCGTATATGTGCTGAGAAGGAGAGAGCCAGCTATGTCTTGAGGGAGATCGGTGGTCGACATCCATACATAACTGAAGGACGGGAAATATGATGGGACAGAGAGAGAGAGGAGAGAGAGAGGAAGGGAGAGGGAGGGAGAGGGGTACAGTGCTAGATGGGTGATGGAGTTGCTTCTCGGAGATGTTGGGAGAGGCCTACTAGACAAACTGAGGGTGGAACTGCAATGTTATCAATAAGAGTGGGGATGTGTTTCTGTGTGTGCCTGTGCGTGATAGATCTATCGGGACGCATCCATGGATGATGAAGGGGAACCATGTGTTTGGTAAGCAAACCTAACTAGATCGGTAGATCAATTGTTGTTTGTCGGAGGAAGGGAGAGACACAACTAATGAGGTAGATCGATCGATGTGTGGGTAAAAACGAGTTATAAGGACCTAGCTGGCTATATGTATAGCGAGAGATCGGTCGGTGTACGTCCATTTGTTAGAGGCAAATAAGGCCCAGCGAGACGGATAGACAGAGAGAATGGAGCTAGGAGGTGGTGCGAGAGGCCCAACTACTAGCTAGATAGGGGGAGGAGTGTGAGGTTGTGAGATCGATGCAAAGAGGGGCGAGAATTTACACGTGTGTTTGACCATATGAGAGACACGAGGCAAGGACACATAAAGGAGGAGATTGAAGCTGTGTGTGTATGCTGTATGCAGGCATCGCTGGAGGGGTTTATCGATCGGTGTGTGTCGGAAAGGAGTTCTGGAGACTCTGGGAGAACGACCTAAATAAAAAGATGAATGTGCTCGGTGGATAGAATGCCGAGGGAGTGGGAGGGCGAGGAGGGCGTGTGCATGCACGAGAGAAAGTTAGTGGTGGCTACAAAGGTTAGAGGATTGTGTGGGTGTAAGAGACTAACAAAGATCATAATTTGATATGAAAGCGGATTCATATATTTGAATAGGAGATCATAGTGTTTTAGACATTACATGCATGAATATAGCGGTGATACACGTGTTGTGCACATGTTATACCATAATGTGATAATGCATGGCGTTTGCAACTCACAGCTAAATGCCGAACAATCTAAACCATACTATACATCAAACAATCTCACATTTTATTTGAATTTGTGATAATGTGCGGCGTTTGCAGCTTACAACTAAATATCGAGCAATCTAAACAATACTATATATCGAACATTCTCACATTTTATTTGAATTTGTGGTAATGTGTGGTGTTTGCAACTCACATCTAAATACTTGTAGGCGTAGGGGGCGGGGCACCATACATAATGTGATAAACACATTATACATATGAGACATGGTTTAGATTATGAAGATCTAGCTAGAGCTAGAAATGTAATGTGATTTGAAATCAAAATAAAGTGGATTCAAAAAATCTAGTTCGAGTTCATATAGTACACATAGTTCATATGTAACTCGAGACTAATCATGTGGTGTGCTGTGAAGATAATACACAAACGATGGTTTAACTTGACAATAATGATGATTGTAGATCTTATTAAAACAGAGAAATGAATTCAAATGATTTGACTTCACAACAATAATTACTGTAGATCTTATTAAAATTTAGTTCATATTGAAGCGGTAGTATATACGTTTGGAATGCACTAAAACATTCATTTGAGTAGTAGGTTGCATGCATTATACACGTAGCGAAATATTTTAATTGAACATAACATGAATTCAAAGTTTTGAATGACATTTGTAGTGCGCTTTGATTTGGTACAGTACACATTAGGCTTGTCCAGAAATTTCAACCCGCGCCTTGTTAGCCCGAAATATTTAAGATATATCTTTGTCTCGTTGTGCTCCAACAACTCCCTCCATCTCAACCCGCGCCTTGCTATTCCAAAATTACAACGCGCGCGAAAACTCCCACCTCCTGTGAAATCCCGACACACGAAATGCCCGTGGTACCCCTAAACCGAAAGAACCGCCTCAAATCGGTTGGGGGTACTTTCGTAACTTACCCCACATTTCGGACAAGCGCGTCTCTAAGCCATGGTTCCCCATTGCCATCCCATCCGCCCACCCATTCGTACACCGAGGCCGTGAAAACCCACGACGAAACCTCACACCCTGCTCCGTCCACCACCCAGCCGGAGCCTCTTCCCTGACGACGTCATCCACAACAACACCTCGACGTCCCTCATCCACCGTACCGGATGAGGATCCGTCGTCGATCTCATCGTCCCGTCGGTTTAGCCACCCCGTCCTCCACCTCCAAGGAGGTGACCCGACGTTCTCCTCGTCTTTCACGCCACCTCCATTCCCACACCGCCGTCTTCACCTGCACCACCGGAAGAGCATCATCATCACCGTTTCCTTGGATGAAGCTGCGGCCTAATCAGCGCCACCAAAGAGGTTGTACACTAATCGCCGCATTTTCTTCTTTATTCGATCTCACGGTGCTGCCGGCGCTCGGTCCCGAGCGACATGACGCGGCTCCATCCACGGCGGCATCGCCGGCCACTTCCTCCACGGCGTTGCTCCCTCGGTGGCGACGTCCACATCAGTAGGAGCTGCTGCTTCTTTAGCTCTCGCTCGCGCTGCTGCTCTGCTCTTGCTCTCGGTCCCCTACCTGGTCTGCTCTTGCTATTGCTCTTGCTCGCGCTGCTGCTCTCGCTCTTGCTCTTGCTTGCGATGCTGCTCCGATTTGGCTACACTTCAGTCGACTAAATCGACTTTTGGGTCAGTCGATTTTCAAGGGGTGGGCTCGCCGGGGTGAAGGAACAACCAGCCGCAGCGGGGAGGGGGCTTGCCGGAGAGGTACCCCACTATCTATCTTAGGGTTCAGGATGGGGGCGGTGGTCACCGGCGATGGTGGGGCGTTGGCGGGGCGGTGGCGTGGGGATAGCCGGAGAAAAAGCTCGGCACGGGGGGACCTAGAGGGATGGCCGGGGCGGCGGCGGACCGGCGGTGGGGAGTGTTTTCGGGGTGGGCGGGGCGGCGCACCGCCGGTCGCGAGCGGCGGGGGGCTGCTGTTTGGCCGGTGGTGGCTGGCGGCTCACGGGGGTGGAGGTTGAAGATGAACCGCAGGCCCTTGATTTCGTATCCAACGGCTGCAAAATCGACTGACCAGAGATGAAGAAGTCAGTCGACCGACGTGTAGCCTCACCTTGCTAGTGCGTTTAGTTTCGACAGCAAAATTCAGTTTCGACAGCAAAATTCAGTTTCGACAGTTAGGTTCAGTTTTGACAGTTAAGTTCAGTTTCGACATTTAAGTTCAGTTTCGACAGTTAAGTTCAGAGATGAGCGGCTGATGTATTTTACATCTAGCACTTTGTGGTTATGTATTTTACGTCATGTATTTGAGATGCTATTAGAATTCCACTCAGGTTAACGTTGTTTGTTGTCTCTCTTGTCCTGCTTCAGCCTCGGCGTCGTACAACTCACCGGAGCTGCTCCAACGACGAAACCCTCCATCACAGCGGAGCAGTACCTCGGGCTCCATCTCCAGACGCCTAAGATCTTCTTACCCTCCTCCGACAACAAAGTGAGCCAGAGCATCCTCACCGGCCAACCCAATCAAGCTGAGATCGACATGGCTTCGCCAAAGAGGTTGTACACTTGTTGCATCTCTTTTTTACTCTACATGTTATATATATTGTCCACTGAGCACACAGATTTGTTCCTTTAGTGTCTCCTTGAAAGAAAAAACATAGGAATTTTAATTTTCACTTGTCCTCCTTTTCAAATTCCTATTCATGAAGCACAAGACTAAGAGATAGTAGCATAATAGCATTATAACTGCACATTTTCTTGTGGTTTGACTTAATCTCACCATGCTTCTTTGCATCCTGTAATCTTCCAATTGTTGTGAATCAAACACCCAGATTGGCAGAAATCCTGTGTTTTTAAATTCTCTTTTTTGCATGTGCATTCCTATCCTATTCCTATCTATTTCCTATCCCTGCATTGTTGGAATCCTCCAATTCAAACGAGCCCTTACATAATTACTTCTCTTACAGATAGTTGTCAAAGAAAACTTTGCCTGGTTTGACCCGCTCCTACTGCGCCGTCGTCCACCCCAGCTCAGCTGCTCCAATGACAGAAGGGTCCAGCACAGCAGGGATCCAGCCTCTAGACTGTCTTTCGCCGCCTCAGATCTTCTTCCCTGCCGCTGGCAGACATGAAAACTGCATTACCATCATCAACCGAGCAGATGACCTCGAGGACTACACGGGTCCGCAAGAGAGGTCGCACTCTTTCATGTCTGCTTACGTTATGCATCGCTTAATATTACATGCTACTTTATCGTCATGTTCACCGATTAGACTCTGAGTCAGCTCCAAACTAATGGTCAAACTTCAGTTTTTAAATGGTTGTGGGGTACATATCGGGGCCGCTATCAATAGTATCTATCTACTATCTGGTTAATCTCCGGTGTCTACTATGAGTTTCATGTTGGGTGGGAAACAAACAGTAAAGAAGCCATTATCTGTATTTATTAACTGAAGCCATTATCTGCCTGCTATTATTTGTTTTGGGTCTATTCACGGGTTGCTACCATCACTCTGGATTTCTGTATGCACCCCTTACATAATCTCACTATGTTTTATTCCTACGCATGACAGTTATTGTAAACAATGGAACTGAACATGTAGAGCAGAAGAGACGAGCCTTGCGTGGCAATATAATTTCATGCAGACGTCGCTCCATGGTAGGCGCAAAGGCAGCCCCCCTCCACGCATTTCAGATTGTAATCGAGAGGAAGACATCTGTTCTGAGGGGGATTCAAAAGGAGAAGATAACTCCTATTTACCCCCTGACGTCTTCGCTCTAACTTGGCATGCTGATGTTGGTTATATCATGCATATGATGTCTTGCATTGCTTACTTATACATCAAATATGTCATCTGCTTAGTGTAGACATCCTTTGTGTGGATGCCATCTGTTTAGTTTATTCATCGTTTATGTGAATTATGCAACGCCACCTTGTTTAGCCAGGCATCATATATGTGAATTTTGCAATGCCATCCTGCTTAGCCAGTCATCTTATATGTAAATTATATCAGACCATCCTTTTTTTCTCGTTACATATTACATTTGTTAACAATGTTAGTACATTCAACTACTCTTCATGTGCATCAGCCATTTGACACGGTGATGGCAAATTCTGGAGTGAAAACAAGGTCTTCTGAGCAGAATATGCTATCTGACAAAGTGCATATCTCGCTGGTTACAGATAGCTCCTCAGAGGAGGATTCAGAGACAGATGACCAGTCCTATCCCCCCCGAGGTGTATGCTCTAACTTGGCAGGGTTATGTTGCTCATATCGTGCGTATGGTGTCTCGCATTGCTATGCCATTTGATTAGTTTAGACATGCTTTGTGTGAATGCCACCTGTTCAGTGTCTAATTACCATATATGTGAATTATGCATTGCCATCTTGTTGCAACACATTATATATGTGAATTATACAATGCTATCTTGTTGCAAAGGCATTATGTATGTGAATTATGCAATGCCATGCTATTTAGCCAATCATCATGTATGTGAATTATGTCATGCTATCATTTTTTGTATTACGTGTTCCATTTGTTGACAACGTTTGTATATTCAACTACTCTTCCTGTGCATCAGCCATTTGAAGCGGTGATGGAAGTATCTGGAGTGAAAACAAGGTATTCAGAGCAGACAATGCTACCTGCTGAAGCAGACATCTTACTGGCTACAGAGAGCTCCTCAGAGGAGGACTCAAAGACTGATGACCAGTCCTATTTCCCCCCTGAGGTCTATGCTCAAACTTGGCAGGGTTATATTACCCATGTCATGCATGTTGTCTTGCATTGCTTAGTTTTTAAATCATATATAGATTGTCATCTGCTTACTTGCTTACTATATAAATCATATATTTGAATTATATCATGCCATCATGTTTACATAGTACATACACATCATCTATCTGAATTATGGCATGTCAACCCATTTAATAAAGACATCATATAGTTATATCATCTCATCCTGTTTAGTGTTTACAGTCATCATATTTAGAATTATGGCATTCTATCCATGAATGTATGTGAATTATGGCATGCCAACCTATTTAACAAACACATTATATAGTTAAGTCATGTCATCCTGTTTACATAGTCTCATATTTTGAACTATGTCTTTCCATCTTTTTTAATTAGCCATCATAATGTGAAATTGTGTCATGCTATCCTGTTTAGTTAGCCATCATATATGTGAAATTGTGTCATGCTATCATGTTTGGTTAGACAACATAAATATGAATTATTTCATGCCCTCTTTTATTGCCCACTATCCATTGCACCTGTCTATCATACAATGTCTATACTTTCAATTACTTTTCTTGTTTATCAGCCATTTGAATTGGAGAGCAGTATCTAAGGGAGTAACAACACGATCTTCAGAAAAGATAGTGCTACCAGTTGATGCAGAGAGAACCACGGTTGTACTTGCCCAAGGACCAGATCCACCACACATAACCCAGACTCTCGCAGATTGTACCCCTACCCAGTTGGACAGAGAACCAGCTACACCCCTTCTAATCCCAACCCCGGCAGATAGTAACCCAGTTCCAGTTGACACAACACCGTCTCCACCACAGAGCACCCAAACACGAGCGATTAGTAAGGGAACTGCAGTGCCCAAAGCACGAGGACCACCACTCCGAATCCCAACTCAACGCTTAAAGGAGAAGAAGATTTGTTCTCAGGTCAGGTTCTGTAGCTATGGTTCATACTCCTTTGCTCTTGCATTACAGCATTTACTCATACCAACTATTTTCAAATTTGAAGGATGGAATTGAAACTCCAATGGCGCAATAGGTATGTTTTAAACCTGTTTCTTTAACTGGTTTGCTGTTGTAACCTGCTCTATGTTGATTTCCATTTCAATTGAATAAACAGTTATGTTCTCATGCCATGCACATTACAAGTGTTGTTATTGCTCTATAGTTACCCACACTTATATTCTGTCTATTCTGCTTTGTCTTGAACAAATATTATTTGAACTATGTCTCTATCTTGATTTGGCAACAAAAACTAGAATGATATAGACCATAAAGTGACCATGGTACATAGATATATGTTTGTTTCATGCTGTTATCCTGTCCACTTTACTACTGAACTCATTTACCAAAATGAGTTTCATATACAACATGGTAAACATGTGATGTGTCTGCTTGTTTCTCTTTTAGAATGTGGATAAAATATTGGAGAACAGTACCGCGTTATCCAATGGTAAAGGAAGTAATGCAGATAAGGTTCAAGATAGTGAGACATCCCTGTTGGTCTTCAGGAAAGCTGATAAAAACTATCTTGACGACAGTGAGGGAACCCAAAAGTCCTGTCTTGATGTAGTGTTCGAGTTACTGGCCACTACTGCTGGCACAAGCTCTTCGAACTCGCTGCCTGAATCAGTTCGTCTTCTTGAGTCTCAACTTCAAGTTGAAAGACATCAATCAGATGTGTTGCGACAGGAAGCTGAAGGACTGAGGAAGTCCCTACAGAATTCAGATGCATATTTTCTGGTGCAACAGCAAGCGCTGGAGGATTTAAGCACCAAACAAGAGAAAGTTAATAAGCTTGCTAAGCATCTTGCCAGCAGTATGGGTACCCAGGATATTGTTTCTTGAGATCTTCTGAAGTGGTTTCAGTTTTGGATTTGTTTTGCTGCGGCGTTTATTTGCGCTGGTCGCCAACTTTGACAAAAGTGTATATGATATGCTGCTTTGTTCCCTATATTTGCACTTGTGGCGAACTTTGATGCCCAGTGGATGTAATATGTGTAACAGCCGTGATAGCCTAGCATAAGTTGCTTGCTTATTTATTTCCTTGTTGTCTTGTTTATTTGTTTGCTTGTAGTTAGTGCAGTTCTTTTTAAAACTAGGCCACAATAACCATGGGCTAATATTTACTATAGTGACACAGGGCCTCATACGGGCCGTAGAAATAGTGGGCCTTCTACGGGTCATAGAAATAATGGGCCTTCTACGGGCCATAGAAACAATGGGCCTTCTACGGGCTGTAGAAACAATGGGCCTTCTACGTGCCGTATCATCAATGGGCCTTCTACGGGCCGTATCATCAATGGGCCTTATACGGGCCGTATGACCATAACGGGCCATCGTTAATAGGCTGTATTTGATGATGCTATGAAAACGACCCAGTATTAACGGACCACAAACGGGCTGATGTAACCACGGGCTGAATTTGGCCTACAAGCAGAAAATGACAGTAACGGGCCGTAAGTAAACGAATGCTGGAAATGAGCCCAAGAATAAATGGGCTCTGAGAAGGCTGAAGATAACATTTGCTGGAAACGGTCCAACTGAATAACGGGCCCTTAATGGGTATAAAGTGATATACTGTTCATTACGGGCCAGTTTCACCATGGGCCGTTAATGGGTGTAAAGTGATACACTGTTCATTGCGGGCCAGTTTCACCACGGGCCGTTAATAGGCCAAGAGTTACATAGGGCCTCATATGGGCGGAAAGACGTCATGGGCCATACATGGGCCAGAAGTGAAAACGGGCTGGAATAATATTGGATGGCCCAGATGATGCTACTGGGCCTAATGCGGATAGGGCGTAACGGGCCTTGGGTTAGCGGGCTGTAAATGGGCTATATGCGAACAGGTCGTTAACAGGCTTTCCATGGGCCGGCCCGCCACCTTTTGACCAAGTCAAACGGGCCGACCTTTTCATAGGAATGGGCCTTTGTTGGGCCGTGCCATGTGTCGACGTATCATAGGCGCCTTCTGTCCAATGAGTGGATGACATCTGTCCCAACGGTGAGCCGACACGTGTTTCCTCCAGCCAATGATGATTTTACACGTGGAAAATCCCCATTGGTCGGGGCTGTTAACGGGTTATTGGATCCAAAACCCGACCCGATAGCTTAACGGCATTCCGTTACGGTGGATGCCACGTGTCGATCACCCTTGACGAAAGCACTTCTGTGACGCGCGATTTATCGTCATGGAAGTGGACACTTCCATGATGATAATTTTGGTAATGTCATGGAACACTTCTACGACATCACAGGTATGACTATCTTGATTCTGTCATAAATTTGTCATGGATGTACATGCATGACAAAAAACGCAACCTACTGTGACAAACAGGTATCATCATGGAAGTGTATTTATTTTTGTAGTGATGGCTTGGAACAAAGGAGGGAGAGGGAGTACAAAAACAGGTTGTTTGAATAGAAGGATCGGGTGGGAGGGGGGCTCCACAGGGATGGACAGAGGGATAGGAAGGGCAAATAGGATGTGGCTTACTCACCAAGGTACTGGGGGAACCAGGACCAACGTGGCAATCATGGTGGGTGCCCGGAAACTCGCAATACTTTCAGCACCTGGAGAGAAGCAGTATGTCGACAGGGAGGTGCGGGGATCTCTAGATGGTCCGGCACTGGTGAGAGAAAACAAGAAAGGTATGTTAGGAAACCACGGCCGGACTATGCACCATGTTAGAGTAGAGACGAGCAAAGTGGCAGGAAGCACGGGACGCGCAAGAGGGTCGGGGACCAAAGCAGGTATGGATTGCGAAGGACGACCTAGACAGGCAGATGACCAATGGTGCTTTCATTCGCGATATGAGACGCAAGACGTGTACAGTGTTTGATAGCATCTCAACACGTGACGAGACATTGGCAGACCCTGAATACCAGGGCCGCCAGTCGCAATGAATATCCTGGCCTGGAACTGTTGAGGACTGGGGTTGGACTCGATAGTGGGCGAATTTAGAGACCTGATTAGGTCCTACAACCTGGCGGTGGTTTTTTGAGTGAAACTAAGAAAAATGCTAGAGTGATGGAGAGACTCAAATGGAGCTTGGGCTTGAGAAGCAGTGTGGCAGTGGACTGTCATGGAAGGAGTGGGAGGCTCGCCCTATGGTGGAGAGACCATGTTCAGGTTATGATGAGACCGTGTCAGTATTATATTGATGCTCAGATTGTATGCGAGGGCAAGACCTCTAGAATCACTGGATTCTACGGGGAACCCAATACGGTGCTGAGAAAGAAATCTTGGGATGCCATCAGATATATGCGTTCGCAAGATGACCTCCCTTGGATATGTGTGGGGGATTATAATGAGGCATTATATCAAACAGACCAGGTAGGGGGAAACATGAGGAGCTTCACACGCATGGAGGATTTCCGGGACTGCTTGGCCGACTGCGACCTAGCAGACTTGGGGTTCTCTGGATACCCATATACCTGGGACAATAAGAGAGATGGTGCAGAGGATATCCAAGTCAGATTGGATAGAGCTACATGCAATGATAACTTTCTGCAAATATATCCGGAGACGATGGTTGAGCACATCATGACGGAGGAATCAGACCATCAAGCGATTCTAGTGAGAGCTTTCTAGATGGCTCCAAATGACTACATGGGTGATGATCGTCTTTTTCGCTATGAGGAAGCATGGACGAGACATGAGAACTATGAGCAGATGGTTAGTGAAGCGTGGGAAGCGTCTGGTAACGGATAACGAGATCTTGAGGTGATATGGGATAAACTGGGGCGTGTATCTTGCATCATGCAAAGGTGGGTGAGGGAGTCCTGGATTATGGGGTGTCCGGATGACCGGACTATAACCTTTGGCCGGACTCCTGGACTATGAAGATACAAGATTGAAGACTTCGTCCCGTGTCCGGATGGGACTTTCCTTGGCGTGGAAGGCAAGCTTGGCGATACAGATATGTAGATCTCCTCCCATTGTAACCGACTCTGTGTAACCCTAGCCCTCTCCGGTGTCTATATAAACCGAAGGGTTTTAGTCCGTAGGATGAACAACAATCATACCATAGGCTAGCTTCTAGGGTTTAGCCTCTCTGATCTCGTGGTAGATCTACTCTTGTACTACCCATATCATCAATATTAATCAAGCAGGAGTAGGGTTTTACCTCCATCGAGAGGGCCCGAACCTGGGTAAAAACATCGTGTCCCTTGTCTCCTGTTACCATCCGCCTAGACGCACAGTTCGGGACCCCCTACCCGAGATCCGCTGGTTTTGACACCGACATTGGTGCTTTCATTGAGAGTTCCTCTGTGTCATCACCTTTAGGCCCGATGGCTCCTCCGATCATCAACAACGATGCGGTCCAGGGTGAGACTTTTCTCCCTGGATAGATCTTCGTGTTCGGCGGCTTTGCATTGCGGGACAATTCGCTTGGCCATCTGGAGCAGATCAAAAGCTACGCCCCTGGCCATCAGGTCAGATTTGGAAGTTTGAACTACACGGCTGACATCCGCGGAGACTTGATCTTCGACGGGTTCGAGCCACAGCTGAGCGTGCCGCACTGTCACGATGGGCATGATCTAGCTCTACCGCCGGACAGTGCCCAGGAGGCCGCCCTAGTGTCGCTCCGACCCTTAGCTCGGAGCCAACTGCGCCAATCGAGGACGGGTGGCTGGACACCGCCTCGGGGGCTGCAATCTCTACGGTGATCGAGCCGAACACCAGCCTTGTCCTTTGCGAAGCTCGTGATTCCAAGGTGCCGTACTCCTTTCTGGACTCCGAACCTTCCGTGCCCCTGTCGATCGAACCTGATTGAGCGCCGATCATGGAGTTCGCCGCCGCAGACATCTTTCAGCACTCGCCCTTCGGCGACATTCTGAATTCACTAAAGTCTCTCTCTTTATCAGGAGAGCCCTGGCCGGACTATGGCCAGCAAGGTTGGGATGCGGATGACAAAGAAATTCAAAGCCCACCCACCACCCACTTCGTAGCCACTATCGATGATTTAACCGACATGCACGACTTTGACTCCGAAGACATCGACGGTATGGACGCCGATGCAGGAGACAACCAAGAACCAGTGCCTATAGGGCACTGGAAGGCCACCTCGTCATACAACATATACATGGTGGACACTCCAAAAGAAGGGAATGGCGATGGAACAACGGAGGATGACTCCTCCAAGAAGCAGCCTAAGCGCCGGCGTCAGCGGCGCCGCTCTAAATCCCGCCAAGGCAAAAATGGCGATTCCGGCACGGGAGATAATAACACCCCGGACAATGCCGAAGAAAACCCCCTCTAGCAGGATTTAGCACAGGAGGATGGAGAAGCCAGCCCTCATGAGAGAGCGGCAGACAAAGAGGTAGAGGACGATAATTACATGCCTCCCTCTGAAGACGAGGCAAGCCTCGACGACGATGAATTTGTCGTGCCTCAGGATCCCGTCGAACAAGAGCGTTTCAAACGCAGGCTTATGGCCACGACGAGCAGCCTCAAGGAAAAATAGCAGCAGCCTAGAGCTGACCAAGACTTGCTAGCCGACAGATGGACTGAAGTCCTTGCGGCCGAAGAGTACGAACTCGAACGCCCCTCCAAAAGCTACCCAAAGTGCAGGCTGCTACCCCGATTAGAGGAGGAAGCACCTAAACCTACATCACCAATGCATGACGCGGCCGACCGACCACCTCGTGGCCGCGATAGAGAGGCCTCTCGGCCATCCACTCAAGCCGCACCCCGGCGTCGCTCAAAAAATACCAAGGCACGGGGAAATGCGCCAGACCTGTGAGACATATTGGAGAACAAGGCAAGGCAAACAAGATCGATCTATGGATCGCGTGGGCGCCCCACGACACGTGACGATAACCGTCATGTCGGATATGGCAAATACGGCCAGGCCGAACACAACAGACAAATCTCATTTGAGCTACGTCGTGATATAGCCCAGTACAGAGGCGCCGCACACCCACTATGCTTCACAGATGAAGTAATGGATCATCAAATCCCCGAGGGTTTGAAGCCCGTAAACATCGAATCATATGATGGCACAACAGATCCTGCGGTATGGATCGAGGATTATCTCCATCATATCCACATGGCCCGCGGTGATGATCTACACGCTATCAAATACCTCCCACTCAAGCTTAAAGGACCAGCTCGGCATTGGCTTAACAGCTTGCCAGCAGAGTCAATTGGTTGCTGGGAGGACCTGGAAGCCGCATTCCTCGACAATTTCCAGGGCACCTATGTGCGACCACCAGACGCCGATGACCTAGGCCACATGATTCAGCAGCCAGAGGAATCGGCCAGACAATTCTGGACACGGTTCCTAACCAAGAAAAATCAAATAGTCGACTGTCCGGACGCAAAGGCCCTCGCAGCCTTCAAACATAACATCCATGACGAATGGCTTGCCCGGCACCTAGGACAGGAAAAGCCGAAATCCATGGCAGCCCTCACAACACTCATGACCCGCTTTTGCGTGGGAGAAGACAGCTGGCTAGCTCGTAGTAATAACATGACCAACCGCCCTGGTAATTCGGATACCAAGGACAACAATGGCAGGTCGCGTCTCTACAAGCACAAGCGCTGCATTAATGGCGACACTGCTGAGGATACGATAGTTAATGCCGGATTCAGAGGCTCTAAACCTGGTCAGCGGAAAAAGCCATTCAAAAGAAATACTCCGTGCCCGTCCAGTTTGGACTGAATAATCGATCGCTCGTGCTAGATACACGGCACCCCCGAAAAACCAGCCAATCACACCAACAGGGATTGTTGGGTGTTCAAGCAGGCAGGCAAGTTAAGTGCCGAAAACAGAGACAAGGGGCTGCATAACGATGACGAGGAGGAGCTCCGGCCGCCGAACAATAGGGGACAGGAGGGCTTTCCCCCACAAGTGCGGACGATGAACATGATATACGCAACCCACATCCCGAAAAGGGAGCAGAAGCGTGCACTCAGGGACGTATATGCGTTGGAGCCAGTCGCCCCAAAGTTCAACCCTTGGTCCTCCTGCCCGATCACTTTTGATTGAAGGGACCACCCCACTAGCATCCGCCATGGCGGATTCGCCACATTGGTTCTAGACCCAATCATTGACGGATTTCACCTCACTAGAGTCCTCATGGACGGCGGCAGTAGTCTGAACCTGCTTTATCAGGATACAATGCGAAAAATGGGCATAGATCCCTCAAGGATTAAACCCACAAATACGACCTTTAAAGGCGTCATACCAGGTGTAGAGGCCAACTGTACAGGCTCAGTTACACTCGAAGTGGTTTTTGGATCCCCGGATAATTTCTGAAGCGAGGAGTTAATCTTCGACATAGTCCCATTCCGCAGTGGCTATCACGCACTGCTCGGACGAACCACATTTGCAAAGTTCAATGTGGTGCCGCACTACGCATACCTCAAGCTCAAGATGCCAGACCCTCGAGGAGTCATTACAGTCAATGGAAACATCGAACGCTCTCTCCGAATGGAGGAGCATATGGCGGCCCTCGCGGCGGAAGTACAAAGTAGCCTCTCAAGGCAATTCTCCAGTCTGTCTATTAAACGTCCGGACACCGTCAAGCGCGCCTGGAGTAACCTACAACAAGACCGCCTGGCACGTTCCGAGCAAGCGTAGCAGTGCGGCCCCAACCCCGGCCCTCGCGAAATTGCAAAACCAGTACCACGCGTACATAATTACATTCTGGAAATACCATGGGCATAAGGGGAGGGGCACAACCACGGCACGCCCAAAATGCGGCTCAACCGCACTAGGGGCTCCCGATTTTGTCATTTCTTTTTTCTTACTTTCAGGACTCCACTCTCTGGAAGGCCTGTCCGGCAGTACAATCGCCGAACACATGATGCAACAGCTAGGGAGGCAGCAAGCTACGTCGAATGTCCAGGTGGTCTCTATAACGAGCTAAATAACTGTCTTACATAAAGTCTCGCAGCTTGCCCTTGGAGGGGGACATGTCAAATAATCTCATCTCTTGCTTATCGCACTATTTGTATCATTCTGCTTTCACAACAGCCTTTTAATAAACAATACATAGCTCTTGTCTATTATTGCATTCATTTTTAATGTAAATATGTTCAGTTATGATAGTATGCAACCGTACAGTTTGGTACGGCCAATACACCAGGGGCTTAAGTACCCCAGAATATGGTGTGAGAAGTCCGAACACTCTCACGAGTGCGGCACCCCGAACTTATAGCATTATATGCATCGGCTCCGAATCATGTCTTGGGTCAATAGTTGGGTTTGCCCGGCTTCCATGTTTTGTTACCTTACGTTTCCTTATATCGGCTAAGGTAGCGCTGGGAGAATTACTGCGATTGTGCCCCAGTTGAGCTGGGTTAAGCACCTCAGTAGAGAAAGCTAAAACTGACTGTCATGATAGGGCGAGAGTCGGTCGCTGTTCGAGAGGTTTCGAGTCCCTAAAGACTTATGCCGCTTAGAGCGAGGAGCTGGCTTTGTCTGGCCTAGGCATGGATAGCGCCCCAAACTCGGTCTTCCGAATACTAGGGGCTTCGCCGAAATTTAAAATTATAGAATTCTATGGCTAAGTGAGAGTGATAAAGCATTATAGTCCGATTTCCTTGTTCGTTGTGCTGAGCGCCTCCCTCGAAGGACCCAAAAATGGGAACAAGAGGGCTCAGGTTTATCCCGAACACCCCAGCACTCGTAGCATGGGGGTAGAAGCCGACGACTCGCCATCTCTCAGATTTAATAAATGGCCGCACAGAAGGTAATATTTTAAATTCAGAAAGCGTTGATTAAAGCATATGAACAAGTTTTCAGCGCACAGGATAACACGAGCGAGTTTACTCAAACATTACATCCTTGGAACACTCATTCGCCACAAGGCAGGCACCCTTCAGGACGCCCTCATAATACAACTCGGGCTTGCGATGCTCCTTCCCCTCCGGTGGCCCATCTGTCACCAGCTTCTCAGCATCCATCTTGCCCCAGTGTACTTTAACATGGGCAAGGGCCCTACGGGCGCCTTCGATGCATACTGAGCGCTTGATGATTTCAAGCCATGGACAGACATCCACCAGCCGCCTCACCAGCACAAAGTAGCTCCCGGGCATGACCTCCCCAGGCCATAGCCGGCCAATAAGGCCCTTCATGGCCTGTTCGGCTACCTTATGGAGCTCGACCAGCTGCTTCAGCTGGTCGCTCAAGGGAACCGGGTGTCCGGCCTCAACATACTGGGACCGGAAACACCTTCTCCGTCGAGCTCCCTTCCTCGGCTTGGTAGAATGTGGCAGCGTCGGACACACTGCGGGGCAGATCTGCGAATGCTCCTGGCGAGCTCCGGACTCGGGTAAGTAACAAGTAATTCACTTTGACGTGCTTGCTTTGCATAAAGAATGCCTTACCCGCCGCTATCTTCTTCATCGCCTCAATTTCCTGGAGGGCTTTTTGGGCTTCGGCCTTGGCAGATTTGGCGCTCTCAAGGGCCGAGGCAAGCTTGGACTCTCGAGTCTTTGAGTCAAGCTCCAAACTATCGTGTTTTTCACAAGAGCGTGGAGCTCTTGCTGCACCTCCGCCACCCGTGCCTCCTGCTTTTCTCACTCGGTGCGCTCCACGGCCGCATTGTCTTCAGCCTTGGACAACGCTTCCTTCAGGGCCGCCACCTCGGTTGTGGCCCCTGTAGTACTCACGTTGGTCCTATCATTATTTGCAACCAAATCTTTTTTTTATACTTACATAAGGTATTACTTACCTTCCTTTTCCTCGAGCTGCTTCTTGGCAAGGCCGAGCTCATTCTCGGACCGCTCGAGGCTCTGCTTCAATGCACCGACCTCCGCAGTCAGTGCGGCAGAGGTCAGCAGTGCAACCTGCATTCCCATATTGACATACTTATGTTAGACTCCTGCGTATAACTTTTTAGATCCTTAGTCCGGCTTTTCTTTCCGAACACCAAACTGAGCATCAGGGGCTTGTCAGAGTAATGGGCCACGGGTAGGTTAACCCGAGCCCCACCACCTTTCAAGACATTGGGACAAGTAGCGCCGCTCATGCCGAGTCCCAGCAGCGACTCCAAGACAAGCCGAGGCCCAGACGACGACTCCAAGATATACCGAGTCCCAGACGGCGACTCCAAGATAAGCCGACTCATGGCCGGTGACTTCCAGAGAAGCCGGCTGTGGAGAGTCGGCCCGCGACTCCACCCTCGTCTCAAAGGACGAGGTGGGGTACGGCCACGGCGCGGCTGTCCCCCTCCCCTGCTTACAAGGGGCTGGCATGGCTACAGTAAGCCATATCGCTGAAGATCTCCGGCGTGGCGCGGCAGTGCTGCCATGCCTGCCCTGACCTCAGCCACAGTGGGCAGCGCATTGTGCCCACGACGCCGGCTGTACGACCCAAGGGCGGCGGGGCCGCCCGTCAGTGGGTAGACCGAAGATGGCACGAGTGCCCTGGAGGCGGACCCATGGGAGTCGGCCCCCTGGAGTCGGCCAACCCCTCCCACGGGCCCCGCACTCCATTAATCAGACAAGATGGGTGTCGGTGTCAAAACCGGCGGATCTCGGGTAGGGGGGCCCGAACTTTGCGTCTAGGCGGATGGTAACAGGAGACAAGGGACACGATGTTTTACCCAGGTTCGGGCCCTCTTGATGGAGGTAAAACCCTATGTCCTGCTTGATTGATATTGATGATGTGGGTATTACAAGAGTGGATCTACCACGAGATCAAGGAGGCTAAACCCTAGAAGCTAGCCTATGTATGATTGTTCTTCGTCCTACGGACTAAAGCCATCCGGTTTATATAGACACCGGAGAGGGCTAGGGTTACATAGAGTCGGTTACAATGGTAGGAGATCCGGAAACGGGACGGAGTCTTCAATCTTGTATCTTCATAGTCTTGGAGTCCGGCCGATGATGATAGTTCGGCTATCCGGACACCCCCTAGTCTGGGACTCCCTCAGTAGCCCCCGAACCAGGCTTCAATGACGATGAGTCCGGAGCGTATGTTGTCTTCGGCGTTTGCAAGGTGGGGTCTCCTCCATGTTCCATGTGTTAGCCGAATCGTGTCCGGTTTCTTCATAAATGTTGCGCTCCTTGGCTTCCACGTCCAATAATGGCCTTCTTCCACGTGTTGCATGAATGCGAAAAGCCAGGGTATTTTTACGTTTTACCCTCCTAGCTGCGCGAATAAGCCGCCTATAAGAGAGGCGTGGATCCAGATCCGAATCACACCATCCTCCTTCCGCAAGTATTCATCGAAGCGCATCTGACAAGAATCCATTCCAACATGGATAGTCGTCGCGGCTCCACTTCTCGCACTCCCAGTCCTCAGCCAGGAGATTGGAGGAGATGCTCAGTCCTGCATAGCGAGTTAGTGACGCTCCAAGCAGAGGTATACCTTCCCCCAGCCTTTATGGTTCCGGTTCGAGCCGGACTGGCCACCTACAAGGGTGGGAAGCAGGCGGAGAGCGTCCCCTATCCCTCCAAAGGAGAGCGGGTATGCTTCGTCCCCTACTTAATAAGGGGACTCAGATTTCCCATAAATCCGTTTCTCCGGGGGCTCCTGGAGTTCTACGGACTCCAACTTCACCACCCCACACCTGCCTCCATTTTGCACATCGCGGGCTTTGTAGCTGTTTGCGAGCTGTTCTTGGGCATCGAGCCCCATTTTGCGCTGTGGAAGAGACTGTTTTGCCTCGTACCCCGTTCTCACGAGGGGTCGATATATCAAGTGGGCGGAGCCGAAATATGGCGCATCGTCGGGACCGGATATCTATCCGGAACCCCGAAGAAGGCATCCGAAGACTGGCCTTCGGAGTGGTTCTATATGGAAGACGCCCCGCTGCCGGATCCAGTTCGGATCGGCCTCCCGGAGTTTAGCAACGCTCCTCTGAAGAAATGCCTGAGTTGGCGCCCGCGGAGCCCTCAACGGGAAGATGATAGGAGCGTCCACTATCTGATGGGCCGGATATGGTTACTGGCCCATTCCGGATTAACCATGATTGGAGTCATGGCCACATGCATTATGCGAGGGGTGCAACCGCTCCAATATAGGGGCCACCCCATGTGGGATTTCAACGGGGAGAATGATGCCACCCGTCATGGCCGCAAGGGGCCGGGATCGGCCGCTGATCTGGTGAAGATCCTGTCTGGCTTGTACAAGGGGGAGAAGGAGGACTTCCTCCGCACGAGTCCATTGAATGGATTCTCCATGAATAACCCTCGGAGCTGGGTAAGCGGATGTTTATATATCTGATCCGTGCCTTCACAAATAAGTGTCTTACTTTATGATTTCGACGCAGGAACTACGCCGGGATGTGGAGGGCATAGAAAGCCCTACTCCGCAACCCGAGGATCCGGGAAGATCCCTTGATCCGGCCTCCGGAGAGGATCCGGACATAACGGTGGAACTGATTGATGGGGTGTTCCACCAGCTCAGCATAGACAATGCTTTAGTCGCCATTACGGCTGACTACCCCGGTTTATCCCCGGCTTCCCAGGTGAGTACGACCGAAGTCCTGACACCGTTACCTTTTTAATGCTTATTTCTGACCACCGTGGACCAACGGTGCTTCACAGGAGGTGCCTTTACGGCGGGAAGCCGAGTCCGCGGCGACCTACCAACCAAGGTCAGTGCGGCCCAGCAGGCCGAAGAGGAGTGCGGCGCGAATCGAGACGTCGCCGCAAAGGTATGGCGCACCATTGTCTTTCAAGGGAAAGACTCTTGGGAGGTATATTAATGCTCATGATTCTTCCAGGAGAAAGAGCACTCGCCGGACTGAGTCCGGAGAGGGTGCCAACCGAGCCTCCGCCAGCCAGTCTCCAACACCTGGTCTGGAGAGGGAGACGAGTGCAAGGTGCGGGCCGGATGCTCCTCCAACGGAGGATGCCGACAGGTTGTCCGCCACCAGATCTGAGGTGGAGAGCACCATGAATCACAGGCGCCGTCGGACAGTTCTTCGTGACGCGTGTTTCTCCCCAGAGGCGTTGAATGCCTTTAATGCGGGAGACGCGCACCTCCGTGCTGCTCAAGATGGTTTAACCAGAGCCACGGAGCAGTATGTAAAATACATACGGGTGAGGAATTTTAATAGTTATATATACCAGTAGCCCCCGAGACATAAAATAGTTAAACTAACTGATTTAAGGATCATTTGTTATGCAGGATCTTACAGAGAAGAATACCCACCTGTCCCAGGAGCTTCAAGAATGCAAGGCCCAACTTGAGGCCGCACTAGCCGCTGCCGGGGGAGCCATAGAGACCCCTTCTGGTAATTCATAATTCGAAAAGAGAAATAGTTTATGAAGTGCGGCGTGTGTATAGTCTGCCAATAATATTGCAGAGGGTGCCGGACTAGATCCGGACAAGCAACATTTGTTGCACTAGCTGAAGTCCGGCGAGAAGGTGCTTATGAGGGTGCAGCAGGAGAGGAACAAACTCCAAGATGCCAACACCCAGCTGGGCGAAGAACTAAAAGATGTTCGGATCCAGCTGTCTAACTCCGTAAAGGAGAATCGGCGGCTTCGTCGCGGCATTTATAGTAAGTGCTTGAGCAAACTCTTTTGAAAAGAAGAGTTCGACGAGGAAGTTGATTGACAGAAATGTGTCTGTAGGTGTGCTCACGGGTCGTCCGGTGGAGGAGATGCCTGGTTCCATGGGAGACCCTCTTCCCGAGCTGCTGCAACTGCACGAACGTGTTCGACAGGCGATGAGCGGCATCGTTCAGGGCTTATGGCCTTCTGTCTCCCTACCCGAGGGTCTTGGAGGGCTTGCTGAGAAGCTTTAGGGAGTACGGCGGCGTCTCCGTCTGTGGAAGATATCGGCCTGCCGTCAAGGCGCCAGGGAGGCCTGGGCCATGGTGAAGACGCGGTACCCGAAGGCTGATCCAAACCACATGGCCGAGGTCAGACCTGCAGGGCCCGATGGGAAGGAGATCCCTATGAGCCTGATGTACGGCCAAGTAGAGTTGGCCGTGAAATATTCCCAACAGGACTGTAAATTAGACAGCCTGTTAGATGGGAATGAAGTGGAGTACAATCAGTCAGTTTGACGATGTAATTTAAAATGACATGTAAAATGCCTTCTAGCCGGATTGTAGATCGTTTGTCTTTGCGGACCTTTTCACTTCAACCTCGGGACCCAATAGTCCGGAGTGTGTCCGAATACCCTTACGGTTATAAAAAAGAAAAACCGGGGCATGCGTGGAGACAAGGCGTAGGGGTCATAAGTGCTTTATCAGACAAATGCCCAACTAGCTATGTTATATTACATGGTTAGTAAGAAACATCTTCCAGGGAGAATAGTTCCGTTAGGGGTTCCTTTCCCTGGGAGGCATGCCCTAAAGTGCATGACCGGAATGCGAAAAGAGCAGAAAAAGCATCTGGGGGCAGATAAATAAATAAGTAATAAATCATCTTTCAGGTCACCGACCGAATATTCCCTTAAGAACGCTAGCCTTCGGCTTCACCCCGTCTGAGGTACACATCCGGCTGATCCGGCAATAACAATCGTAGAGGTGCTCCCTTTACCTCCTAGCCGAACAATCGGGAACGTAGGGGTAAGCACAGGACCAGGCAACCTGACTTGGCCAAAACTTAAGTCATATCGATGCATATAATGGTGAGTAAAAGGTACATGTGGAAGTATGACACATGTGTTGGGCATGAAGCCCATATAAATAAACTTCTGTTAAAGAAGCCCCCAGGTATAACAAGTGTGCGTAGCACATCGAGTGAGTGCGAACAAAGCACAGATCAGCCCTCAAGAGGCTTGTACTGAAAGAGGGAGGAAAAAGGAGGGAAAACAAAGACAGCGAAAAAAATATGAAAGGTGGACGGAGGAAGGAGACGAACTCTGAGTCCGGCGCTAGGCGTAGAATCTTCGGAGACGGGCTGCATTCCATGGGTTCGGCTCGAGTCGGTTGTTAGATGCGTTGCGTAGACGGTATGCACCGCCGGTAAGGACTTGGTCGATGATGAAGGGACCTTCCCACTTGGGCTTAAGTTTGTCCTTTTTCTTGTCCGGCAGGCGTAGAACTAGTTCGCCAACATTGTAAGTTTTGGCCCGTACTTCTCTGCTTTGATATCTTCGAGCCTGCTGCTGATAGAATGCGGAACGGGATTTTGCCATGTCACGCTCCTCCTCTAAGGCGTCCAAACTGTCCTGCCGATCCAACTCAACTTCTCTTTCTTCGTACATGCGCACGCGAGGTGAGTCATGAATTATATCGCAGGGCAAAACTGCCTCGGCGCCGTATACCATAAAAAATGGTGTGAATCCGGTAGTGCGGTTTGGCGTGGTCCGCAGCCCCCAGAGTACGGAGTCGAGCTCCTCTACCCAGTGCGTGTTAGATTCCGTGAGGGACCGCACTAATCTGGGTTTAATGCCGCTCATGTTTAGACCATTTGCTCGCTCCACTTGACCGTTAGTTTGAGGGTGGTAGACTGAAGCATAGTCGAGCTTGATGCCCATGTTTTTGCACCAGAGTTTAACCTCGTCGGCTGTGAAATTCGTGCCGTTATCAGTGATGATGCTATGGGGGACGCCAAAACGGTGTAGTACCCCGGATATGAAGTCTATCATATGTCCGGATTCTGCCATTTTAACCGGCTTGGCCTCTATCCATTTGGTGAATTTGTCCACCATGACCAATAAGTATTTGTTCTTGTGGGTTCCCCCTTTAAGGGGTCCAACCATGTCAAGCCCCCAGACCGCGAACGGCCAAGTGATGGGTATAGTTTTGAGGGCGGTGGGTGGCATGTGGCTTTGATTAGCAAAGAGCTGGCAACCAACGCATCGTTGGACCAAGTCCTGAGCATCTGCCCGGGCATTCGGCCAATAAAATCATGTACAGAAGGCCTTTCCTACAAGGGCCCGGGCTGCAGCGTGGTGCCCGCCGAGTCCGGCATGAATTTCAGCCAGGAGATTTCGCCCTTCCTCTTCGGAGATACACCTTTGAAGACTCCGGTTGTGGTTTTCTTATAAAGTTCTCCCTCATGGACCTTAAGGCTTTAGATCGCCGAACTATGCAGCGGGCCTCATTTTGGTCTTCGGGAAGTTCCTGCCTGATTAAGTAGGCTAGGAATGGTTCCGTCCACGGGGCAATTACGGCCATTATTTCGTGGGCCGAAGGTGTTATTTCATTGGCTGAGCCACCGATTGTGTCAGAATGTGCTGTGTTGGGTGGTGCAGTTGGTTCCGGGTTGTTATTTCCGGACTCCTCTTCCCATAATACGGATGGCTTAAAGAGCCGTTCCAGGAAGATGTTTGGAGGGACGGCATCGCGTTTTGCGCCGATGCTTGCCAACACGTCTGCTGCCTGGTTATTATCCCGGGCTACATGGTGGAATTTGAGTCCTTCGAACCGGGCTGACATTTTTAGGATGGCGTTATGGTAGGCTGCCATTTTCAGATCTTTGGCGTCAAAGTCTCCATTTACTTGGGATATTGCGAGGTTTGAATCCCCGCGCACCTCTAGGCGTTGAATACCCATGGAGATTGCCATCCGGAGGCCATGTAGAAGGGCCTCGTATTCGGCTGCATTGTTGGAGTCCATGTACATTATTTGAAGTACGTATTGGACTGTGTCTCTAGTTGGGGACGTCAAGATGACGCCAGCCCCCAAGCCAGCCAACATTTTAGAGCCGTCGAAATGCATGATCCAATTGGAGTATGCGTCGTACTCTTTAGGGAGTTCGGCTTCGGTCCGTTCGGCGATGAAGTCAGCCAAAACTTGCGACTTTATAGCTCGCCGTGGTTTGTAGGTTATGTCAAATGGTAAGAGCTCAATGGCCCATTTTGCAATCCTGCCCGTCGCGTCGCGATTATTTATAATATCATTGAGAGGTACTTCGGAGGCCACTGTTATGGAACACTCTTGAAAGTAGTGTCACAGCTTCCGGGAAGCCATGAACACCGCATGCGCTATCTTTTGATAATGTGGGTACCAGGACTTGCATGGAGTTAAGACAGTGGATACGTAGTACACTGGTTTTTGAAGAGGGGATTTTTTCCCTTCTGTTTCTCGGTCGACGACGAGTACGGCGCTCACAACTTGATGTGTTGCCGCGATATATAATAACATAGGCTCGCCCAAGTTGGGCACGGCCAGGACCGGATTTGTTGCCAATATGGCCTTAATTTCTTCGAGTCCGGCCGTGGCAGCATCCGTCCACTCAAAGTGTTCGGTGCACCAGAGGAGGCGATAGAGGGGCAGCGCCTTTTCTCCCAAACGGGAGATGAAGCGGCTTAGAGCCGCCACGCATCCCGTCAATTTTTGTATTTGTTTGAGGTCTTTTGGGATATCCAATTGTGACAGAGCCCGGATCTTGGCTGGGTTTGCTTCAATTCCTCTACCGGATACAATGAAGCCCAAGAGCTTTCCGGCTAGTACACCGAAAACACATTTCTCCGGGTTGAGCTTAATGTCGTATGCTCGGAGGTCGTCGAATGTAAGCCTCAAATCGTCTATTATAGTTTCGACGTGTTTGGTCTTAACAACCACATTGTCTACGTACGCCTCCACTGTTTTGCCTATCTGGGTGGCCAGACATGTCTGTATCATGCGCTGATATGTTGCGCCGGCGTTTTTGAGTCCGAAGGGCATTGTGTTGAAGCAGAATGGTCCGTACGGAGTAATGAATGCCGTTGCGGCCTGGTCTTTTTCTGCCATCTTGATTTGATGGTATCTGGAGTATGCGTCGAGGAAGCACAATGAATCGTGCCCTGCGGCGGCGTCGATGATTTGGTCGATGCGAGGGAGAGGGAAAGGGTCCTTTGGACAAGCCTTGTTAAGGTCTTTGAAATCGACACAAAGGCGCCAGGATTTGTCCTTTTTTGGTACCATTACCAGGTTGGCTAGCCAGTCCGGATGTTTTATATCTCTGATAAATTCGGCTTCTAAGAGTTTGGCTAGCTCCTCTCCCATTGCCTGTCTTTTGGGTTCGGAAAATCGCCGAAGAGCCTGTTTGACTGGCTTGAATCCTTTTAGGATATTTAGGCTGTGTTCTGCCAGCCTGCATGGGATTTCTGGCATGTCTGAAGGGTGCCAGGCAAAAATGTCCAAATTTTCCCAAATAAATTCTCGTAGTGCGGCTTCTACATCAGGATTTAATTGTGCCCCAATGGAGGCCGTCTTTGTAGGGTCCGTTGGATGGACCTGGAATTTGACTATTTCGTCTGCTGGTTTAAAGGAGGTGGACTTAGACCTCTTATCGAGTATCACATCGTCCCTATCCACCGTGGAGCGCAGCGCAGTGAGTTCCTCTGCCGCTAGGGCTTCGGATAATGCCTCTAGGGCCAGTGCGGCTGTCTTATTTTCAGCGCGGAGTGCTATATCTGGATCACTGGCAAGCGTTTTGAGCTTCATGTACCCGTAATGGGGTATAGGTTGGAAGATTGTGAATGCCTCTCGCTCTAGCAAGGCGTGATATCCGCTGCCGAATGGGGCCACTTGGAACATGACCTCTTCGGACCTGTAATTGTCCGGCGAGCCGAACACTACGTCTAGTGCGATTTTTCCTGTGCAGCGTACTTCTCGACTAGGGATTATTCCTCTGAAGGTTGTGCTGCTTCGCTCAATGCAGCTCCAGTCAATTTCCATTTTTTGGAGGGTTTCCTCGTAGATGAGGTTTAATCCGCTGCTACCATCCATGAGTAGCTTGGTAAGACGAAAGCCGTCCACTATCGGCCTGAGGACCAATGCGGCTGGTGCTCGAGCTGTTCGGAATTTAGGTTCGTCGCTGGCATTGAAGGTGATAGCCGTGTCGCTCCATGGATTTGTTGTTGCTACTTGGTAGACTTCGGCGAGGCTGCGGATTGTTCGTTTCCGCATGTTATTTGATGCAAAAGTCTCGAAGACTGTTAATACCGTACTAGTACTGTTGGGCTGGTTGCCCGGGGCTAGAAAGCTTTCGCCACTTTTGGCCACCTGCCGTAGTATCCAACATGCTTGAAGGCTATGTGTTGGAGTGGCACCCTCCGTACTGTGGATTTTACAGGGTCCGTTGAGCCATCCCTCCAGTACGGTTCCGTGCCCTTTAGGGGGGTTTTGCTTTTTGGTTTTTAACCCAGGTGCTTGAGTATGACGCACCCTTTTATTTCGAACTAGGGTTGTATTCAGGGCCGGATTGTCCCAAAACCTGGTTTCGGTTTTCCAGGCACTCTCCATCGCACAGTATTTTTGTACTATGGTCGCCAGATCGGCGAAGCGTGTAACTTCGCGACGACTTATGGCGTTCATGATTCCCTTGTCCTTGCAATTGTTGCAGAAAATTGAGATTGCTCTATCCTCACGGCAGTCTTTTATCCTGTCCATGACCAGGAGGAATCTGGCCCAATAGTGATGTACTGTTTCATCGGGCTCTTGATGTATTTGAGATAGATCGCTTATGTTTGGGTGGGCGGGCGGAATTAAATTCGGAACCCCGCCCGGTCTGAGGCTCAAAGGCCGAGAAGTTTCCAGATTTGGAAGCTTGGATTGCTGGATGTTATCCAACAAATCTGGTCTGATGGCTGACTTTAGGTTCAGTACTTGATTGACATCTGTCCCTCCGCGGGAATCCGGCGTGAAGGGATCGGGAATCCGGACATAACTGGTCTTTAACATAGAGGAAGAGTCGCCGCATTGTTCCTCTACCACGACAACGTGGTGGGTAGCCTGGGGAGAGTTAATTTCTCTCAGATCGGTTTTAAGCCCAATCTAATCGTAGTTTGTGGCGACTCCCAGGGCGGCGATGCGATCCAAGAGCTCATTTATGGAGGAGAGCTCCATCGGATCTAGCTGCTCGGCGAATTCCGAGTTGACGTGAAGATCGCTTTTGATGACTCGAGAGGTCATTGTCGGAGTGGCGGCCGAACAGGCGGTCATAAGAAAACCGCCTAGCCGGATAGTTTGGCCGGGGCCAAAGCTCCCTTGATGACGGCGCCGTCTTTAAAGATAGGAAAAGGCATCCCTCCTGATTGCGACGTCACAGAGGAACTCTCAATGAAAGCACCAATGTCGGTGTCAAAACCGGCGGATCTCGGGTAGGGGGTCCCGAACTGTGCGTCTAGGCGGATGGTAACAGGAGACAAGGGACACGATATTTTACCCAAGTTCGGGCCCTCTTGATGGAGGTAAAACCCTACGTCCTGCTTGATTGATATTCATGATGTGGGTATTACAAGAGTGGATCTACCACGAGATCAAGGAGGCTAAACCCTAGAAGCTAGCCTATGGTATGATTGTTCTTCGTCCTACGGACTAAAGCCATCCGGTTTATATAGACACCGGAGAGGGCTAGGGTTACATAGAGTCGGTTACAATGGTAGGAGATCTACATATTCGTATCGCCAACCTTGCCTTCCACGCCAAGGAAAGTCCCACCCGGACACGGGACGAAGTCTTCAATCTTGTATCTTCATAGTCTTGGAGTCCGGCCGATTATTATAGTTCGGCTATCCGGACACCCCCTAGTCCGGGACTCCCTCAATGGGGAATGGCAACTGTGAATGCACGCCAGACGGCGGCGCTGTTGCCACGACCACATGACCAAGCCAGCGTCATCAGGAGTACCGCTACAATATAAGGCCTGTCCGCGGGGCCCGCCAGTCGGCGGGCCCCAGTAGTCGGCAGAGAGGACGACGGCCTGAGAGACAGACGACTGGGACCCGCGCCCAGCCAGATTACCATTGTACCCCTGGGGGGTAGGCCTATATAAACCCCCAGGAAGCCCATGCAAAGGGTTTGGACCCAGATATAGATATACCTTAGAGCATAGGAAGGAGAGGAACAGCTCCAGGAGCATCATTGTAACCACTTTGCCATAGTGACCATGCGGAGACCCCGCAGAGCAGCAGTAGGGGTGTTATCTCCTCGGAGAGCCCTGAAGCTGGGTAAGTTCCGCCGGCGTGCATGTCTTCGCCTCATCCCGCTTCCGGGCACCGGCGACGTTTTACTCGCTCCCACCATGATAAGCCATCCTTTGGCATATGTCGTACCCAACCCCCGATATTTGGCGCCCACCATGGGGCAAGGTGCACCGTCGTCCGGAGACCTGCTCTGGACGGGAACCCTTTTCCTCCCTGGCGAGCGCAGCCAGCCCGGCACGCCAGATGGAGTTTGCGCCGACGCGCTGCACGGTGCTAAGATCGCCTGCGCGGCCAGCTGCCTCGCCGAGCTTATCGGTGAGGTTCGCCTCTCCGACGAGCCTGCGTCCAACGCAGGCACGAGCGGCCCCGAGAGCCTCCTCGCGGGTCTCCTCGACCAACTCCACGTCGCCGGCGAGCCTGCCGTGGACCTGGAGTCCATAGGATCCACCGACCCGATGCTGGTCGACTCCGACACCGCGTCGCTCGACGCGTTTCCCACCAACGTGGTGGTCTACGATGAGCCGCTCCCTTACGCGGGGAGCGGCGGAAGCACCGTCACGGAGGTTCTCGTCCTCGATCATGGCGAGCGTTCCGGTGAGGGAGCGCACGACCCGCTCGAGCGGCTCTGCGAGACCTCACCACGCCGATTCCGGGAGACGCTGACGCCGAGATGCTGGAGGCGCTCTGCCTTCAGCTCGTCGAAGGTGCAAAGAAGCTGACAAGCTTGAGATTCTTGTCAGAAGCCTACCAACGCGAGATGGATCGTGCCGTGGGCGGCTGGCCAACTCCGACTGGGCCTAGCCGCCTAGGCGCGGTCCGGCAACGCGGCGAGGCAATCGCCAACTTGTTCGGGGCAGATCGCCCTGTGTATGCCACGCTCGCAGAGAACATTTGCGCTGCAAAGGCGGCATCGGATGAGCTCGACCACTTTGAGGGAAATGAGTGCCGCCTGATGACGGAGCGAGTTCAGCAGCTCCTTGACGCGGCTGCCGTGCAGAACGAAGCCGGCTGCCGCACGGAGGCGCCACAACGACAAAACAACGACCCGCCACCCCGCCGAGACCAAGGCGCGACGTCTCGGACACCGACTAGCGGGTCCCGCGGAAAGAAGGACAAGGAGCAGGCTGTCAGCCACAGTCGGACTCACATCACCATCGAGCGCGACCAAGACGGCCGCCCCAAAGCGGTGGAACGGCAGGACGACTATCTGCCTCCCCCTCCTCGTAGAGAAAGGCGAATCTCCCCGCCGCCCGTGGAACATCCGACTCTCGGCGACCGCCTCGGCCGCCGAGAAGGAGTCGGAGAGAACGACGCCCGCCACCGGATCGACCGACTCCATCGATCCCTGGCGCTGGAAGAAGAAGACAAGTTGGGTCCTCCCTGTTTTGGACCCCGCATCCGAGATGAGCCCTTCCCCAAAGGGTTCACGCTCCCCCGAGACACACCCAAATATACCGGCACCTTGAAGCCGGAGGACTGGCCGATCGATTACTCCACAGCCGTCAATATAGCGAACGGCAACAAACGTGTTGCCGTAAGATATGTCCCGCTCATGCTCCAGGGCTCGGCCTGGACATGGTTGAACAGTCTGAAGCCTCGCAGCATCAACAACTAGGTCGACTTCACGGAGGCCTTTGTCCGCAACTTCACAAGCACGTACAAGCGACCTCCCAAGCCTCGCCAACTCTCCTTGTGCGTGCAAGGTCCCGACGAGTCCACTCGCGACTACCTCACGCGCTGGGGCAAGCTCCGGAACTCTTGCGAAGGCGTGCACGAGGTGCAGGCCATCTAGTACTTTACTGCCGGGTGCAGAGAAGGCACCCTCCTCAAGCACAAGCTCCTCTGCGACGAGCCGGAGACCCTCGATGAACTGTTGATCACAGCAGACAAGTACGCCACAGCCGACTCCTCCATGAAGGCGGAGATTCAAGTCAGCGCGACTGGCAAAGTCGCCCATCAGGCTCCAAGAACTCCGGCTGGGGACACCAGCCGGCGGCAACAATAGAATGACCACAAGCGCAAGGCCCTGCAGCCAGCTTCCAACAGCCGGCAAGTGGCGACAGTCGGAGACCAACAGCCGGAGGGACCGCCTCCGGCAAAGCGGCAGAAAGGCGGCAAGTCCAACTGGTTGCCGGCCTTCTCCTACGAGCAGACCCTGGATGGTCCCTGCAAGTTCCACAGCGGCGCGAAGCCGTCAAACCACACCACTCGGAAATGCCACTGGCTGACCAGAATCGCCAAGGGAGATGGCCTACTCCCTCCTCCGCCTGCTGGGCCGCCTCCTCCACAGCCGCCCCAGCAGCCGGCTGTCAGGCCAGTCGGCGCGATACAAGACGAGTTCCCAGATGAGCACGGAGCCTATGTGGTGTTCACCAGTGTGGCAGACGACCGGCGTAGCAGGCGCCAACAGCAGCAAGAGGTGAATGCAGTCGCGTCAAGCACTCCAGAATTCATGCACTGGTCCGAAAGGCCCATTGGTTGGAGCAAAGCCGATCACCCGGAGGTGATGCCGAGTCCAGGCTCCTACGCCTTGGTCTTAGGCGCCACACTCGCCACAGATAGGCGGGCCACTCGCTTCTCGCGAGTGCTGATAGACGGAGGCAGCAGTATCAACATCCTGTACAAGGATACGATGGAGAAATTAGGAATCAAGCGAAGACAACTTCAGAGCAGCCGGACTGTGTTCCACGACATTGTTCCTGTCCTTTCCTGCTCACCAATCGGCAAAATCCTGATAGACGTCCTCTTTGGGGACAAAGATCATTTCCGCCAAGAGCCAATTTGGTTTGAAGTGGTGGACCTTGAAAGCCCGTACCATGCGTTGCTTGGTCGACCAGCTCTGGCCAAGTTCATGGCGGTCCCCCACTACGCCTACCTCAAGATGAAGATGCCAAGTTCCAAGGGAATCCTAACCGTGACCGGCGACTACAGAAAGTCGTCTGCTTGCGCGGCTGAGAGCAGTCGGCTGGCCGAGTCCTTGGTGATCGCAGCTGAGAAACGACTTCTTGATCGGGTTGTGGCGATGGCCGGCAAGCAGCCTGAGTTGTCGCCCGACCCCAAGGAGTCGGAACCAGAAGGATCATTCAAGCCGGCCAGGGAAACAAAGAAGATACCTTTGGACCCAGAGCACCCAGAGAGGTACGCTGTCATGGGCACAAACCTTGACAGCAAATAGGAAGGCGAGCTCGTCGATTTCCTCCGTGAGAATCGAGACATCTTCGCATGGTCCCCTAAAGACATGCCTGGTGTACCGACGGAATTCGCCGAGCACAAGTTACATGTCCGGTCTGATGTGAAGCCCGTCAGGCAGCCCTTGCACCGCCTGTCAGAAGAGAAGAGAAGAGTTGTTGGAGAAGAAATAGCCCAGCTCCTGGCAGCCGGCTTCATCATGGAAGTGTTTTTCCCAGAGTGGCTAGCAAACCCAGTACTGGTGTTGAAGAAGAACAAGCAGTGGCGGATGTGTATCGACTACACAAGTCTCAATAAAGCCTGTACCAAGGACCCATTTGCTTTGCCAAGAATTGATCACGTGATAGACTCCACAGCCGGATGCGAGCTGTTGAGTTTTTTGGATGCATATTCTGGATATCACCAGATCAAGCTGAACCCGGCCGACCGACTGAAGACCGCCTTCATCACGCCATTTGGTGCCTTTTGCTACCTGACCATGATGTTCGGCCTGAGGGATGCCGGCGCCACCTTTCAGCGTTGCATGCAGAAGTGCCTCCTCAAGCAACCCGGCAGAAATGCCCACGTTTACGTAGATGACGTGGTGGTGAAGACGGAGAAACGTGGAACTCTGTTGGAAGACCTCAAGGAAACCTTTGAGAACCTGCACCGATTCCAGATCAAGCTTAACCCCGAGAAGTGCGTCTTCTGAGTACCAGCCGGCCAACTCCTTGGTTTCCTGGTCTTTGAATGCGGCATAGAGTGCAATCCTGTGAAGATCAAGGCCATCAAAGGATGGAAGCACCCAGACGACTGTTAGATGTGCAGAAGTTCACCGGCTGTTTGGCGTCAATCAGCCGATTCATCAGTCGGTTGGGCGAGAAGGATCTCCCCTTGTATCAGCTCATGAAGAAGACAACCTTTTTTAATGGACTCCCAAGGCGGACGAGGCCTTTCTCCAGCTGAAGAAGATGTTGACTACTCCCCCTGTGCTGGCGGCTTCGACTCCCAAAGAGCCCATGCTCCTATACATTGCCGCCACCAACCGAGTAGTCAGCACAGTCATTGTAGTCGAGCGCAAGGAGGAAGGCAAGGCGCTACCTGTCCAGAGACCGGTATATTACCTGAGCGAGGTACTGTCGGCCTCCAAGCAGAACTACCCCCACTACCAGAAGATGTGCTACGGCGTGCATTTTGCCGCCAAGAAATTGAAGCCTTACTTCCAGGAGCATCCAATCACCGTGGTCTGCACAACCCCACTAGCCGAGATCATCGGAAGCCGAGATGCTTCTGGTCGAGTGGCCAAATGGGCCATCAACCTAGCTCCCTACACCATCTACTACGAGCCCCGCACCGCCATCAAGTCGCAAGCACTGGCCGACTTCCTCGTCGATTGGGCCGAGACCAGTATCTGCCCACTAGCGCCCGACTCCACCCATTGGCGGATGCACTTCGATGGCTCCAAGATGCGCACCGGCTTGGGGGCCAGCGTCGTCCTCACTTCCCCCTAGGGCGACAAGCTCAGATATGCGCTGCAGATCCATTTTGCCGCCTCCAACAACGTGGCCGAGTATGAGGCGCTCATTCACGGACTCCGGCTTGCCAAAGAACTCGCCATCCGCTGGATCCTGTGTTATGGCGACTCTGACTTGGTGGTCCAGCAATCATCTGGCGATTGGGACGCCAAGGACGCAAACATGGCGAGCTACCGTTTCCTCATACATCAACTCAACGGATATTTCGAGGGGTGCGAGTTCCTCCACGTGCCAAGGAACGATAACGACCAAGCAGACGCCTTGGCACGAATCGGCTCCACCCGCCAAGCAATACCATCTGGCGTCGCCCTCCGGCGCCTCCTCAAGCCGTCCATCAAGCCTTCACCAGAGTCAGACTCAATCTTTGTGCCGGCTCCACCCGAAGAAGTCGGATCCGACTCCAAGAAAGCCACAGCCAAAGCCGGCCCGGGGACTTCAGAACCCGGCCCGGGGACTGCGGTGACAAGACCAAAGACTCCAGAACTCGGCCCGGGGACTGCTCCAGCCTCCAGTCGGCCCGGGGACTTTGTCAAATCAGCAAGCGGCCGCGGACTCCAACCCGCCGCCTCCCAGCCCAGCCGCCCTCGTCCAAGTCGCACTAGTGGCAATTGAAGAAATAGCAGCACCCTCATGGGCCCAGCCCATCCTCAAGTTCCTAGTCAACAGGGAGCTGCCAACTGATGAAATCTTAGCTCGGCAAGTCCAACGCCGAGCTGCAGCTTATACCATACTCAACAGAGAGCTGGTCAGGCGCAGCGTCACTGGCGTTTTCCAACACTGCGTCGAGGCAGAACAAGGCCAAACAATTCTCAGAGACGTCCATGAAGGCGAGTGCGGTCACCATGCGGCCTCAAGAGCACTCGTCGCCAAAGCCTTCTGGCATGGGTTCTTCTGGTCGACTGCCCTAGAAGAGGCCAAGGAATTAGTCCAAAAATGCAAGGGGTGCCAGATGTTCCATTCCAAGCCATTTCAGCCAGCTTCTGCACTCAAGACCATCCCCATCGCATGGCCCTTTGTAGTCTGGTGCCTGGACATGGTGGGACCAATCAAGACGGCACGAGGTGGCTTAACTCATCTACTTGTCGTGGTGGACAAGTTCACCAAGTGGATAGAAGTGAAGCCCATCAAAAAGTTGAAATGTACGACTGCAGTGACTTTCATCGCCGACATCAGACTCAGTACGGCATCCCGCACAGCATCATCACCGACAATGGCACAAATTTTGCCAAAGGCGCCTTGGCCCGTTTCTGCGCGACGCAGGGCATCCGACTGGACTTAGCGTCCGTTGCCCATCCGCAGTCAAACGGCCAGGTGGAGCAAGCAAACTGCCTCATCTTATCCGGCATCAAGCCTTGACTCGTCGTGCCGCTGGAGTGATCGGTCGGCTGCTGGCTTGAGGAGCTGCCGGCCATCCTCTGGAGTCTGCGGACGACCCCAAACAAGTCAATCGGCTTCACACCCTTCTTCCTCGTCTACGGTGCCGAAGCCGTCATCCCAACGGACATAGAGTTCGACTCCCCGCGAGTCACCATGTACACCGAGGAAGAAGCAGAAGAAGCATGTCAAGACGGCGTCGATCTGCTGGAAGAGGGCCGGCAGTTGGCACTCAGCCGGTCCAGCATCTACCAGCAGAGTCTGCGTCGATACTACAATAGGAAGGTCAGGCCAAGATCTTTCCAAGAGGGTGACCTTGTGCTTCGACTGATCCAGCGAATAGCCGGTCAGCACAAGCTGTCGGCACCTTGGGAAGGCCCCTTCATTATCAGCAAGGTGCTGGGAAACAACTCCTACTACCTGATCGACGCTCAGAAGCCCCGAGCACGCAAGAGGGATGACTCCGGCAAAGAGACAGAACGCCCGTGGAATGCAAATCTTCTCCGAAGATTTTACAGTTGATGCAGTATGTATCATGCTACCCTTTTGTATTAAAGTACCAAGACTTTGGGCCCCCCGAGACGAGCTCGGGGACTGCCCTTTTTGTTATCTGTATGACATGAGTTATGCCTTCGAGTATATCACTTTTTGATTAATGCCGCGTGGCACCGGGCTCGACTAGTCGGCCTGGGGACTCGCCGCCTTGTGCTATGAGGTGCTTCCCGTAGTCAGACAAGTAGTGTGTGGCGCCTAAGCCATCTCCTGTCCAAAACCGCAGCTCGCAGAGCGACTGTATGGTTGGTAGGAGTAAGGAAGAACGGGCGCCCATACGAAAAATGGCTAAGGAACCAAGGCACAAACATAGCCTAAAGATGGCCTCGAGCATCTTTTAAGCAAAAGCCGACTCATGAGTAGTCAGGCTTGCCGATTTCTACTAGCCTCTATTAAGGAAGGCCGACTCTTTGATAGTCGGCTTGCCGCTTTCTATCTAACTTGTTAAAAAAGACTCTAAGATGGCTGAGTACTTGCCTCCCTAAAGTAGCCAAGCATTTGACCCAGCGGCATTCCGCAGAGCGGTTGTCCGTCTGACAAAGCGGCAACTAAGGGAAGGCGGCAAAGGGAAAAGCCAAAAGAGCAATAAGCAAGGAAAGATAGAACTCGGATAAATATTTACATAGGCCCTTGGCCGAATCTTCGAGTAGCAGTTCAAGATACACCCCGCGGGTGGAACTGTTCGAATTTAACAAAGTTTTCCAAAGATTACTAAGACAGATAAAGCAGAGGCGAGAACGGCAGCCTAGGAGGCGGCGTCTGGGATCAGAGGATCGGAGGAGACGGCGGTGTCAGGCGCCGGGGCAGCCAGCTGGGCGGTCTCGGTTTGATCGCCTCCGACGGCGGTCGCCTCCTCTGGACGCGGCTCGTTGCTGGAGGCGCGGTCGAGCTGAGGCTGGTCGCCCGCTCCGTCTTCTGGCACCTCCGTCTCGCCTCCATCCTCCGCCTCGCCTTCCTCCTTGGTGCTGGAGTCAATTACCTCTGCCGAGTCCTCGCCGAAGTCCGGGTTCATCCTGAACCACTCTGGTGGCACCTCCTCGCCGCCTGCAGCCCGCTCGGGGACGAAGACACTGGTGTCCGTGTAGTCGGCAACCGCCGCCGCACGCTCGACAAGGGCACCCTCCACTGCCACCAGTTCTGCCTGGGCCTCTGACCGGAACGCGACCAGCCGGTCCAGATCCAACCCTGGATACCATGCCTTGACAAATTCCAAGGCCCGGCGCGCTCTGGCCCGGGTCGAGGAACCCTTCCAAGCTTCAAGACGGCCAGCTACGACCTCCAGCTAGTCGGCGGTCCGACTAGCGGTGCGCAGGGCTGGCATGTCTGGCCACAGAGCGGCAACCGCCTGGGCGCCGGCACTCTGAAGCCGGCGCATCAGCCGATGGGCCGGACGAAGACGGGCCTCGATGCTCAGAAGCTGCTCGTCGACGGTTCGGGGGGCGTTAGCGGCGATCTCCGCACCGCTTGCTCTCTACAACTCGCGATCAGCCTCGATGGCCTGAGTGACTGCCTGCGAGTGGCCAGGGAAGAAGTCTGCCAAGACAAAAAAGAACCGAGTCGAAAAAATCAGAAGTCAGCCCGACCTATAGTCGGAAACTCGAAGAAAGAAAGAAAGAAAAGAAACTCACCGTCGACGATGTCCTCGATCTCATGGAATCCGGAGGTCAGCATCACCTCCCTATCAGTCCAGGAGGAGCGCTCGTTCTCGAACTCGGCCAGGAGAGCAGCCTCCCTCTTCTCGGCCTCGTCCTGCGCCTTCTTGAGCAGCCCCTTCTGCTCGGCCAGCTGCGCAACCAGCAGGTCGCGCTCCGTGGCAAGTCCGCTGCACTCCTCCCCCTTGGCCCGCAAGGCGGTGTTGGCCTCGCCCAGCTGCTCCTGAAGAGCGGCGTTGGCCCCTGAAGAAGAAAAAAGAGAAAAGATGATAAGTCGTCAACAAAGAAGGTCGCTGAGAAGATCCGGCCCGACTGCTCAGTAGTCGGCCCGAATCTCGGGGACTACAGCCCGCGGGTGCCCTAGCGCACCCCCGCGAAAAAGAAGAAGGACTCACTCCGGCTCTCCGACAAGTCGGCGGTCTGCCTGCCCAGCTCCTCAACATTGCGGTTGAAGGCGGTAGCACGGAGGTTGTGATACTCCTGCAATAAGCATTTCAGAGAAATTTAAATACTTGGAACTCGCCAGAGGGAGTTCCGAGCCACCTGCTCAGCAGCCGACTCGAAACTCGGGGACTACACCCAGTGGGTGCGCTGGCGCGCCCCCACAGAGAAGAACAAGAAAAACAAGAATCAAAGAGGAAGGCATACTCGGACGGCTGTTCGCGCTGCCATATGCGCCCTGGTGCAGTTTTGAAGGGCGTCGCCCTCAGCTCGCAGCTTTGCCTGGACGTCCAAAAGTGCCTGGTTCAGCGGACCTGTGCCGCCTCCACGCAACCACCCAACGGGCGCGGCGCTCGTCGCCTCGGTGTCTGGGGTGGCCGAGCTGGCGGCACCGGTCTCCAAGGGCCGCGGCGCCGAAGTCGCCTTCTCGAGACGGAGGCGCACTGGCGAGGCGACTTGGAGGAGCAGCCTCGCCTCAAACTCGTCCGGGGTCGGCGGCACCGGCGGGCCTGCCGGCTATTCTCCACGCGCGCTCCCAGATGGTGGCGGAGACGGCGATGGCGGCACGAGCGTGTCCGACATGGAGGCCTCGCCGCTTTCCTTCTTCACGGCGGGGTTCTCGGCACCGGCTTCTCGAGTCTGCCCCGTGAACTCCGGGGGCGGCGGCGCAGAGGACAGCGGGATGACGAACAACACCGATTGGCAGTGTGCGGCCTCCTCGGCTTGCCGCCTTGCTGCAACGGCGACTTCGGCCTCTTCCAGTTTTTTCTGGGCAGAGGCCGCGGCCTTCTTAGCCTCCGCCTTCTCCAGGCGGTCGGCCTCATCCTCGTCACGCTACTCCTGCACGTTTCGCTCCGTCGCCTCTCGGAGGTCGGCGGCAGGGTCAACCCGCCGAGTGTTGGCTGACGTCTACGCTGACCCCATGACGGAGGGGACGGCGACCCTCTCAAAGGTAAGGGGAGCCCTGAAGCAAAAAGGGAATGAAAAAAGGAAACTCGGACGAGATTCACCAAAGAAAAATAAAGACGAAGGAGGAAACACTTACGCAGAGACTAGCGGCGGCCTCTTCACTTCCTTGCGGAAGCGGTTGGCCCTCGCGGCCGCCTCCTCCCATCTGGTCGCAGCGGCCGCCCCCTTGAGCTTCTTCGGCTTGCCACCAAATGAACTCGGCCCAGTCTGGCGCCTCTTCAAGCCGCCTTGGCCGGCCAGGCCGATGGAGGAACCCGCGCCCTATGGGCCGACCCTTGGCTGGTGGCGCGGGACGACTTCCCCTTCGGCGTCGTCATCAGGCCAGTCGGCGAAGGTGGCCGAGGGCCTGAGGCCGCCTCCTGCTCCTCCTCCCCCGCCTTCGGCGTCGACTTCCATCACCGCTGCCCCCAAGTCGGGGTCGTCGACGTTGCTCTCCGCTCGGTCGGGGACGAACTCGCGGGGCGGTCTCGTGACGCCGGCTGCGGGCTGCATGAGGGGGTTCTAATTTAGAGAAACCAATGAAAATCAGAAGCCGGAGTCGGCTATGAAGAAGAAAAAGCACTAAAGAGATGCGACTTACCACATGAGGGGGGTTGGCGCGCGAGTACGGCTCCTTGCTGAACTGCCAGTCCTCCCCGAGCTCGCAGTTCGCGATGTGGTTCACCATGTTTGCCACCTCTGCTCGGGGCATTTCCCTGATGCACATCCGACTCGGGTCCCGGTGGTCACTCATCTGACTGATCAAATGAGGCCGGCCTTGAAGAGGGAGGACTCGGCGCACCACAAAGGCAGCCAGCAAGTCGGCCCCAACGAGGCCCTCCGACTGCGTCAGAATTCGGAGCCGCGCCACGGCAGCGGCTCCGGCGGGAGTCAGCATCTTGGCTCGATGAGACCAGCTGGGGAGCCTCCTAGCTGGTGCGCCGGCTTCATAAGGCGGCAGATTGACCCAGTCCCCGTCGGGGGCAACGCTCTTCACGTAGAAGTACCACCATTGCCACATCTTCACCGATTTGATTAACGCGATGGCGGGAAACGGATTGTCGGCTGTCGACCACCGCATCGCGATGAAGGCGCCGCATCGAGCCGGCACGCCGGTGATGTGCGTGCCGATCTTGGATGAGAAGAATTCTCCCCACAACTCGATGGTGGGGAGGACGCCGAGGAAGCCTTCGCACATGGTGGCGAAGACAGACAACAGCACCATCGTGTTTGGGGTGAGGTGGTGCGGCTGGAGCCCGTGGAACACCAGGAAGGAACGGAAGAAGCCGCTCGCCGGCAGCCCTAGGCCGCGCATGAGGTGCGAGCGGAAGATGACCCGCTCGCCCTCCTCCGGCGCCGGCAATATCTCCCCCTCCGGCGCGGCGCGGGCACGCACGAGGTCTGCGCCGGGGAGGCGGTGCGTCCTGCGGAGGAACTCGATGTGGTCATCATCCACCTCCAAGCCGTCCCACATGCCGGAGCGCACGACGGGAGCCGCGGCGGCGGAGGAAGAGCTCATCGCTGTTGATGCAGGGTGTTTCTGCTCGACGGCAGCAAGAGGAAGGAAGGGAGGCAAGAGGAGGCGGGGGAGCAGGGAAGATGGGCGCGTGTGCTTGCCGCTCCACTCCCCCCGCCTACTCATAGCCTGGAGGGCTGAGAAGCCGATGGGGCGGGTGTGGGATTAACTACGCGCAGGACCCCACGCCCCCCCACGATTTACCCCACGAAGTTACTGCGCGTAGTTACGATGTGGGAAACCCAACAGTGCGCACGGCCACAGCGGATCCGTTCACATGCCGGGGCGCGGTAGTGGCGGGCCCCGCTTGACGGCCCGTCCCGTCGCGCGTGTGGGTAGGCAGACTATCCTCACCGTGCGGCACCGCGCGATAGGACCGCGGCGGGCGGCCGCGGGGAAGCGTATCAGGCACGCCGCCTGGTCTCCCGCCACGACTTTCGAACTCTCTACGAAGCAAGACGGCCCTCTGCGTGTCTGACTTTCGGACAGTCGGCCTGAAGGAAGACGGCAAGCGAAGTCCTAGAAGAATGAACCTGTTGAGGCCCCACGACGCAGTATCCACGGAGCCTCACCAGCTTCGGGGACTACTGTCGGAGTAATGGGCCATGGGTAGGTTAACCCGAGCCCCACAACCTTTCAAGACATTGGGACAAGTAGTGCCGCTCATGCCGAGTCCCAGTGGCGACTCCAAGACAAGCCGAGTCCCAGACGGCGACTCCAAGATATACCGAGTCCCAGACGGCGACTCCAAGATAAGCCGACTCATGGTTGGCGACTTCCAGAGAAGCCGACTGTGGAGAGTCGGCCCACAACTCCACCCTCGTCTCAAAGGATGAGGCGGGGTACGGCCACGACGCGGCTGTCCCCTTCTCCTGCTTACAAGGGGCTGGAATGGCTACAGTAAGCCGTATCGCTGAAGATCTCCGGCGTGGCGCGGCACTGCTGCCATGCCTGCCCTGACCTCAGCCACAGTGGGCAGCGCACTGTGCCCACGATGCCGGCCTGTACGACCCAAGGGCGGCAGGGCCGCCCGTCAGTGGGTAGACCGAAGACAGCACGAGTGCCCTGGAGGCGGACCCGTGGGAGTCGGCCCCCCGGAGTCGGCCAACCCCTCCCACGGGCCCCGCACTCCATTAATCAGACAAGATGGGGAATGGCGACAGTGAACGCACGCCAGACGGCGGCGCTGTTGCCACGACCACATGACCAAGCCAACGTCATAAGGAGTACCACTACACTATCAGGCCTGTCCACGGGGCCTGCCAATCGGCGGGCCCCAGTAGTCGGCAGAGAGGACGACGGCCTAAGAGACAGACGGCTGGGACCCGCGCCCAGCCAGATTACCATTGTACCCCTGGGGGTAGGCCTATATAAACCCCCCAGGAAGCCCATGCAAAGGGTTCGGACCCAGATAGAGATAGACCTTAGAGCATAGGAAGGAGAGAGCTAGCCTTGCCCTCTCCTACCTCCAGAAACAGCTCCAGGAGCACCATTGTATCCACTTTGCCATAGTGACCACGCGGAGACCCCGCAGAGCAGTAGTAGGGGTATTATCTCCTCGGAGAGCCCTGAAGCTGGGTAAGTTCCGCCAGCGTGCATGTCTTCGCCTCATCCCGCTTCCGGGCACCGGCGATATTTTACTCGCTCCCACCATGATAAGCCATCCTTTGGCATATGTCGTACCCAACCGCCGACAGGGCTACTGTCTATGCGGTAATATTTTTACATGTCTTAAATACATACCTCAAAGCCTGTTAGAAGGCTGGCACAGGCTTCCGCCAGCCCGCTCTTGGCGGACATAACCTTCTGGATCACCGCACTCATAATAGTGTGGTGCTCCTCATCGATGGAGGCGCTGTTAAGCACCTCCATCAAATTATCCGGTGCCTCTGGTTGGACGGAGGTCACCAGCATCATAGGCTTGCACTCCAGAACCACTGAAGGTTCCGGTGCGGTGTCCGGCCCAGGGCCGGACTTAGAGCCCTTTGGGGTTTCATCCCCTTTGCGCCTGGAGTCCGGGAGGTCGCCTTGCGGCGCCTCCAGGACCGCCTCCTCCTGGCTTGGCCCCTTTTGGGACTCCACCTCGGCATCGTCCGTAGGGCGAGGGGAGGTAGCAGTCGGGAGTGAAAGACTATTCACATCCGACGAATCCAGGGAGCCGCTCGACGAAGTGTCGAGCCGGGCCTTGGGCGGCCTGCATGATTATATTCGACGTTAGAAGATACTGTGCAATAAAGGAACGCCATGAGTTATTCTAGTATCTGGATACTTACGATTTTGCCAGGGGCTTGGCCCTGGATGGCCACTCCTCTTCGCCGTCGTCGGCGTTGGTGGAGTAGTCCGGAGGAAGGGTCTTTCACTTCTTGGACCCTCCGGCGCCCCTAGTTGGGGCAGCCTTCCTTTTCTTTCCTCCCCCCGTTGGAGGGGGAGAGGCCGCTTCTTCCTCCTCCTCGTCTTCGTGGGAGGAGTGCGCTTCGGATTCATCAAACGATGAATCCGACACCACCAGGCACCAGGAACTCTTTCGAGTTCCCGTGGCCTTCTTCTTGGCTTTCTTCTCTGGCAACACGTAAGGTGCCGGGACCAGCAGCTTCGCCAAGCGGGCATCTGCTGGGCCTTCGGGCAAAGGAGCCGGACAGTCGATCTATCCAGACTTCTTCTGCCAGTCCTGTCAAAGGAACGGGAGCTTAGATCCCGCATAGAGTTAAACTATGAAAAACAAGTATCCTGTAAAGGGTAAAACAAGCTTACTATGCTGGCTTGGCGCTTCGCGCAGAATCCGCGATCCTCGGTAATGGGAGGGGGAACCTCGGCGCCCTTTAATAGCACCTTCCAGGCATCCTCGTCCGTTGTGTCAAAGATCCTGGACAAAGTTTGGTGCTGGGCCGGGTCGAACTCCCACAAGTTAAAAGCCCGTCGTTGACACGGGAGGATCCGACGGAGGAGCATGACTTGGACTACGTTGACAAATTTAACCTTCTTGTCCACCAGGTTTTGGACGCAGGTTTGGAGTCCGGTCAGCTCTCCCGAATTACCCCACGATGGGCCCTTCTCTTTCCAGGAGGTGAGCCGTGTGGGGATGCCAGATTGGAATTTGGGGGCCGCTGCCCATTCAGGGTCACGCGGCTCGGTGATGTAGAACCACCCCGATTGCCACCCTTTGATGGTTTCCACAAAGGAGCCCTCGAGCCATATGACATTGGGCATCTTGCCCACCATGGAGCCTCCGCACTCTGCTTTCTGGCTGCCCACTACCTTCGGCTTGACATTAAAGGTCTTCAGCCATAAGCCGAAGTGGGGCTTGATGCAGAGGAAGGCCTTGCACATGACGATAAACGCCGAGATGTTGAGGATGAAGTTCGGGGCCAGATCGTGGAAATCCAGGCCATGGTAGAACATGAGCCCCCGCACAAATGGGTGGAGTGGGAAGCCCAGTCCATGGAGGAAATGGGGGAGGAATACCACCCTCTCATGGGGCCTGGGGGTGGGGATGAGCTGCCCCTCATCTGGGAGCCGGTGCGCAACATCTTTGGACAAGTATCCGGCTTTCCTCAACTTTTTGATGTTCCCCTCCGTGATGGAGGAGGCCATCCACCTGCCTCCCGCTCCGGACATGGCTGGAGAAGGTTGAGGTGGGAAGTGTGGACTTGGGCGCTAGAGCTCGGGTGCGCGGAAATGGATAAGCGAAGGAGGAAGAAGGCGTAGATGAAAAAGGTGGATCCTTATCCCCTTATATGGGCTGACGAAACTATGTGCCCCCACCAGCCTGGTAAAACTCGCTTATCTCCCAAGCGCCATGATTAATTGCACGGTTGGGTTACCCACGCCCGTATTGATAAGAATCCCGGAATAAGGGGACACGATCTCTGCTTCGACAAGACGTGCCAAGGAAACCACCTCGCTAAACGCGCTGAGGTGGGACAGTAAAACCATTCGAATAAAGACTTGGCCATGGCGTGATGTCACGCTGCGGAATACGTCAGCAGATTAGATTTGTACAAATATTATTCTTTCTACGGTGGTATGTGGAACCTATTTTGCAGAGCAAGACACTATCCTTGTGTTCAAAATCTTCTATGAAGTAGTCGGAGGAGGAAACCCGCCTTGCTATGCCGAAGACAATCTGCGCGCCGGACTCGTCGTCAATGAAGCCTGGTTCAGGGGCTACTGAGGGAGTCCTGGATTAGGGGGTGTCCGGATGACCGGACTATAACCTTTGGCCGGACTCCTGAACTATGAAGAAACAAGATTGAAGACTTCGTCCCGTGTCCGGATGGGACTTTCCTTGGCGTGGAAGGCAAGCTTGGCGATACAGATATGTAGATCTCCTCCCATTGTAACCAACTCTGTGTAACCCTAGCCCTCTCTGGTGTCTATATAAACCGGAGGGTTTTAGTCCATAGGACGAACAACAATCATACCATAGGCTAGCTTCTAGGGTTTAGCCTCTCTGATCTCGTGGTAGATCTACTCTTGTACTACCCATATCATCAATATTAATCAAGTAGGAGTAGGGGTTTACCTCCATCGGGAGGGCCCGAACCTGGGTAATAACATCGTGTCCCTTGTCTCCTGTTACCATCTGCCTAGACGCACAGTTCAGGACCCCCTACCCGAGATCCGCCGGTTTTGACACCGACAGTGGGCACGCAAGGTCTTCCGGTCCATCAGGCGCAAATTAGCCCTCCTTAAAACCCAGCCAATGGATGCAAAAACCCGGGCTCTTTCGACCGGGTATCAACAGGAGATTCGTGATCTAGAGGAGCAACTGCGGGAGATGTTTGAGCGGGAAGAATATTATATAGGCAACATTCAAGAGTGGACTAGTTAATGGCTGGAGACCAAAATACATAATATTTTCAGAATTGTGCTTCGCATAGAAAGAGGAAGAATACTATAAGGGCTCTTAAAAGGGAGGATGGAACTAGATGTACGGTGAATAAAGACATAAGGGAGATGGCAGTGAGCTTCTATGAGCACTTATTTACCTCGGAGGGGTCGACGAGAGCTAAGGCGCTGCTCCAAAATATTGAACAATTAGTGACGGGAGAGATGAACACAAAACTAACGGTGCCTTTCACGGATAAAGAAATTCAGACTGCACTCTTCCAGATGGGCCCGACCAAGTCGCCGGGACCGGACGGGCTACCGGCACTTTTCTACCAAAGGCACTGGCCTTTGGTAAAGGAGGATGTCTGTTCAACAGTAAAAGCCTTTCTTAATGGTGCGGTTAGTCTGGAGGCCTTCAACGATACTGTCATTGTTATGATCCCTAAGGTGAATGCACCGGAATTACTTTCTCAGTTCTGTCCTATCAATCTATGTAATGTGTTGTACAAAATAGCTACAAATGTCCTATCAATCTATGTAAATGTTTCTTGTTTATGGAGGTCATCAAGAGCTTGTCATAAAGGGTTACGTTGATGCAAGCTTTCACACTGATCTGGATGACTCTAAGTCTCAGACCGGATACGTATATATTCTAAATGGGGGAGCGGTAAGCTGGTGCGGTTCCAAGTAAAGCGTGGTAGCTGATTCTACATGCGAAGTGGAGTACATAGCTACCTCGGAGGCAGCAAAGAAAGGTGTTTGGATGAAGAAGTTCATGACAGATCTTGGAGTTCTTCCTAGTGCACTAGACCCAATGACTCTGCTCTGTGACAACACTGGTGCCATTGCTCTGGCCAAGGAACTAAAGGTTTCACAAGAGGACCAGACACATAAAGCGACGCTTCAATTCCATCTGTGACTGGGTTAAGGAGGAGGACATAAACATTTGCAAAGTACATACGGATCTGAATGTTGCAGATCTGTTGACTAAACCTCTTCCACAGGCAAAACATGATCAACACCAGAACTCTATGGGTGTTAGATTTATTACCATGTCATACTAGATTATTGACTCTAGTGCAAGTTGGGGACTGTTGGAAATATGCCCTAGAGGCAATAGTAAAGTGGTTATTATTATATTTCCTTGTTCATGATAATAATTTATTATCCATGCTATAATTGTATTGACCGGAACTCAAATGCATGTGTGGATACATAGACAACAACATGTCCCTAGTAAGCCTCTACTGGACTGGCTCGTTGATCAAAGATGGCTATGGTTTCCTAGTCATAGATATGAGTTTTCATTTGATAACGGGATCACATCATTAGGAGAATGGTGTGATGGATAAGACCCAAACTATGAACATAGCATATGATCATGTCAAGTTTATTGCTATCGTTTTCTGCATGTCAACTATATGTTCCTATGACCATGAGATCATGCAACTCACTGACACCAGAGGAGTACCTTGTATGTACCAAAAGTGGCAACGTAACTGGGTGACTATAAAGGTGCTCTACACATATCTCCGAGGGTGTTTGTTGAGTCGGCATGGAGCAAGACTGGGATTTGTCACTCTGTTTGACGGAGAGGTATCTCAGGGCCCACTCGGTAATACAGTATCACAATGAGCTTGCAAGCAATGTGAATAATGAGTTAGCCACGGGATCTTGTATTACGGAACGAGTAAAGAGACTTGCCGGTAACGAGATTGAACTAGGTATGGATATACCGACGATCGAATCTCAGGCAAGTAACATACCGATAGGCAAAGGGAACTGCATACATGATTAGCTGAATCCTTGGCATCAAGGTTCGACTGATAAGATTTCAGAGAATATGTAGGAACAAATATGGGCATCCATGTCCCACCATTGCTTATTGACCGTAGAGGTGTCTCGGTCATGTCTGCATAGTTCTCGAACCCGCAGGGTCTACACACTTAACATTTGGTGATGATATAAGTATTGTTATGGTGGTTACCAAAAGGTTGTTCGGAGTCCCGGATGAGATCCCGGACATGACAAGGAGCTCCGGAAGGGTCCGGTGGTGAAAATTTGTATATAGGACGAAGGGTTTCGAAGTCCGGAAGTGTTGCAGGGGCGCCGGGTTATAGCTAGCATGACCGAAAGGGGTTTCGGGGACCCCAAAAAATGTTGGGGGCCTCATGGGCCTAGGGGTGGGGCACACCAGCCCACTAAGGGGTTGTGCACTCCCCACACCACATCTCATGTAACCAGGGGAGGTGGGGCGCCCCCTCAAGGGATGCCTCCACCTGGCTTGGGGGCCAAGCCACCCTAGGGTTTCCCTAGGAGCCGCCCCCCCAATGGAAACCCTAGGGGCGCCACCCCCATCCCTTCCCCTTTATATAGAGGTGGAGAGGGATGGCAGCCACATCGCTGCATGCCATGGTGCTGCCCCTCCCCTCCCTTGTAGTCCATCTTCTTCTCCATTTGGCTTGGCGAAGCCCTGCTGAGATTTCTCCACCATCACCGCCATCACGACGTCGTGCTACCAAAGTACTCGAGCTACTACTTCACCATTGATAACCCACAAGTGTAGGGGATAATTGTAGCCTCTTTCGATAAGTAAGAGTGTCGAACCCAACGAGGAGCTAAAGGTAGAACAAATACTCTCTCAAGCCCTATCTTCCACTGATACGACTCTACGCACGCTTAGTGTTCGCTTTACCTAGAACAAGTATGAAACTAGAAGTACTTTGTAGGTGTTGTTGGAAAGGTTTGCAAGATAATAAAGAGCATGTAAATATAAACTAGGGGTTGTTTAAATAAATATGCAAGAAAGTAAATATAGCGAGTGTGGAAAAGTGGTGGTAGGAGTTGTGAAATTGTCCCTAAACAATTGACTATGTTACTAGACCGGTAATCACTATTGCAATTCTATTTGAGGGAGAGGCATAAGCTAACATACTTTCTCTACTTGGATCATATGCACTTATGATTGGAACTCTAGCAAGCATCCGCAACTACTAAAGATCCATTAAGGTAAAACCCAACCATAGCATTAAAGTATCAAGTCCCCCTTATCCCATACACAACAATCCCCTTACTCGGGTTTGTGTTTCAGTCACTCACGCAACCCACTATAAGCGAATCATAAACGCATTGCAACACCCTACAGCCGGAATCCCTCACGCTTGCGTGACACGGAGGGAATAATAGGACAACACCAATAATAAAACATGCAACTCAAACCAATCATAGCAATTCATCAATCACCAATAGGACAACAAAAATCTACTCAGACATCATAGGATGGCAACACATCATTGGAAAATAATATGAAGCATAAAGCACCATGTTCAAGTAGAGGGTACAGCGGGTTGCGGGAGAGTGGACCGCTGGATATAGAAGGGGGAAGGTGATGGAGATGTTGGTGAAGATGACGGCGGTGTTGGTGAAGATCTCGCTGATGATGATGGCCCCCGGCAGCGCTCCGGTGCCACCGGAAGCAAGGGGGAGAGAGGGCCCTTCTTCTTCTTCTTCCTTGACCTCCTCCCTAGATGGGAGAAGGGTTTTCCCTCTGGTCCTTGGCTCCCATGGCTTGGGAGGGGCGAGAGCCCCTCCGAGATTGGATCTATCTCTCTGTTTCTGCATTCTCAGATTCTACCCCTTCACTGTTTCTTTAATATCCGGAGATCCGTAACTCAGGTTGGGGTGAATCTTTCGCCCAGATTTTTCTCATAAAATTAGCTTTATTGTGGCAAAAGAAGGGCATCAACCGCCTTACGGGTGGCCCACGAGAGTCCAGGGCGCACCCAGGGGGTGGGCGCGCCCCCTGTCTCGTGGCCACCTCGGACACTGTTCGCGTTGATTCTTCCTCCGGAAAATCCCAAATATTCCAAAATAATTCTCCGTCCATTTTTATCCCGTTTGGATTCCGTTTGATATTGGTTTTCTGCGAAACATAAAAATGCAACAGACAGGAACTGGCACTGGGCACTGGATTAATATGTTAGTCCCAAAAATAGTATAAAAAGTTGCCAAAAGTATATGAAAGTTGAATAATATTGGCATGGAACAATCAAAAATTATAGATACAACGGAGACGTATTAGCATCCCCAAGCTTAATTCCTGCTCGTCCTCGAGTAGGTAAATGATAAGAAAAGATAATTTTTGATGTGGAATGCTACCTAGCATAATCTTGATCATATGTCTAATCATGGCATGTAAGTATTAAGACACGAGTGATTGAAAGCAATAGTCTATCATTTGACATAAAAACAATAATACTTCGAGTGTACCAATAAAGGAATCATGTCTTTTCAAAACAACTAGGCCAAAGCAAGCTTATCCCTACAAAATCATATAGTTTGGCCATGCTTCATTTTCGTCACACAAAAATGTCCCCATCATGCACAACCCCGATGATGAGCCGTGCAATTGGTTCATACTTTTTAACGCGCTTCAGCTTTTTCAACCCTCACGCAATACATGAGCGCAAGCCATGGATATAGAACTATAGGTGGAATAGAATATAATGATGGAGGTTATGTGGAGAAGACAAAACAGGAGAAAGTCTCACATTGACGCGGCTAATCAACGGGCTATGGAGATGCCCATCAACTGATATCAATGTGAGGAGTAGGGATTGCCATGCAACGGATGCACTAAGAGCTATAAATGTATGAAAGCTCAACAAAAGAAACTAAGTGGGTGTGCATCCAACTTGCTTGCTCATGAAGACCTAGGGTATTTGATGAAGCCCATCATTGGAATATACAAGCCAAGTTCTATAATGAAAATTCCCACTAGTATATGAAAGTGACAACATAGGAGACAATCTATATGAAAAACATGGTGCTACCTTGAAGCACAAGTGTGGAAAAAGGATAGTAACATTGCCCCTTTTTTCTTTTTTTTCTTCTTTTTTTCTTTTTTTTGGGTGGGCTTCTTTGGCCCCCTTTTTTTATTTAGGCTTCTTTGGCCTTTCCCTTTTTTTCCTTTTTTTCTTTTTTTATGGGGCAATGCTCTATAATGATGATCATCACACTTTTATTTACTTACAACTCAATCTTACAACTCGATACTAGAACAAGATATGACTCTATATGAATGCTTCCGGCGGTGTACCGGGATGTGCAATGATCTAGCGTAGCAATGGCATAAAAAAAGGACAAGCCATGAAAATATCATGCTAGCTATCTTACGATCATGCAAAGCAATATGACAATAAATGCTCAATCATGTATATGATGATGATGAAAGTTGCATGACAATATATCTCGGAATGGCTATGGAAATGCCATGATAGGTAGGTATGGTGGCTGTTTTGAGGAAGATATAATGAGGCTTATGTGTGATAGAGTGTATCATATCATGGGGTTTGGATGCACCGGCGAAGTTTGCACCAACTCTCGAGGTGAGAAAGGGCAATGCACGGTACCGAAGAGGCTAGCAATGATGGAAAGGTAAAAGTGCGTATAATCCATGGACTCACATTAGTCATAAAGAACTCATATACTTATTGCAAAAGTTTATTAGCCCTCGAAGGAAAGTACTACTACGCATGCCCCTAGGGGGATAGATTGGTAGGAAAAGACCATCGCTCGTCCCCGACTGCCACTCATAAGGAAGACAATCAAAGAAACACCCCATGCTTCAAATTTGTCACACAACGGTTACCATACGTGCATGCTACGGGACTTGCAAACCTCAACACAAGTGTCTCTACAATCCATAACCACCCACTAGCATGACTCTAATATCACCATCTTTATATCGCAAAACTATTGCAAGGAATCAAATATATCATATTCAGCGATCTACAAGTTTATGTAGGATTTTATGACTAACCATGTGAATGACCAATTCCTGTCATCTCTCTAAATTGATATAAGTGAAGCAAGAGAGTTTAATTATTTCTACAAAAGATATGCCCACGCTCTAACAAATATAAGTGAAGCAAAAGAGCATTCTACAAATGGTGGTTTTCTATGTGGAGAGAAATAGACAATCCAGACTTCAAATGATATAAGTGAAGCGCATGAAGCATTCTATAAAGCCATACTCAAAAGATTTAAGTGAAGTGCAATGAGCATTCTATAAATCAACCAAGGACTATCTCATACCAGCATGGTTCATAAAAGAAAAATTAAAACTAAATGCAAAAGACGCTCCAAGACTTGCACATAATGCATAAACGAAACGAATACGAAAACATACCGATACTTGTTGAAGAAAGTGGGGATGCCTTCCGGGGCATCCCCAAGCTTAGACGCTTGAGTCTCCTTGAATATTTACTTGGGTTTCCTCAGGCATCCCCAAGCTTGATCTCTTTCCTCTCTTCCTTTTCCTCATATAGAAACCTCCTCGTTTAGACACTTCATCTACACAAAACTTCAACAGAAAACTCGGTAAGATCCGTTAGTATAATAAAGCAAATCACCACTCTAAGTACTGTTGCAAACCAATTCATATTTTGTTTTTGCATTGTTTCTACTGTAATATAAATTTTTCATGGCTTAATCCACTAATATAAATTGATAGTTTCATCAAAACAAGCAAACTATGCATCAAAAACAGAATCTGTCAAAAACAGAACAGTCTGTAGCAATATGAACATCCACCATACTTATGGTACCCCAAAAATTCTACCAAAATTAGGAAACATAAACAAGTTGTATATCAAGACGTTGTGAAAGGAATCAGAACCAATTGACGTTCCAGCTAAAAAATGTAAAATCGCGCACTACAGCCAAAGTTTCTGTCCTGCACCGTACAAACCAACAAGCATTGTAAACATCCTAAAGGCAAACCTTGGCACATTATTTTTATAATACAATGGAATTATACAAGGGGATAATTATTTTTGTTGAAAAGTTTCTGTAATCAAGATTCACAAAGTTTCCGTGAGCATGAACAAAGTTCAAGGCTAGCTCCCACTTCAACAATGCTTGTCTTTCTCACTTTCACTTTCCTTTTTGAAAAGTTTTTAGGTTCCCCTCTTTATTTTTTTGTTTTTAAACTATCAACAGAAATAAATGAATCTCTAAAACTTCCGGGTTGTCTCCCTGGCAGTGCTTTCTTTAAAGCCATTAAGCTAGGCATTTAGTGCTCAAGTAATGAATCCACCCGGATACCAAGGTATATCAAAGCCAATTTTAATTAATAATGATTTTTAATTTAGTACTGAGCACAAAGTAATATATATCATGCAACAACGAAGTCTAACTCTCTTCCTATGCATTGGCATGTCATAAAAGAATAATTCATGCATACATAGTAAAGGCCAATGGATAGTATAAACAGTTTCTTTCAATTTTATCGTATTGGAAACATAGAGAGGTGGAGATATAGTTCCTCTCTCATAATAATTGCGAGTAGAAGCAGCAAGCACATGCATATTACATTCATCAAAATCATCATGTGCAATGGTAAAAGGCAACCCATCAATATAATCCTTAATAAGCACAAAGTTCTCCGATATAGTGTAGTAGGGAGAATTCAAAAAGATAATAGGACTATCATGCGTGGGTGCAATAGCAACAATTTCATGTTTAACATAAGGAACTATAGAAAGTTCATCTCCATAAGCATAATTCATATTGGCATCTTGGCCACAAGCATAGCAAGCATCATGAAAAAGGGATATTTCAAGAGAATCAACGGGATCATAGCAATCATCATAGCAATCATCCTTCGGTAAGCACGAAGGGGAATTAAACAATGTATGAGTTGAAGAGTTACTCTCATTAGAAGGTGGGCATGGGTGATCAGTCCGCTCTTCCTCCTTTTGTTCTTCGCTCTCCTCATCATCTTTTTCATCCAATGAGCTCACAGTTTCATCAATTTCTTCTTCCATAGCTTCCGGCAAAATATTAGTCTCTTCTTGGACAGCGGATAATTTCTTCATAAAAGCAGTGATATAGTAATTGTATTCATAATTTTCATAGCAATATCTAAGTATAGCAAGATTTTCAGGCCTATAAACACCATCATCATCAAAAGCTTCATACTTTTCAAACAAAGATTCAATTTCATAAGCAGCCTTAAAAGCAACAAATTCTTCTATTTGTTCCACATCATAGTAATCATATCTACCATTAGCATAAGAAGCTAAGGTTTCGTTATCATTAAATTTGCATGAAAAGGGAAGGTGTGGAGCCTTCATCCTAGAGCAACAAGTAATATCATATCTCAAGCATAGATCCCGGGCATACCAACACAACATAATAAATTGATCCCATAATAGTTTCCCTTTTTGTGTCGAGCGATAATCCCTAAAGTATTCACGTTGATCCAACGTGTCTCCCATTATAAAGTTGAATGGGGTTTTCTCAGGATTATCAAAGTAGTACATAATATCTTTCACATAATTAGAATCGGGGGTTTTAGGAGTTACCCCATCTCTATGAGTAGCAAGTACACCTAATTTTTTTGGTATTTCGTGTTCCATATCCATAACTAAAGATAGAGAACAACTTAGAACAGCAAATAAAAATTACTTAGTGATAAAGCAAACAAGCACACACGAGAATATTCACCCCACGCTATGACTCCCCGGCAACGGTGCCAGAAAAAGGTCTTGATAAACCACAAGTGTAGGGGATAATTGTAGCCTCTTTTGATAAGTAAGAGTGTCGAACCCAACGAGGAGCTAAAGGTAGAACAAATACTGTTTCAAGCCCTATCTGCCACTGATACGACTCTACGCACGCTTAGTGTTCGCTTTACCTAGAACAAGTATGAAACTAGAAGTACTTTGTAGGTGTTGTTGGATAGGTTTGCAAGATAATAAAGAGCATGTAAATATAAACTAGGGGCTGTTTAAATAAAGATGCAAGAAAGTAAATATAGCGAGTGTGGAAAAGTGGTGGTAGGAGTTGTGAAATTGTCCCTAAGCAATTGACTATGTTACTAGACCGGTAATCACTATTGCAATTCTATTTGAGGGAGAGGCATAAGCTAACATACTTTCTCTACTTGGATCATATGCACTTATGATTGGATCTCAAGCAAGCATCTGCAAGTACTAAAGATTCATTAAGGTAAAACCCAACCATAGCATTAAAGTATCAAGTCCCCTTTATCCCATACGCAACAATCCCCTTACTCGGGTTTGTGTTTTAGTCACTCACGCAACCCACTATAAGCGAATCATAAACGCATTGCAAAACCCTACAGCGGGAATCCCTCACGCTTGCGCGACACGGAGGGCACAATAGGACAACATCAATAATAAAACATGCAACTCAAACCAATCATAGCAATTCATCAATCACCAATAGGACAACGAAAATCTACTCAGACATCATAGGATGGCAACACATCATTGGAAAATAATATGAAGCATAAAGCACCATGTTCAAGTAGAGGGTACAGCGGGTTGCGGGAGAGTGGACCGCTGGATATAGAAGGGGGAAGGTGATGGAGATGTTGGTGAAGATGACGGCGGTGTTGGTGAAGATCGCGGTGATGATGATGGCCCCCGGCACCGCTCCGGCGCCACCGGAAGCAAGGGGGAGAGAGGGCCCCTTCTTCTTCTTCTTCCTTGACCTCCTCCCTAGATGGGAGAAGGGTTTCCCCTCTGGTCCTTGGCTCCCATGGCTTGGGAGGGGCGAGATCCCCTCCGAGATTGGATCTATCTCTCTGTTTCTGCGTTCTCAGATTCTACCCCTTCACTGTTTCTTTAATATTCGGAGATTCGTAACTCCGATTGGGGTGAATCTTTCACCCAGATTTTTCTCGTAAAATTAGCTTTATTGCAGCAAAAGAAGGACATCAACCACCTTACGGGTGGCCCACGAGAGTCCAGGGCGCGCCTAGGGGGGTGGCCGCGCCCCCCTGTCTCGTGGCCACCTCGGACACTGTTTCGCGTTGATTCTTCCTCCAGAAAATCCCAAATATTCCAATATAATTCTCCATCGGTTTTTATCCCGTTTGGATTCCGTTTGATATTGGTTTTCTATGAAACATAAAACATGCAACACAGGAACTGGCACTGGGCACTGGATCAATATGTTAGTCGCAAAAATAGTATAAAAAGTTGCCAAAAGTATAAGAAAGTTGAATAATATGGGCATGGAAAAATAAAAAAATTATAGATACGACGGAGACGTATCAACCATCACTCGCTGGGTCGAGCTGGTGAAGGCGTCATCAAGCCCTACTTGTGTTGAACACGGACGTGTCGTCCGTTCGGCACTAGATCGGGAGTTCGCAAGACGGATCGCGATTGGAAGGCGAAGACGTTCGACTACATCAACAGTGTTTCTTAACGCTTCCGCTTAGCGATCTACAAGGGTATGTAGATGCAATCTCCCCTCTCGTAAATGTTCATCTCCTAGATTGATCTTGGTGAGCGTAGGAAATTTTTTGTTTCCCATGCAACGTTCCCCAACAAGTAGTACAATGTTTTTCATGTAGAGAGTCTCCTATTTTGTCACTTTTATATACTAGTGCAAATATTTCATTATAGAGTTAGATCCACACCCACTTAGTTTTCATATTGAGCATTCATACACTTATAGCTCTTAGTGCATTTGTTGCATGGCAATCTCTATTCCTGCATTGATATCAATTGATGGGCATCTCCATAGCCCATTGGTTAGCCACGTCAATGTGATATTTCCTTACTCTTTGTCTTCTCTATATTTACCTCTATCATCGTACTATATTCCACCAATAGTGCTATATCCATGTCTTGTGCTCATGTATTGCGTGAGGATCGTAAAAGCTGAAGCGCGTTAAAAAGTATGAACCAATTGCTCAACTTGTCATCGGGGTTGTGCATGATAAATACTTTGTGTTGAGAAGACATAGCGTCACAAGAATATATGATTTTGTAGGGATAGCTTTCTTTAGCATTGATATTTGAAAGACATGATTGTTTGTTGGGATGCCTGAGTATTGATGTCCTTATGTCAAATTATAGATTATTTCTTTGAATCACTCATGTCTTAATATTCATGCCATGATTAGATATATGATCAAGATTATGCTAGGTAGCATGCGAGATAAAAAATTATCTTTTTATCATTTACCTACTCGAGGACGAGCAGGTATTAGGCTTGGGGATGCTGATACGTCCCCGTCGTATCTATGATTTTTTGTTGTTTCATGCCGTCATTATAAAACTTTCACATATTTTTGGCAACATTTTACATGATTTATTGGACTAACATATTGATACAGTGCCCAGTGCCAGTTCCTATTTGTTGCATGTTTTTTGTTTCGCAAAATATCCATACCAAACAAAGTCCAAAGGCGATAAAAATTTATGGAGAATTATTTTGGAATATTTGTGATTTTTGGGAGGTGGAATCAACGCCAATGGGGGTCCACAGCCACCACGATACACCTGGGCGTGCCCAGGGCCCAGGGGTGCCCAGGTGGGTTATGCCCTCCGCGTAAGTCGGTTGGAGCTCTACTTTGGGTGCAAGGAAGCTTATGTCCAGAAAAAAATCGTGTTAAAATCTTAGCGCAATCGAAGTTACGGATCTCCGGAAATATAAGAAACGGTTTTCGGCCACAAAACTGAAACGCGAAACAGAAGAGAACAGAGAGGGAGATCCAATCTCGGAGTGGCTCTTGCCCCTCCGCCACATCGAGACCATGGACTAAAGGGGGAACTCTCCTCCCATTTATAGGAGGAGGCCAAGGAAGAAGAAGAAGGAGGGGCGTCTGATACGTCCATTTTGCATCATGCTTTGATATTGATATTTATTGCATTATGGGTTGTTATTACTCATTATGTCACAATACTTATGCCTTTTCTCTCTTATTTTACAAGGTTTACACGAAGAGGGTGAATGCCGACAGCAAGAATTCTGGGATGGAAAAGGAGCAAATATTAGACACCTATTCTGCACAACTCCAAAAGTCCTGAAACTCCATGGAACTTATTTTTGGAATTAATAAAAAATACTGAGCGAAGAAATACCAGAAGGGGCCACCCACCATCCACGAGGGTGGGGGCGCACCCTACCCCCGTGGGCACTCCCCCTGCCTCGTGGGCGACCTGGCAGGCCCCCGGTGCCCATATTTGGCTATATGAAGTCTTTCGCCCTGGAAAAAATGAGGTAGAAGCTTTCAGGACGAAACACCGCCACCACGAGGCGGGACCTTGGCGGAACCAATCTAGGGCTCCGGCGGAGCTGTTCTGCCGGGGAAACAACCCTCCAGGAGGGGGAAATCTCCACCATCGTCATCACCATCGATCCTCTCATCGGGAGGGGGTCAATCTCCATCAACATCTTCACCAGCACCATCTCCTCTCAAACCCTAGTTCATCTCTTGTATCCGATCTTCGTCTCAAAGCCTCAGATTGCTACCTGTGGGTTGCTAGTAGTGTTGATTACTCCTTCTAGTTGATGCTGTCGGATTTAGGGTTCCGACAGACCCTTGAGGTTCGAACACTAGGGTGCACGCGGAGGTTTCGCCTTCTACCTACCTGTTCCTCGCCGAATTGCTAGGATCTAAACTACGAGAAGAACAACACAAGAGACACAGGGTTTATACTGGTTCAGGCCACCATTGTGGTGTAATACCCTACTCCAGTGTGTGGCGTGGTGGATTGCCTCTTGGGCTGATGATGAACAATATAAGGAAGAACAGCCTCGCGAGGGTTTGTTCTTGTGGTGGTGTTGTCACTTTGGAAGGTTCGATTCTGGATGCCTATCTTATCTCCAGCTTCCTATGCCCATCCTTCTACCCTGTGGGTGGCTAGTCCTATTTATAGGCGAAGGCCCTGGGCCTCTTCCCAAATATTGAGCGGGAAGGGCGCCAACAATCGGCCAATTTGAAGGGGAACATCTAGTACACTTATCCTGACTAAAGTTGGTCCTCGCCCGTCAAAGGCTCTGGTGGTGAAGCCGACTTGGGCTCCACGGTGACCTCCATCCTGCCCGTTGGACTGGTCTTGGTCTTGTTGCACCGAAATGGATGCCTTTGCTTGATGCTCTCGCCTGCGCTTGCTCCCCTTGCACCAAAGAGGAAAGAAGGACACAGCACGGGCTGGCGCCCGTCCGGCGCCCTTGGTCGTCATGGCTTGCGTCATGGGCACCTCGCGAGGTACCCTGCCTTGAACTCTCCGCCTCCTCGTGAGCCAGCCTAATGAGGCCGTGCCTGAGGAAGCTCCTTGTCGTCCGCCCCGTGAGGCTTGGCCCCTCGCGAGGGTCTTGAGCTTGTGTTGCTGAAGATGGGCCGTGCTGGGCCTCCTTTGAGCCACGCCGCAGGCCGCAGGCAGGCAAGTCTGGGGACCCCCGTTCCCAGAACGCCGACAATAGCCCCCGGGCCCAAGGCGCGCCCGGACTTGGCCGAGCAGAGAGGCAAAAGGGCAAGTGCGAAGCATCGCGGGCCCTAACAGCCTGCGGCCTTGGGCGCCGCGTGGCGGTTGATTGGACGCAGGTGGCACTGTTCCCCGACGCCTCCTCATTTGGTGCCAGGCTAGGCGGACTTGCAGTTGTACACAACCACTCCCCTTTCCACTCATGCGCCCTCTGTCCTTCCTCCTTTCAAACTCCAGCTTCTGCTTCGAAGCCAATCTCGAACCTTTCCTACCCTCCTTCCGTCGCCATGGCTCCGACAAAGAAGGGGAGAGGGAAGGGACCCATGCCTTCGCCTTGCCCGCCGCCGCCGGTGGCCCCCGTCGTGGACCGCTCGATCATAGTCAATCGAGAGGGCCTGGGCAAGGTTAGTTCGGCCCTGGCCACCATCTTCAATGAATGCGGGAGGACGACGGCCTGGCCCGCGTCTCAGTTCTCCATCGATAGGATAATCACCGAGGTCCCTTATTTCGTCGACGCCCTGTGGGCGGGGCTAATTCCCCCCTTTTCGGATTTCTTCAACGTCGTGCTCTCCCATTATCAGATCCACATGATGCATCTGGGTCCTGACTCCATTACTCTTTTGGCGGTCTTTGCCTTCGTTTGCGAGGCTATGGTTGGCATCATCCCTTCGGTCGCCCTGTTGCACCACTTCTTCGCTCTGCACCTCGTCGACCCTGCCCAATGCTCGGGATGCGCGAGCTTCATCGCTGCACCCGAGACGGCGGCCTTAGGGATTGACTTTGGTCTTCCTTCGCCCGCGCCTGGGTTCCGCGAGCGGTGGCTGTATGTGGACGTGGGGGTGCCCAGCCCCTGCTGTCGAAGCCGACTTCGCTTGCTGTCCCCAATTCGGGCTGGGGCCAGGAGACGCTCACAAGCCCCCAGCTCTTCTTCATCTGGCGTTGCTTCGAGTGCTTGAGATCGCTTGACGTGACGGCGCCCAAGGTGGTGAAGGAGTTCCTGCTACGCCGAGTCGCCCCTCTCCAGCGCCACTCTCGCTGAATGTGGGCCTTCAACGGGCGCGGGGATCGTATGAGGCTCCAGGAAGAGGACCTGACGCCTGAAGCGTTGAGGAAGGTACTCTTGGTTCTGATTGGGGACCCCAACCCTGGCAGCATCCAGCAAGGGGGGCCTTGCTGTACCTCTGTTCGGGCAGGAGAGACTTCGTGAATCAGATGCCCGTTTTCGACAAATGGGGACCGCGCCCCGTCGGCCTCCAGGGGCCTCACGAGAATCCAGTGACAGTGGCCGCCCTTTCAATTGGTCGAGGCGGTTCTTCCTCAAGTGGCGGAGCAGGGAGGCATGAACCTCCGGAGACCGAGGGTGCCCCCGCCGGGGCGACAGCACCGGGTAGCGCTCAAGAGGGAGCGTCTCCTGAGGCCCGTGCTGCCGAGGCTGAGGGCGGTGAGCAGCCGCCTGCAGCACCCGGGGCCGAGGCCTCCGAGGCCCCGGCCGATTTTCTTGGCCAGGCGACCGGCGGCGCGCATCAGGCAGACACCCCTAACGCGGGTCATCTTGACGTTCCCTCCTCGTCGCAGGCTGACCCCTGCGCTCAAATCATGGGCTGCTTCTGCGTGGACTTTGATGCCCTCCGGAAGAGAAGGGAGGCCCTGGGCGACGATTACCCTTGTCGCCTGCTGAAGCGTAGAAAGTACTTCTCCATCAATGAGTAAGCCTTCTCCCTTCCTAGCTCCAGATTCTTCTGCTGCCCTTCCTGAAGCTTGCTCCGCAGGGCCCTTCCTCCCGAGCTTACGGAGATGACTGAGGAGCCATCCCCCTGCTTCCGCCTTCTTCACCGTCTCCGGTCGCTCCGAGCAGTAGAGCCCTTGTGGTGAGGTCGGTCGAAGAGACGAATCACCCCGAGGCACAACGCGGCCCCGTGCGCCTCATGACCTTCCTTCGCGAGCCTTCTCGGGGCATAGCCAGCCTGCCGTGGGCTTCTCATCTGGTCGTGGACAGTGATTGGCTGGGGTACTCCCAGCGCTCTTCACTTGGGGATGGACTGGCCCCAGGCCGGGCTCCTGGCGAGGCGCGCCCGGTCGCCTCAAGGGCGCCAGCCCCCAGCCCGGAGGGGGAGCGCTAATCAGTGCCCCCGGCGCTTGCTTGGGGCAGATGACGGCGTGGGAGACGTGTTTGAGCGCGCTCGGGAGCGTCACGCTCTTCGCCAAGGGTTCCTTCGAAGGGAGGCTAACGTGGTGAGCCTGCTTGGTGAGGAGCTTGTTGATGAAGACGCGCGCCTTGAGGCCGAGGGCCTGCGCTTGGTCGCTTAGAGGCACGAGCTGGAGGTGGCGGTCGCCCTCGCGCGCCGCCAACGCGATCTTGACGATGAGGAGGCCAAGGCGTCACTGGCGGCCTCTCGGGTGGCCCGTTCCCAGGCCGTCGAGGAAGCCCGGGAAGCTGACCAGCGGCGAGAGGCGACAGAAGAGCGGGCACGGGAACTCCTGGCCCGGTGCCGCTCACTGGAGGAGCAGGTGGAGCTGCACGAGGCGGCACTCGCGTCGATGAAGGTGACTTTCGGTGACCCAGCGGAGCTCCAGAAGCGTGAGGAAGCACTGCCGCTGGAGGCTGCCGAACGCGCACGTGAGTACGAACGCCTGGAGACAAGGGAGCACTTGGTGAAACAAGAGGAGAATGATGTCGCTGCGCGGGAAACCCGTGCCTTGGAGGAGATCGGACGTCGGGTGGCAACGGCGCACTCGAGCCTCGAGCGCGAGTTTGAGAAGAGGCTGCCGCTCATCTGGACCGAGGCTGAAGGTAGGACCACCGCCCTGAGGACCAAGCTGGAGGGAGCGACGCGGCGGGTTGATGCCTTGCGGGCCGCACTTGAAGTGGCGCAGGGGGAGTCGACTACTTCTCGTGCCGAGGTGCTTCTTCTTCACCAATGGTTGGACGAGGCTGAGGCCGTTGCGCGCCGGAATGCGGACGAGATACGCCAGCGGCGGCTCCTGGAACATGAGCACGCCCCCATGCTCACCACGCTTCGGGAGAGAGCCAACGCGGCCTTGGGAAACATCTGCGAGGCGGCCATTGGCGCACCGCATGCAACCAACTACGCTGGCAACCTTCAGTTCTTGACCGACATCGTGACGCAGCTGAAGGCGCGGTCAGTCAGGGCCAATAGGTTGGTGGAGGAAAGGAGCCGCGCCCTGCTCGGGCGCGCCTTCTCCCGTGTCTTCAGCCATCTCTAGAACATGGATCCTCACTTCGACTTTGACGCCGCCATCGCCCTAGTTCCCCAGGCCGTCCGGGGTGACCTGGCGGACTGGGTGGAAGACAATGTGGACGCTCTTGTCAGGGCCTTCGCTTCAGACGATGATCACGCGATCGTGGCCGCCGACGAGGGCGGCGTGGTGAACGGCCCTGACGCCGCCGGCGACAACGCAAAGGGCGATGGCGAGGCCAGCGACGCCAGCGACAGTTCGGGTGGTGCTCCTGAGGATGCATTGGGGGGTTTATCCGACTGACCGCGCATTGCTCCTGTTTCCTTACCCTGCATGAATAGAACCCAGGCTTTTCGACCTGCCGATTGTAAGAGCATTTTGGGAGGGGGTGCCCCTCATGTAAAGCTTATGTTCAGCGTACTAATGGGTGATGTATCGCCCACGTGCCCGTGCCAAGTGGTTGGCTAGGTGAAGAACCAGATGGCTAGTTTACCTCTGTCCCGTGCGGGTCCTGAGATAATACGCGGGAGGCCGTGGTGTCTCGAATGCCTCTTGATCGAATCCATAGGATCTGCAGTGAAAAAGCCTCCTGAGAGGATATGGCGGCGGCAGTCTGGGCTACACGCAAGCTAGGCCAGACCCGACTCGCGAGGGGCACATGAGGGGAGGCAGCTGAGGCGAGGTCGCAACTGAAACGCGAGAGATTGCTCGAACGAGACTAAGCACCCCTTCCCCGAACACACGCAAATCTCAAATTCGAATCCAACTTAAATCCAGCGGGGGAAAGCAACAACCAAGGTAAAAGCAATGAAGGCAGAAAAGGCCGCATCCGGCACCTAATCTAGTCTTGGACGTCTTCTCACCAGCGCGGAGCTAAGTGCTGCCACTGGGCGTGGGAGGGAGCCCCAGGGCCTGAGGCCGGCACCCCTAAGACTCTGGGGCGTGTACAACCCCACTCATTATTACGTGAGAGTGTCACGGGGCGGCGAGCTTCACAGGCGTTGGGCCTTCTTCACAGGTACTGGCCTTGCATCATATCGCCAGACGAGGGCCCCGCCTTGCGCCACACTCTAGTGCCATCAACGACGACCGGAAACCAGGACGCTGCCGATGGGGTAGAGCGGTCGCCAGCGGTTCCCCCGACGACCACGGGTCCTCCGCCAGGGGCAGGCCCTGAGGCGCCGCCCCAGCGGAGGGCCTACCTCCTGGGAACGCCTTGCTCCGAACGCTGCGGTGGTGATGTCGGATCTCGGCCCCTCCCCTGCAACCCCCGATGCCCTCCTCCTGAGGGGTAGGAGGCTGCAGGAGTGGGGCAGCTGCTCGATGCGGCGACCTGCATCTCCTGCGACCCATGATTAGCGTATGCCTGCTCCTGAGGAATTAGCGGTACCCGATAATCGTTGCTTCCAGTGTGGCCGGTGGGGTCGCCCCAGGGCTCCTGGAAGAGCTCAGCTTCTGGTGCCTCGTCCCCCCAGCTTGGGCTGAGGAGCGAGCCTTGTTCGCCCTCGCGCGGGTGCCCTTGGTCCAACATGCGGGGCACGTACTCTTCGGGGGCCGCCACCCCGAAGGCGATGTCATAATGCTCCACGCGCCATGCAGCTCTGCTTGATGTGCCAACCTGGGGGTGTTAACACGGCGGCCCACTGGGGCCGTGGGTTGTGATGAGTCCTTCTTTGCCAATGGGGAGCGGAGTCAGTGCAGCCGCTGGCTCGGTGCCGACGGCTTCATTGGTGTCGGGGTAGCCTTGGAGCCCGCGGGCGCGCGTGGGGCCCCCGCGCGGGCTGCTCTGGGCCTGAGACGGGAGTTGAGTGCAGAAGGGGTTAGCCCCCGAGGCGGCGAAGCCCAGGAGCTCTGCCACCCGCTCTAGTAGCACGTCACGGCCGCCTTCCAGCAGCCTGCACTGCAGCAGCTCTCGGGCCACCATGAGCGCAGCCCTTGAGTTCGCCTGCTCCCGGCGAGTGTACGGCATCGTGGCCGCGGCGTGGTTGGAGGCTCTTGCTGCCGACCTCGTCTGTCGCAGCGTGAGAGCTGTCGGGGTCTGCCCGCATCGCCCTCGACCCGCAGCGCCTTGTGGACCGCGAGCTGCCTGGGGCGTTGGGTCGCCCGGGGCGAGCGGCTCTGCATCGGCGGGCCAAGCTGTCCAGGGGGCAGGGTTGCCCGCTTGGTCGCCGGACATGGTGATGACGATGCGGCGGGACATGAAGTGGCGGAAGGTGGATCTCGGCGCACCCCTACCTGGCACGCCAAATGTCGGATTTAGGGTTCCAGCAGACCCTTGAGGTTCGAACACTGGGGTGCGCGCGGAGGTTTGGCCTTCTACCTACTTGTTCCTCGCCGAATCGCTAGGATCTAAACTACGAGAAGAACAACACAAGAGACACAGGGTTTATACTGGTTCAGGCCACCATTGTGGTGTAATACCCTACTCTAGTGTGTGGCGTGGTGGATTGCCTCTTGGGCTGATGATTAACAATACAAGGAAGAACAGCCTCGCGAGGGTCTGTTCTTGTGGTGGTGTTGTCCCTTTGGAAGGGTCGATTCTGGATGCCTATCTTATCTCCAGCTTCCTATGCCCATCCCTCTACCCTGTGGGTGGCTAGTCCTATTTATAGGCGAAGGCCCTTGGCCTCTTCCCAAATATTGAGCGGGAAGGGCGCCAACAATCGGCCAATTTGAAGGGGAACATCTAGTACACTTATCCTGACTAAAGTTGGTCCTCGAATGTCAAAGGCTCTGGTGGTGACGCCGACTTGGGCTCCATGGTGACCTCCATCCTGCCGTTGGACTGGTCTTGGTCTTGTTGCACCGAAATGGATGCCTTTGCTTGATGCTCTCGCCTGCGCTTGCTCCCCTTGCATCAAAGAGGAAAGAAGGACACTGCGCGGGCTGGCGCCCGTCCGGCACCCTTGGTCATCATGGCTTGCGTCATGGGCACCTCGCGAGGTACCCCGCCTTGAACTCTCCGCCTCCTCGTGAGCCAGCCTGACGAGGCCGTGCCTGAGGAAGCTCCTTGTCATCCGCCCCGCGAGGCTTGGCTCCTCGCGAGGGTCTTTAGCTTGTGTTGCTGAAGATGGGCCGTGTTGGGCCCCCTTTGAGCCACGCCGCAGGCCGCAGGCAGGCAAGTCTGGGGACCCCCGTTCCCAGAACGCCGACAAATGCTAGTTGGTTTATTCGGTGGAAGATCATATGTACAGATCCTATATGCATATTAATACCTCTCTGATCATGAACATGAATATGATTTGTGAGTAGTTACGTTTGTTCCTGAGGACATGGGAGAAGTCTTGCTATGAGTAGTCATGTGAATTTGGTATTCGTTCGATATTTTGATGAGATGTGTGTTGTATTTCCTCTAGTGGTGTTATGTGAACGTCGACTACATGACACTTCACCATTGTTTGGGCCTATAGGAAGACATTGGGAAGTAATAAGCAGATGATGGGTTGCTAGAGTGACAGAAGCTTAAACCCTAGTTTATGCGTTGCTTCGTAAGGGGTTGATTTGGATCCATATGTTTCATGGTATGGTTAGGTTTACCTTAATTCTTCTTTCGTAGTTGCGGATGCTTGCGAGAGTAGTTAATCATAAGGGGGATGCTTGTCCAAGGAAGGGCAGCACCCAAGCACCGGTGCACCCACATATCAGATTATCAAAGTAACGATGGCGAATCATATTGAAGATCTGCAGCTGCATGGCTCCCTCTCCTCCTCTCCTCTCCTCCCACCTGCTCCACCTCTCCTCATGGATCTAGCCAAGGATCCACGCCATGGAAGGGCTCCTGCATTGGGATTTCAACCTTGGCCTTGCAGTGGCCGATCAGGTACGTCGTCGGTTTGGAGAGATAGTGCACTTCTCTCCTTCGTGCAAGACCGAGGAATTTTTCTTGGTTGTATCCTTTTCTTCAGCTTCATTCCCCCTCAATGAGGAATCTATGGGGGTGGCCTTACAATGTTGCATTGGTGGTCATCATCTTGGGTTTAAGGTCTCTAAGATTTTTCAGAGGTCCTTTCATTTTTCTGTGGCCGGGAACAAGGTTGGAAATTTTATTCATGGCCTCAAGGACCGTATCTGGCCTGATTTCATCTGTCATTTCCACCTGTTCAATGGTCGTTTCAATGGTTTCAAGCACTTGGATTCTCGTTGGCATGCGGATGAGAGACTAGAATCTATTGCTCATCGTAGTCCTGTGGCTGTGCGAATTGCTCCTACGGTTTTCACACAACCCTCAGGACATGATCCTCCAACCTCAAATGAGTTGTGCAAATTTGGACTCGTGCCTATCGTTTCAATGGATTTTACTGATAAGAACAGTCATGAAGCATCATGTTCTTTCGAAGCACCACAATCCCATGAGCACGACGTACGTTCCAGGGTGCTTTCGGAATCCGCAGACACGAGCATTCAATGCCCAGAAGAATCTTCGCAGCCTTTACTTCAGATTGGCGCTTTCCATTTTTCATGCAATATCATTTACCCGAAATTGCCGCAAAGTTTCCTTGCGTCGGTGTTCAAATATGCTCCTCCAAATACTTCCTGCCCGCCTTTGCTATCCGAGGCTCATATCACGGATTTATCGCGGGCACGATATAACTCCAAGGAAGTGAATGATTTGGTTCTTGCTTGGGGCGTTCTCTGTGCTAAATGTTTACAATGGGGGCACGACAAATTTAACTGTCACGCCCGGATTATTTGCCTGCATTGTTCGGCCCTAGGGCACAAAGGGATTAATTGTCCGTCTCGGCCTCGGGCTTCTTTAAATGACAGGGCTTTTATGAGTGCATATTCGGATCTTTCAGTAAAATCATCTCACTCTGGGCAGCAAATCAATTATCCCACTGCGGAGCAAACTTACCCGTCTACGACACCCAGAAGCCAACCGCCCTCCACCTTGCGATGTACTGAATGCGGGCACTACGAACACCTGGCGCAATCTTGCTGGCGGCATCGATGGGCCCAACGTTGGCAATGGAGACCAACCCCCCCCATCCACCTTTGACGCCCCGCATTCTCCCCCCTTGCCCGCCCCGCTTCCCAATGCTGCAGAGCGCTCTGCTCTAGCACCACCTCCACCCCTGCAAATCACCACCTCCGCCGCCGCCGTCGACACGAATGCCCCGCCCACCACCATGGCCAACTACCCTGTCAACCCCCTACCCTTCCTTCCGGCTGGCTGGTCCATTGAGCCAGGGCCAGCAGATCGCAAGGTTAGGGCGTACATGGCTGTCAGTCCCATCCCGCCCCTGAACAACAACTTCCTCGCCATTGCTGAGGCCAGACGGTTCGTGCCCCTGCATCTCCGGGAAGATCTTCGCAACACGATTGAGGGCATGCTGCATGAGGCTGGATTGCACACCACCGAGACCTCTGATCATCCGATGGGAGTTGGTATGTTTGCCTTTGCCAATTCTTTCATCCGCGACACTGCAGTAAACACCACTTTCTAGCTTGATGATGAGGATCTAGTGATTTCTTTTGTGTGTCACAATGCCGCTCTTAACATGCGCAACACCACCTATGGTCCTGAACTTTGGCTTATGTACATCGGCTTTCCGGATGATTATCAGACTGATTTCTATCTTCAGCGTTCGGTTGATGATTATGGTAGGCTAGTTTCCTGGAATAGCCCTAAGGCTGATTGCTCTATCGTGCTGATTAAGGTCAGAGTCATTCACATGCGCCTCATACCCAAGAGTATTGTCATCCGTCAGTTAGGTGGAGATAGAGCTTGCTGGACCGCAGCTATTTTCATTCTCCATGGAACTGATTGGAATGCCCATGATCCTGACGTTCCAACAGCTGATGAAGAACCACCTCCAGCTAATGGTGTTCTGCATCCTATGTTTGGAGAGGGCCTCACGGCGGAGCAACTCTACCAACAACAGCTTCAGAACTGGTTGCTTCAAAATGGGATCGGTAATGATCAGGCGCCACACCTGGCTCCTCAGCAGGATGGGCCACAAGATGCCCAGTGGGACCCATGGCCGCAGCCTCCTACTCCTCAAATGCCTGCTGCTCTGGTGAACTTCCAATCATGGCTGGCTGTTCAGGGTCTCCGGGTTCAAGATGGAATTCTTCCTGAAGATAATGTTACTGACAGTTTGAATTTGGTTTGGTATGAAACTGCCTCTTCGGCAAGCACTCAGGGCTCCTCACCTAGTTCCAACGGTCAGATCACCACTCTTTTTGTGGCTCCTCCTGAGACTTTAAATGCCATCAATGTGGATGTTGCAATTTTGGCTACAACCATGAATGTCAGTATCTCTGTTGAGGGCATGGAGCTGGCTACAGTGCTAACTTCAGACTTGATCCCGAGGAACATTTTCACTTCCTATCTCTCAAGGGCCATCTTGTCTGTGGTTGCTACTTTTGGGCCCTGGAGCTCTGGCTATGGGTTGCCTCCACTAGAATTTCAGATAGCACCCTCTCGCTCTATCCTTCAGGTGAATGATCAATCGTCCACTCATCTGTTGTGCTTCTCTTCCCGCATCCTGCAGGCCACACCAACCTCGGTGCATATCAGTGAATTGACGCCAGCTAATGAGCATCCTGCAGATTTGTCATCTGAACATCCTGGTGCTCCCCCAACTGACACTGTTGATAGGACTAATATGATCCTGATGTCCGCAAATGATACCATTGCCCTGGATGCAGATCACACTGCTCTGAGCTTGCTGCCATCAGAAACTTCTCCTATGGGTGCTTTTCCTGCTGTCCCCAGAGTTGGGCCTCCTATGGTCTCTCATAGCCCACTTGAGAATGCCTCTGACTTGGGCCTTGCTCAAGTCATGTCTGACGAGCCGGGACCTTCTGCAGCCCGTCCTCGCCGTTCTAAGCTCAAAGCTCCTTTGGTCACTACGGAAGTTAGATGCAGCACAAGATCGACGCGCTTTGATGGCTTCTGAGTGCCACAAGTATCTGATGCGCGCCCTACTGTATCCGAAGTGAAGCCCAGGGTGATACCTTCTGCTGCTCCGAGCTCCAGCACCGTGGCCATGGATCAGGCACCACCACCAACTCCTCTCCGCACCATGCAGGATATCGGCATCTTTCGTTGCGCTGTCCCGCCTCAAGAGCTCACTGAAGCTGCTCTGCTTGCTTCTGAAGATGTGGCTACCAACCACAATAGCCAGGAAGGCTCCTCTTCGTCTTCAGCTTAACTTCGCGGTCTCTTATGCCACTTTTGCGTAGCTGGAACGTGCTATGTTGGAATGTGCGCGGGTTAAATTCAGACAAAAAGTTATTAGCGTTGTCGAACGCGATCTCTGTTAGTGGTTGTGCCATCGTTTGTTTACAGGAGACTAAAAAACCTGTTATCGATCTAGCGTTTATTAAAACTTGTTGTCCTAAGCGTTTCGATAAATTTGCTTACATTCCTTCTCACGGGGCTTCGGGTGGTTTACTTACAGTTTCAAACAGCTCCATGTTCTCTGGCTCGGTTGTTCTCCAGGAAGATTTTGCTCTGGGAATTCAATTCACTAGCACCATCTCTACCAAAGCATGGACACTTTATAACATCTACGGTCCTTGTACTGGGCCTACTTGGGCCATTTTTACTTAGTGGCTCTATGACAGGGATATTCAGGCAAATGAGGATTACTTGTTTCTGGGGGACTTTAATTACATCAGGGGGCCTGAAAATCGTAACAAGCCAGGTGGTGATGTCAACGAGATGTCCACTTTCAATGATATTATTCGCAAGCTAAACCTAGTCGAATTACCTATTAAGGGTAGACTATACACCTGGAGCAACATGCAACATGATCCACTCCTCGAGCAACTCGACTGGTTTTTCACGTCCATGCACTGGACAAGTATTTACCCCAATACCATGGTTAAACCTCTCCGTAAACCCACATCTGATCACACACCATGTGTTGTCACCATTGAGACAAAAATCCCTCGCGCCAAGCTATTCAGGTTTGAATCCTATTGGCTTATGCACCCGGGCTTCATGGACATGGTTAAACGAGTTTGGGATAAACCCATTGCGGTGCATAATGCTGCCACTGTGCTCTGCTGTAAATTCAAACGTCTCCGACAGGAGCTCAAAGCATGGAGCAAAGGTATCTCACGGCTCTCAGTGGCTATTGAGAACACAAACAAAACATTGGAAGAGTTGGATGGGCTGGAAAATCAGTGGTCTCTCACCCTACCAGAGAGCAATTTTTGCAAGATTATCAAGAATCATCTCCTTCAGCTTTTGGAATATCAGAAACAGTATTGGAAGGAAAGATGTATTGTTCGATGGGTTAAATTTGGTGATGAAAATACCAAGTTTTTTCAAGCAATGGCCACTGATAGATATCGTAAAAATAACATTGCTAATCTGCAAACTACGGATGGGTTAGTTGTGGAAGATCACAATGGAAAGGAGGCCCTGCTTTTCCATGCATATTCAGACAGACTAGGCACCTCTAGCCCAACTCACATGCATTTTGATCTTCTGTCTCTAATCCGGCCCAATGCAAACTTGGATCACCTCACCCTTCCCTTCACGCATGAGGAAATTGACTTGGTAGTCAAAGAGATGCCCGGCGATAGGGCACCTGGTCCGGACGGATTTAGTGGTCTCTTTTTTAAAGCTTGTTGGCCAATCATCAAAAATGACTTCTACTCGTCGTGTCATCAATTCCATGCAGGAACTCTTAATCTCCAGAGCATTAATGAGGGGTTGATTACTCTTATCCCGAAGAATGGATCCCCATCCGCAGTTAATGACTACAGGCCAATCACCCTACTCAATTGCTGCCTTAAGCTCATTACCAAGCTCCTGGCTAACCGGCTCCAAAAAGTCATTCTGCAAATTATCCATCGTAACCAATATGGATTCATTCGTGGGAGATCTATACAAGATTGTCTTGCATGGACATTTCAATACATTCACCAATGCCAAGCCTCCAAGAGACCGATCGTTCTGCTTAAGCTGGATTTCGCCAAAGCTTTCGACACGATCGAGCATGATCCCATGATCAACATTATGAAACATATGGGCTTTAATGACAGATGGCTGTCCTGGATAAAGGCTATTTTTTCCTCGGGCCAATCCTCAGTTTTCTTAAATGGTGTTCCGGGAAGACAGTTCCATTGCAAGCGCGGGGTTAGGCAGGGCGACCCATTATCTCCACTTATCTTTGTGCTGGCGGCCGACTTCCTTCAGTCAGCCATTAATGAAGCTTATAGAGACGGGATAATACAACTTCCTTTTCCAGCCATGGGACAAATGGATTATCCTATCATCTAATACGCCGATGATACAATTCTACTTATGCCTGCATGCCCTCAGCAAGCCTTGATCATTAAGGACATCCTTACCAGATATGCACAGTCCATCGTCCTTAAAATCAATTTCCACAAGTCCACACTAATTCCCATTGTCGGGGGTTGGGTACGACATATGCCAAAGGATGGCTTATCATGGTGGGAGCGAGTAGAACGTCGCCGGTGCCCGGAAGCGGGATGAGGCGAAGACATGCACACCGACGGATCTTACCCAGCTTCAGGGCTCTCCGAGGAGATAACACCCCTACTGCTGCTCTGCGGGGTCTCCGCATGATCACTATGGCAAAGTGAATACAAGGATGCTCCTAGAGCTGTTTTCTGGAGGTAGGAGAGGGCAAGGCTAGCTCCTTCCTTCCTATATGATCGGGTCTAATACGAGAGAAGCTATCCCCCTTGCATGGGTGCCCCGGGGGGCTTATATAGGCCTGCCCCCCCAGGGATACAATGGTAATCTGGCTGGGCGCGGGTCCCAGTCGTCTGTCTCTCAGGCCGCCGTCTTCTCCGCCGACTACTGGGGCCCGCCGACTGGCGGGCCCCACCGACAGGCCTAGTACTATAGCGGTGCTTCTGATGACACTGGCTTGGTCATGGGGTCATGGCAACAGTGCCGCCGTCTGGCAGATGATCACTGTCGCCACTCCCTGTCTTGTCTGATTAATGGCGCGCGGGGCCCGTGGGAGGGGCCGACCGACTCCAGAGGGCCGACTCCCACAGGTCCGTCTTCGAGGCGCTCTCGCCGTCCTCTGTCCTCCCGCTGACGGGTGGTCCCGCCGTCTCCGGGCCGTACAGGTAGGCCGTCGTGGGCACAGTGCACCGCCGACTGAGGCTGAGGTCAGGGCAGGCATGGCAACAGTGCTGCGCCACGATGGAGATCTCCAGCGACACTGCGTACTGTAGCCACGCCAGCCCCTCGTAGGCGGGGTAGAGATGGCCACGCAATGACCGTACACCGCCCTGCCATCGTGGCGAAGGCAGGAGATGGTTGGAGTCGCGGGCCGACTCCCATAGTTGTCTTATCTTGAAGTCGCCAGCCAAGAGTCGGCTCGACTTGAAGCCGTCCTTTGGACTCGGCTGTGAGGGACAATCGCCGCCGCCTCCCAGGAGGCGGCTCTTCGTCGTGGGGTCTTGAGGGGCACAGTCGGCCCCGATGTTTCGAAAGGTTCTGGGGCTCGGGTTAGCCTACACATGGCCCATTACTCCGACAGTAGTCCCCGAAGCTGGTGAGGCACCGCGGGAGACGCGTCGGGGAGCCTCAGCAGTTTTATTTCTCCGGGGGTGGAATCTCGGCCTCGCTTGCCATCTTCCTCCAGGCCGACTAGCTGGAGTCGGACTCGCAGAAGGCCGTCTTGCCTCTTATAGGGTTTGAACGTCGCGGCGGGGTCCAGGCGGCGTGCCCGATAAGCTTCCGGGCAGCCGCCCATTGCTGGACCGTTGTGTGGCGCCACGTGGCGGAGTCAGTCTGCCCACCCACGCGCACGACAGGATAGGACCTCAAGCGGGGCCCGCCACTACCATGCCTCGGCACGCGAGCGGATTTGTCGCGGTCATGCGGACGGTTGGGTTTCCCACGCCATAACTGCACGCAGTTACTGCGTGTGGTAAATCGTGGGGGGCGTGGGGGCCGGGGCGCAGTTAATCCCACGCCCGCCCCATCGGCTTCTCAGCCCTATGAGCCTATAAGTAGACGGGAGGAAGGGAGTGGCGAAGCACGCGCGCCCATCTCCCCTACACCCCTTGCTTCCTTCTTGCTTCTTCTTCCTCTCACCGCCGCCGCACCGAGCCACGCCACGCTTGCGATGATGAGCTCTTCCTCCGCCGCCGCACCTGCTGCCGTGCGCTCCGGCATGTGGGACGGCTCCGAGGTGGACGACAACATCATCGAGTTCCTCCGCAAGACACGTCGCCTCCCCGGCGCGGACCTAGTGCGAGCTCGTGCCGCGCCAGAGAGGGAGATATTGCCGGCGCCGGAGGCGGGCGAGCGGGTCGTATTCCGCTCGCACCTCATGCGCGGCCTGGGGCTGCCGGCGAGCGGCTTCTTCCGCTCCTTCTTGGAGTTCCACGGGCTCCAGCCGCACCACCTTACCCCGAACACGGTGGTGCTACTGGCCGCCTTCACCACCTTGTGCGAAGGCTTCCTCGGTGTTCTCCCCACAATCGAACTGTGGGGAGAGTTCTTTCAATCAAAGCTCGGCACGCACGTCGCCGGCGTGTCATCCCAGTGCGGCGCCTTCATCGCGATGCAGAGGTCGGTGGCCGACAATCCGTTCCCCTGATCCCGCTGATCAAGTTGGTGAAGATGTGGCAGCGTTCTTACTTCTATGTGAAGAACGTCGCCGCAGACGGCGACTAGGTCAACCTGCCGCCTTTCGAAGCCGGCGCACCGGCCAGGAGGCTCCCCAACTGGTCCCACCGGGTCAAGACACTGACTCCCGCCGGTGCCGCCGTCGTCACGCGACTCCGAGTTCTGACGCAGTCGGAGGGCTTGACCGGATCCGACTTGCTAGCCGCCTTCGTGGCGCGCCGAGTCCTCCCGCTCCAAGGCCGGCTTCATCTGATCTGTCAGATGAGCGGCCACCAGGATCCGAGTCGGCTCTGCTCCAAGGACATGCCCCACGCGGAGGTGGCGGACATGGTGAACTATATCTCAAACTGCAACCTCACGGCGACTTGGCAGTTCGGCAAGGAGCCGTACTCACGCGCCAACCCCCCACTTGTCGTAAGTCGTCTTTCCTCTTCTTTTGTCTTCTTTGCAGCCGAATCCGACTTCTAATCTTTTTGGTTTTTCTTGAGTCAGAACCCCCTCATCCAACCTTCAGCCGGCACCGCGGGCTCGGCCCGCCAGTTCGTCCCAGATCGAGCGGAGAGCGACATCAACGGCCCGGACTTGGGGGCCGCAGCGATGGAGGTCGACGCCGAAGGAGGAGGAGGAGGAGGCTTCAGGCCGTCGGCCACTTTTGCCGACTGGCCTGATGATGATGCCGAGGGTGAAGCCGCCCCACGCCACCAATCAAGGGCCGGCCAGCCGAGCGCGAGTTCTGCCGCCGGCTTGGGTGGTCAAGGCGGCGCGAAGAGGCGCCGGGCCGGGCCGAGCTTTCTTGGCGGCCGGCCGAAGAAGATAAAGGGGGCGGCCGCCGCGACCTAGAGGGAGGAGGAGATCGCGAAGGCCAACCGCTTCCGCAAGGAAGTGAAGAAGCCGCCACTCGTCTCCGCGTAAGTGCGTCCGCCCTTGACTTGTTTTGCTCTTGGTGGGTTTTTGTCCAAATCTTTTACATGTTTTCTTCATCTCAGGGCTCCCCTCACCTTCGAGAGGGTCGCCGCCGCCTCCGTCATGGGGTCGGCAGAGACTTCCGTCAGTACTCGGCGGATTGATCCCGCCGCCGACCTTCGGGAGGCGACGGAGCGGAACGCGCGGGAGAAGGGCGACGAGGACGAAGCCGCCCGTCTGGAGAAGGCGGAGGCCGAGAAGGCGGTTGTGTAACGCCCCGAGTCCGATGCGCCAGGTGTCTGCTAGTTATTCGCCGTTGTTGCCATGTCATTTTCTTGCGTGTTGCATTTTATCATGTCATCATGTGCATTTCATTCTGCATGCGTGTTCGTCTCATGCATCTGAGCATTTTCCCCGTTGTCCGTTTCGCAATCCGGCGCTCCTATGCCCTCTGGCGTTCCCCTTTCGTCTCTCGTTGTGAGTGGGTGTTAACTTTCTCGGAATGGACCGAGTCTTGCCAAGCGTCCTTGGTATAGCACCGGTAGACCGCCTATCAAGTTTCGTGCCATTTGGAGGTCGTTTGATACTCCAACGGTTAACCGGGTAACTATAACCCCTCCTTCTCTTTGCAGCCCAACACCCCTTCCAAACTGGCCCAAAACCCATCTAACTCCCCTCCATGCTCTCGTTCGTTCGATCACGATCGCGTGGGCGAAAACCGCTCCTCATTTGGACTCTCCTAGCTCCCTCTACCTATAAAAACACTTCCCCCTCCGAAATCCTGGATCAATTCTCCCCCTAACCCTAAATCCTCCCTCCGCGCCGTCGGACATGTCCGTCCCGCGCCGGACACGTCCAGCGCCACCGTCTCCGACGAACCCGCCGCC